>NC_079419.1:11814354-11819354 GCF_026213295.1 Gadus chalcogrammus | reverse complement strand
GTTTTTCCCATGTTTATTACATTTCTTTAGGTTTGAAGTAGTGCAATAGTTCAATAGTGCAAAAGTTGGAAAGAAGGAAAGAAGGAAAATAGGCATTAGTGAGAAGAACGGAAGGAAGGGAGAAAAGCTAAATAAAATATTTCCAAACAGACAAAGTTGAGACACATAAGGGAAAGAATGTATCTTTGCAGGCCTACACAGCATATATGGTAGTGTAACATAATCGTACATGTAGTACATTGTATATAGTATAATGAATACGCTGGAGTTCAGATCATTGTACATGTGCAGTAGAATTAGAGAGAGAGTGAGAGTCTCCATGGGTAAATGTGTGTGCGAGAGAGATGGGAGAGAGAGAGAGGGAGAGAGAGAGAGAGAGAGAGAGAGAGAGAGAGTGAGAGAGAGAGAGAGAGGATGGAGAACAGTGTGTGCATGCAGCAGTGCATGTGTGTTAAGTCTCTGTGATGAGGCAGTGAGAGGTTCTTCCCCAGCTCTGGCGGTTCCACTTGATGAGGGTGTTGGATTCCGGGACACAAGGTTCTGGGTCCCATCCCCAATGTCCTCAAAACCCTTAAGCCTGCAGGCCCCCTTTAGCGATCTGTCCAACCCACACCTGCTCTTAATGACGCATATCTTATTCACTGTAATTCATTGTGGATAAAAATGACTATGACCTCATCGGACCACAAAGTCTGTCTCACACATATTAAATATTTATAGTTTAAAATTATGAATTTTTTCATAGAATTTTGTTCAACGTGTATTAACCTTGTATTAACCTTGTATTATATGACTTGCTAAGCGTCACATGTCTTGTTATGTTACCATCGCGTGCATCATGTAAGGTGGCCTGGGGGGGAGAAGTGAGGGGAGAGAACGTGCAAACACACTTGCACACAGAAAAGACACCGCTGGGTTTGAACCCGAGACCTTTCATGCTGCGCGTCGACACTTAGTCTTTATGTCAGTCTCTGGCATCCGGGCAGATGGATGAGAACCAGCCCGATGTTCCAGTCAGACGATGTCGCAGTGGGTCGAGAGGTCGCTCTATGTAAAAAAAGAAAAAGGAAAGGAAAGGAAAAATAAGTACCATAATGTTTATCATCTGTCTCGTTAAGAGTCCATAGACCCTCGAGACGTGGCTACTTAGCCTCGGTCGGTCCGCGCGGGGGGGCACGAGGTACAATGCACCGCCCGCTGATCGAGCCCATTCGGTACCGTTTAGCGAGGCAAAACTCTCAGATGGCCTTTGTTTGGTTTATAGTCTCGCGACAGAATGACGCAGCAAGGCGCGCCTTTGATGCTTTTGATGCGCCTCATTAACAGTTTAAATTTACACCTGCCTGCCTCACGCGCATTCCGCTCCACGCGGGGGCTCCTGCGGGATCGCTCCGTTAAAGTGGCGGGATCTGGCTCTGAGTAACGAGGATGTTTGCGCGTCTAATCACCGAGGTCTCGACGGAATTGAAAGTGAATTATTTAATAGCGGTAGTTTTGCGTGCGTTATGCTAGTGACAGGCAGCACGACTGTTCAGCAAGCGTACAAGCAGGAGGTGTGTGTCAAATTCAACTTACGCGGTTGAAATTTAATTTACTACGATTGCGTCCAAAGTGGGACTGAACATGCAAATTGAACGTTTGGATAGTAGGCCTAAACATCGCGGCAAAACAACATAGAGGAATAAAGCCTGCTTACAAATAGGGTGACGGCACTAGGCCTACTGCACGGCTCCGTTCGCTATAAAGTAAAGACATTCGAACGTGGGTGTGTGACGGCTCCGTTGATGAGTCACTTAACCTCCTCATTTATGTATGACCACCGGGGATCTTCACAGGCGCTGACCATCGCTCATCCGGGCTTTTGAGCCACGGCACGGCATGGAGGGCTCCCTTTCTGCTTTTCATCTCCCACCACCCCTCCTCCCAAAAAAAAAATACAAACCAACGATGGAGTGATTCACGCGCCACCGAGAGGACAGCTCGAGCTCCGCTGCGGGTGTATTGTGCTCCTCGTTCGTTATTGACCACTCTGTTCCGGTGTGTTAGTGATTTTGCTCTGGTTGGTCGGTGCGTTGGCAGTGTGCGCCATAGAGGAGACATCTGGGGGGGGGGGGGGGGGGGGGGGGGTCAGAGGTGGAGGGGTAACCCCGGAGCTGCGTCCATCTGCCTGACAAATACCCCCGTCTTTAGTGCACACAAAGCGTCTAAGCACATCTTAATGGCTCCTATACAATTTGCATTAGTAGGCCTAACGAGCGCGGCCGATTTTCATCGGGACGTCAGGAAGGAGATTAAAAGGAAAATACATGTTAATCATCGGTTCAAAGTCTGTGATCATAACTTCATTTGAACAAGTCGCCGCGCACGAGTTGTGATTTACCCCATGTAACAGAATCACCGTGTAGGCCTACGCTTTCGCCGTGAGTTTATCAAAAAAGAAAACGACAACGAATCTAGGGCAGAGGCTTGAAACAACAACTTTTATAGGATATCCCAATCTTCTCATCTATTTTTGCAGGGGGTTTTGTGCACTACTTTGCGGTTTATAAATTCAGTGAATTCTTCTAAACAAGCGGCTCTTTCTGAACTTTAGAATAGTCTCAGTAGAGCGGTATAGCCTACTAAACCACATCTCCCGGTAATTGGCTGCACTCTATATTCTATTAGATATTCTCCATAGCTCGCTGGTCTCTGTTGTTCGACAGCTTGCCAGCTCAAGGTGATTTTTAGGACCAGATAAGACAGATGAAGCATTGATATTCCGATGCAGTAACAGCTGATATCAAACCGCTTTGATCACAACATGAAATGGTATAGTATGCAAAAACCTGGGCCTGATTCCACCCCCATCATACTGGGTTCGCTGTATGCGTTGGAAGGTGTGTTTGACAATCCTGTGGATACAATGAAGTCGGTAAATAAAAATGTACTTGTCACCAAGGTTTTGTCAGTAAGTGTTAATGTAGTGATTGTTTCTTTTCACAAATCACACACGATTCTTGTTATTCCTATATGTATTTAAAGGGTATCTTACCTATAACAACACTTCAAAATGAGGCTTTTATCGTCCCCCACCCCTAATACCTTTCTTTTATTCAAGATAAGGGTACGTTAAGGAAGCATTTAACTCAGGATAATGTATAAACTGCTCACTAAAACCACCTTCATTCATTCATTCATTCATTCATTTACCGTTACTCATTCAAGATGCAGCCATCCCCAAGGCACCAACCCCCTAGGGAGATCAGTTAGGGTTTTAGTGCCTTGCACAAGGGTAGCTGTGTAATAGTACCCCAAGCACAGCCCCCTCCACCAGAAGTCCTCCCACTGAATGCCTTTGGACAGCAAATCGCTGCATGAAGTCAGGGCAGTGCCTCTGTATGACAGTGACCCCCCAGCCTCGGGCCGAATCAAAAACCCCATCAGGCATGATCCACCAGGTCCTCTCCAGCTGAAGGGTTAAAGCATGCCATTACTGCCATCGCCAGCGTTGGGTGTTTGAGTCCCGCTAACAACCCATAAACTTGAGTCCCTCTCCGACAGTCCGTCTCCTAACGACCCCCCCCTCGATGTATAGTATGAGGTCATCCGCTCTGTCCAGAGCCACAGGGAACCCAACGCAGACCTCTGCATCAAGGTCCCGCCCAGCCAGCATTTAGAACCAAGATGGCCGCCGGCGGGATGAGACCCCTGCATACGGCCCCTGTGCCTCCCCCATCCCCGAGTTCCTCCCACCAAAAAGCACTCGACACAAAGACGAGGGCCGTCTCGTCGTGGCGTGACGAGGCGCGTTGAGCCCGGTGGCGGCGTCTGTAAGCCCCAGCGAGGCCCTGAATATAGAACAGCCGTTGTGTCTAATGAGGCACAAAGTCACGGTTGCCTCCCGTAAAACTTTGTCAACCTTCTGTTCTCAGGCAACAGAAAAGCCGTGAGTTTTAAAGTTTGCACCCAATTGTCTCCCCCCCCCCCCCCCCCGTTTCATATCGTTTTCTACATTTATTTATTTTCGTCGTCTTCGCAGTGACTCACATTCTCCGGAGATGAATCGGGCGGCGCCGGTGTGTTTTTTTTTCTTTTTCTTCCTCCTCCTCTTCTTCTTCTTCCTGTCGGTGACGTGAGAGAGACAAAAGTGTGGCAAACAAAGATGCTTATGAGGAGAAATAGGGCACTTAGACGGCGCGGCGCGATCAAGCAGCGAGAGGCGTCCGCGGGGATACCTTTGATGGCACAGGGTTGTCGTTTTTACCAAATAGCCTACATTTTCTTCCTTTTGTGAGGACGGTCTTTAAGGGATTGCAGTGGAATATGTTTTTCTCCTCTTTATGTCTCTGCGTGTGTGTGTGTGTGTGTGTGTCCCCATGTGTGTCCATCTGTGTGTGTGTGTGTTGGACCACACTCGTTTGACTGTTTCTCCTTCGTGGTAGGAAAAGATAATTGGGTGTTGCCTGCGGTTGTGTGTTTGTGTGTGTGTGTGTGTGTGTGTGTGTGTGTGTGTGTGTGTGTGTGTGTGTGTGTGTGTGTGTGTGTGTGTGTGTGTGTGTGTGTGTGTGTGTGTGGGTGTGTGCACCGGGGACAACTCCCCTTGTTTGTTATCTCCAAGGCGACCGAGGAGTCTTACTTAAAGCGCCACCAGAGTGGACGGCTCTCTGTGTGAACACGGGGGCCCCGTCCTCTAGCCGGCGTCTCAGTCGGTCATTCTAACGGATTAGTGGCCCCTTCGTCAAGAGGAACCTCGGGTTGGAGCCTTACTCACTTTGCACAACACGCCGCAGAGTCGCAGAAAAACAACAACACCAAAACAACAACAAGAGAAGAAGAGGCGTGGCGGGGGGTTCTGTGTGATCAGAGAAAGGGAGTGCAGTGGTCTCCCTCTCTCTCAGACGGAGCAGAAGGAGAACAGGAGCTCCTGAATGATTCAGCCCGACAACACACAGCATTGAAAACAAAGCCGGCTTCTGACAGCACGGCCAAAGAGGGAGGGAGGGGGAGTGAGGGAGGGA
>NC_079419.1:11801854-11806854 GCF_026213295.1 Gadus chalcogrammus | reverse complement strand
ATCTCGGGGGTCAATTTATTTGGACGGCCATACATAGAATTCATCCCCAACGTTACTTTCGACGCGTGGACGACGTCCGTGCACACCGCGGGCATAAATCTCCTTATATTGAATGAAACCCGAAGAACAGACCCAATTGAAACGCTTGTCCTTTATCTCAGGGACACTGCGCATCTCCCCCCCCCCCCCCTGTCTCCCTGAGCAGACTCATTTAACAGCCCCGGGAACATAAACAACGGACGGTAACTATAG
Organism: Gadus chalcogrammus; assembly: GCF_026213295.1. Taxonomy (NCBI): domain Eukaryota; kingdom Metazoa; phylum Chordata; class Actinopteri; order Gadiformes; family Gadidae; genus Gadus; species Gadus chalcogrammus. The sequence goes on along the minus strand of NC_079419.1, from coordinate 11,806,602 downwards.
CTGTATTAAATCAAGCCCCGAGTTTAGCCCACATTTCGATGCCAAGTTTCTCCGCACAGTCCAGGAATCTCTAAACAGGCTTAGAGGTCTTTCAGAAGTCCCCCCCTTTCTCTTTCTGCCGCGGATTGGTCACAGCGCAGCTCATTTGCATGCCGCTCCCTTATAAACCCTCCCGCCACTGCAGCCCTCTCGCGCTTGGAGAGGACACCTAGAGGACTGACAGCGGAGCGCTCGTGACTCTTGCGCATTGTCTAAACCTAAGGAATATTAAATGCAGGCTTTTTACACAAGAGAGAGAGTGTGGAAAACAACCCGAGGAAACAAACTACTTTGCCAGCACATTTTTTATTTCAACCCCACTTCAACTTCAGTGTGGATAGTTGTGTGAGAGATTTCCTCCGGGTTCCAGGTAAAGTGTCAACATGGAGACGTCAGGGTGGAAGAGGACGATTCTCCTGTGCGCTTTCCTCGCGAGCCAAACGACCCTGACACAGACAAAGACGGTGAAGTATCAGACGTTTGAAGAGGACGCGCCGGGGACGGTGATCGGAAACTTGGCCAAGGACATCTCCTCCGCCTCCTCGGCTTCCCCGCATGCCTCCTCGTCGGGCTCCAAGACCAATTTCCGAATGATGAAACAGTTCAACTCCACGTTCATCCGCCTGCGGGAGAGCGACGGTCAGCTGGCCATCGGCGAGAGGATCGACCGCGAGAGGATCTGCAAACACACCCTGCGGTGCGCGATCGCCTTTGACGTGGTGAGCTTCTCCAAGGAGCAGTTCAAACTCGTGCACGTCGAGGTGGAGGTCAAGGACATCAACGACAACTCCCCCGAGTTCCCCCGGAAAGAGTCGAGCCTGGACGTCTCGGAGAACACGGCGGTGGGCACGCGGATCCCGCTGGACTTTGCCGTGGACGAGGACGTGGGGGTGAACTACATCCAGAGCTACCAGATCTCCGTCAACAGCCACTTCTCCATCGACGTGCTCAGCAGAGCCGACGGGGTTAAATATGCGGAGCTCGTGCTCATGAAGGAGTTGGACCGCGAGACTCAGTCTACTTTCGCGTTGGACCTGGTGGCTATGGACGGTGGCAACCCGTCCCGCTCGGGCACCACGCGCATACACGTCAAGGTGAAAGACTACAACGACAACAGTCCCGTGTTCGACCGGAGCAGCTTCTCCGTGGACCTGCCCGAGGACGCCCCCGTGGGCTTCCTGCTGCTGGACCTGAACGCGGAGGACCCGGACGAGGGACTGAACGGAGAGGTGGTGTACGGGTTCGGCCACCAGGTGCCGGCCGAGATAAGACAACTTTTCAGAGTGGACCGGAAGACCGGCCGCCTCACGCTCGAGAGCCCCATCGACTTCGAAAGTAAGAACACGTACGAGTTCGACGTGCAGGCGAGCGACCTGGGTCCGAACCCCAGCCCGGCCATATGTAAGATCGTAGTGCAGGTGCAGGACGTGAATGACAACGCGCCAGAGATCTCCATTACCCCCATGACCTCCATCACAGCGGGCATCGCGTACATAACGGAGGCGGCGGCGCGAGAGAGTTTCGTGGCGCTGGTCAGCACCTCGGACAGGGACTCGGGCGCCAACGGCCAGGTGCACTGCACCCTGTACGGCCACGACCACTTCCGGCTCCAGCAGGCGTACGAGGACAGCTTCATGATCGTGAGCACGAACCCGCTGGACCGAGAGAAGATCCCCGAGTACAACTTGACGGTGGTGGCGGAGGACCTGGGCTCCCCGCCGTTCAGGACCATTACGCAGTACACCATCCGGCTTTCAGACGAGAACGACAACGCGCCCGCATTCAGCAAGCCCGTGTACGAGGTGGCCGTGGTGGAGAACAACGCGCCCGGCGCCTACATCAGCACGGTGGTTGCGCGGGACCTGGACCTTGGGCAGAACGGAAAGGTCACCTACAAGCTGGCGGACACCTACTTAATGGGCTCCCCCATCTCCACCTTCGTGTCCCTGGACCCCGCCAGTGGCTCGCTTTACGCGCTGCGGAGCTTCAACTACGAGGTGATGAAGCAGTTGGAGCTCCGCGTCACGGCCAGCGATGGGGGGTCCCCGCCGCTGACCAGCAGCGCCAACGTCTACGTCAGGATCGTGGACCAGAACGACAACTCGCCGGTGGTCGTGCACCCGGCCCTTCACAACGGTTCGGCCGAAGTTCTGCTGCCACGGGACGCGCCGACTGGCTACGTCATCACACGCGTGGAGGCGCGAGACTCGGATGAGGGCGTGAACTCAGAGTTGTCCTTCGGCCTGGCGACCGGTGAGGCGTCCGTGTTCTCCGTGAACAAAGTCACGGGGGACGTGTACCTCAACCAGGCGCTGAGCCACGAGGTGGACGAGACGCTGAGCGTGACCGTCACCGTGAGCGACAACGGGCGGCCCGCGCTTACCTCCACGGCCACGCTCCACTTCCTCGTGATCGCGGGCGCCCCGCCGAGCGACCGGACCGTGTACCACCAGACCAACAGCGGCGACGAGGTGCACGCGCAGTGGGACCTGTCGGTGGTGATCATCGTCGTGCTCGCGGGGAGCTGCACGCTCCTACTGCTCGCGATCATCCTCATCGCGACCACCTGCAACCGCCGCAAGCGAGACAAGAGCGGAGAGGACAGCGACTCGTACGCGGAGAAGGGCACGCTCGAGAGGAGCCGGAACCTCGCGGACAACCCGCTGCTGCCGCTCCACGGGTCGGGCGTGGTGGGGGGCTTCGACACACACTCGTACACCAGTCAGGCCGGCGGGTTCAACTCGACCCACCCTGGTGGGGGCGACATGTGCTCGGCCTCTGAGGACGGCAGCGAGGTGCCCTGCGTGTACGAGTCGGACACCAAGCTTAGAGGGAATAAACTTGAGGTGAGTTGGTGTTGAACTTTAAGGCACTTCTACTTCTTTACACGCTGTTACATCGTTCTAACAATTAAATCAAGGTTATTAACGTCTGTATCGGTGCCTTCTCTCCCCCAGGGATATTCCACTCTGCCTGGCTACGGGAATAGCAAGGAGGCGGTGAGACCCATCACTATCTGGAAGGGCAACTCGTACACCACCATATCGGCCCGGGACCCCGTGTTCAGCGGCAAGGACAGCGGGAAGGGCGACAGCGACTTCAACGACAGCGACAGTGACGTCAGCGGTGACACCGGCCGACACAAAGAAGTCCCGATGGTTCCACCAATGGGCGGCCAGAACGGTGAGGACCAAATGACAGTGAAACAATGTATTGAGTGTGTATATAGAACCTGACGTTTATATCCTTTATATTTCTGTTTTATAAGAGTCCATTAAGTCTCTTTTACAGGAACTTGTTGGGCAGTTTGGATTGTCATAAAATGTCAAAAATATACTATAGATTATGATGTTTTTTTGGGTTCTGATCAACAAGGAACTAACCTTTGTCCCCCCCCCCCCAGGCCTGTGGGCGTGCACCAGCGAGTGTAAGATTCTGGGCCACTCGGACCGCTGCTGGAGCCCGTCGGCCGTGCGGGCCCACCCCCCCATGCCCCCCCCCTCGCCGGCCAGGTCCCCGGCCCCGCCCCCTCCCCCGCCCTGCCCCCCCGCCCTGTCCTCCTTCGCCAGCCTGCCCAAGACGGCCTCGCTGCCCCGGGACCCCCAGCGCCGGGACCACTACTACCAGGCCCACCTGCCCAAGACCCTGGGCCTGCAGAGCGTGTACGAGAAGGTGCTGCACACCGAGTACGACTACGTGCTGGTGACCCCGCCCCTCGCCGGCCCCGGGGCCGCGGGGGGGGCGGCGGGGCCCGCGGCGGGGGCGCGCGTCACGCAGGAGATCACTGACATCAGCATCCCGGTGTACACGCCCACCCCGCCGCCACGCTGCCCCGCTGCTGAGGACGTCTAACACACACACACACACACACACACACACACACACATGGACAAATGCACACACACACATGCCTATGGACAAATACACACACACACACATGCTTATGAACGGACACGCGCACATGCCTATGGACATGCGCACACATGCATATGGATACGTGCACATGCATATGGGCACGCACACACAAACACACATACACATGCACACACATGAACATGTCATCCCCATTGGCACGTACACTGGAAGACACAAACACACAGACACAGACTCACACATACGTACATGCACACTGGCACTTATACACATGGAGACACACACACAAACACACACAAGCTACCAATGACAACGTTTCACAGACACACACACATACCACATGCGTACACACACTAGAAACTTGCTTGCAAAGCGTGCACACACACAAACACACACACATGCACCAACCACTTATGTGCAATCAGTATACACTGTGTTTTCTTTTTAATTTATAAAGGTTTGACAAGGAGAATCACATGTTTAAGAATTGTGCACAAATATTGCTGTTGCTGTTGGAAAGTGTGTATACATACGCATACGTTTATATCCTTAATATTTGTGTTATTTCTAAAAATGCTTTATTGTGAAAGAGTCCATCCAGTCCCTTTGACAGGAACTTGTTGGGCAGTTGGGATTGTATCATATGCAAGTTATTTTGTACATACAGAGAATTTATTTTTTATAAAAGTAACAATAATTAAATACGGGAATATATGTAAATATGAATTGTAATTATTAAACTTAAGGCATGCTTGCTATTTAAAATGGCTTCGGAAACTGTTCAGTTTGAAGCTGGTGACCCGCAATGTATCTAACTGATAAAAGCGTAGGCATAC
>NC_079419.1:11759354-11796854 GCF_026213295.1 Gadus chalcogrammus | reverse complement strand
ACACAAACTTACACACAAACCAGAAATACACACACACACACAGACACATTTAATCATTCACACACACGTACAAACATACTCATACACCCCAACACACACATACACACACACACACACATAGACACACACACCACACACACACACACACACACATTTAATCATTCACACACACACACACACACACACACACACACACACACACACACACACACACACATACAAAACACATGCAAACACAAACATACACATACAGGCAAACAAAAACATAAACAAACACACACACACACACACGTATACACACACACTTATACACACGGACACAAGCAAACACAAAAATCCCACACACACACGCACACACACATTCAGTCATTCCACACGTACACACATACTCATACACAGGCAAACAAAAACATACATACACACACACACAAGGAGGTTAACGAATAGCGCTGGGCAAACATCTGTCTGGCGAGTGGCTCGCTGCTATAAGAGCCCCCCCCCCCCTCCGTTTCATCCCCCGCAGGGCTGCTGACAGGGAAGACTCACACTGCGTGTGTGTGTGTGTGTGTGTGTGTGTGTGTGTGTGTGTGTGTGTGTGTGTGTGTGTGTGTGTGTGTTGTGTTAGCAGAATCTCTCTCTCCACCGGATAGCTCATTAGTTTTTATCTGTGGCTATTAAAAAGAACGAGAGAGAGGAAGAGAGAGAGGGTGGAGAGAGAGAATGAGAGAGAGGTAGAGTGTCAAAGAGAGTGAAGTAGAGAGAGCGATAGGTAGAGAGAGAGAGAGAGAGAGAGAGAGAGAGAGAGAGAGAGAGAGAGAGAGAGAGAGAGAGAGAGAGAGAGAGAGAGAGAGAGAGAGAGAGAGAGAAAGAGAGAGGTAGAGAGGAGAGAGAGAGAGAGAGAGAGAGAGAGAGAGAGAGGCAGAGAGAGAAAGAGAGAGAGGTAGAGAGGGAGAGAGAGAGAGAGAGAGAGAGAGAGAGAGAGAGAAGAGAGAGAGGCAGAGAGAGAAGAGAGAGAGGTAGAGAGGAGAGAGAGAGAGAGAGAGAGAGAGAGAGAGAGAGAGAGAGAGAGAGAGAGAGAGAGAGAGAGCAAGAGGCAAAGAGTGAGGTGGAACGAGAGAGAGAAAGGTAGAGAGAGAGAGTGACACGAGAAGGGGAGATTGGGATGTTTCCTATTTTTAGTCCATAAGCGTCTCCATCCCTGAGATGTTTTTAATGAGTCTTGACGTGGCGCGGAGCAGCGACCTGTCTCCTAGTACAGACCGTACCGGGAAGGGGGGGGGGGGGGGTCTCTGTCGCTATGACAGCACGCCATGTCGCGATTAGCAGCGACGCTAATGTGGGTTAGAGAGTTTGAGCAGAGCAGGGGAACAGAGGTTTATTTTGAAATACATGAAGACCGATTCGGAGACTCGACAAAATGAGTGTAATATAGTGAAACACATGATGTCAAGCAAATTCCATGCCTTGAAAAGCTCTTTTTAACCACGATTATTATTATTAAAGCTAGGGAATAGGCACTTCAGATAAACCAGCCAGACTTAGCTAAATTTTGAAAGTATACTCACCTTTATATCAAGGCATTTGATTTATTGATTGCTGTCGAGATGTAAAGAATATTCGAATAAATATGAACAAAAAGTGCTTCTTAAATAAATTGCCGACCCTAGCTTTAACGCCACTTACTGGTTTCCCCTGCCTCTTCTGCTTGTAGACCTTTGTCATAAACCCTTCCCTCTCACCTTGTAGGAGGACGAGGTAATGCCGGCCAAGTTTGAGGAGGACTCCCTGATCTGGATTGCGGGCGACACGCCCCTCGCTGACTCCGCCTTCCTCAGCAGCAAGATCAAGGACTTGTGCGGTGACCTGCCCATCTTCTGGCTCCGCCCAACCTACACCTCTGGTAGGCCCAGAAACCGAGCGTCATGGTATAGTCATGGTCAGGGTGTCGGACTCACAGCAGCAAGGGTCTGGAGGTCTAACCAGTCGGCCATCTTGAGTCACATGCCCTAACCTCTGTCATTCCCTAAACTATGTTTATCTAAAGTTCCCTGTAAGTCTCCTTGCATCAAAGCAACCGTAGAAAGGCTGAAGTCGATCCATAGAAGGTGTCATGGTGACGGCTGATAGTCAACAACACCAAGACTGGAATTTAAGACCCAGTTTTAATTTTGTTTTGCTCCGTAACCACCAGTGAATTATAGGTTGTTGTTTGTTGTTTTATCCTCCAGCGCTTCTATTTATTTATTTTAAATACGCCGTTGGCTGGTGCACTAACAGATATTTACTATCAATTGATGTCACATAAAAAAAAGGAAATGAGAGCGAACGTCGCGTGGCTCTGCCAAATCCCGTGGCAGCTCATTCGTTCTCCTTTAATCTCCTCGTTAAATACAACGACCCGACAAATGAGGGGTCGCGACCCTCGCACTGAGGCTCAGGAGGATGAGGATGATGATGATGATGATGATGATGATGATGGTGTACCCCCGCAGGCGGACAGAAGAAGAGGAGTGCCGACGAGGCTCAACGCCGCCGCCGTCGCCAGGCCCCGGGATTGGAGGAGGAAGAGGACGTGGAGGCGGAGTTTAACCCGGAGAACCCCTACCATGTGAGGCTCTCAAACACACTGTTGGCTCATTGGCTCGTTCCTGAGTAGCCGGGTCTAGAAATCCACAACCGGATCCATGTTATTTTCGACCAATCACGACACAATATTCATGAAAATATGTTCTCTGAGGGAGGAGATTGTAATGCGTAGTTCAATACAGGCTGAGATCGGTCGTCATCTTTGGATCTTGTTCTGGATTTCTGCATTTAGGTTTTCCAAATGTGGTGTGTAGCCTGGAGCAGCGGAACATTGGTGGTCTACTGGGGGTCTGGTCTACAGGGGGTCTGGTCTACTGGGGGTCTGATCTACTGGGGGGTCTGGTCTACAGGGGGTCTGGTCTACTGGGGGTCTGGTCTACAGGGGGTCTGGTCTACTGGGGGTCTGGTCTACTGGGGGTCTGGTCTACTGGGGGTCTGGTCTACAGGGGGTCTGGTCTACTGGGGGTCTAGTCTACTGGGGGTCTGGTCTATTGGGGGTCTGGTCTACTGGGGGTCTGGTCTACTTGGGGTCTGGTCTACTGGGGGTCTGGTCTACAGGGGGTCTGGTCTACTGGGGGTCTGGTCTATTGGGGGTCTGGTCTATTGGGGGTCTGGTCTATTGGGGGTCTGGTCTACTGGGGGTCTGGTCTATTGGGGGTCTGGTCTACATGTGGTCTCCATGTGGTCTGGTCCATTGGGGGGTCTGGTGGTCTAATGGGGATCTGTTCTGTTGGGGACCCGGTGGTCTATGTGGGGGCTACACCTGGAGAGGGGGTCTCTCACAGCTGGCTGAGCACTGGCAGATGCTGGGGGTCACACGGGGGAGGGCCCGGGTTCAGGGGATACGCTCTCGATTCAGAGTGTGTGTTGGTCTGCATTTGCTCCTTCTTTATGTGTGTGTATTGCCGCTTTTCCACTGCATGGTACCAGCTCGACACGACTCGACTCGACTCGACTCAGCTCGCCTTTTTTGCGTTTCCACCGCGATCTAGTACCTCAAGTGGCTGCTTTTTCTAGTACCGCCTCGCTCTAGGTTCCAAGCGGCTGAGCCGATGCTAAAATGTGACGTCGGCAGACGGCCGGCCACTGATTGGCCAGAGAGTGTGACGAAGTCACGAGAGCGACATGGCAACCATGCTGGTAACGATAGAACAGCCATAGTAGCGCCGCAGCCAACATATTCCACTTCTTCAACATGCCAGCTAATAATACGAACACGAATACCATCGCATCGATGTTCTCCATTGTTGTTATGTGGGTTCTGTCCATGTGTGGGTTACGTAGGTGTTGTTTGCGTCGCGTACAAAAATACGTCACGGCCCTTTCGCGCAGACGACCCCGCCCACGTCCCGGAGGTACTATTTGCGGTGGAAAAGCACCCGCGCTGCTACCGTGTCGAGTCGTGTCGAGTCGTGTTGTGTCGAGTCGAGCTACATGTGCGGTGGAAAAGCGGCATATGTGGGATGCGTTTCTCAAGACCCCCCCCCCCCCCCCTCCTCTCCCCCCCTACACACACACACAACCCCCCCCACACACACACACTGAACACACACACCAAACACACACACCAAACACACAGGCCAACCAAGCAAACATACAAACACACACTTTTTATTTTAGAAGTTAAAGCTCTGTGAATAATTCTGGGCGTGATTGCACCCCACCCCACCCCCTCCCACAGTCGCCATGCCCCCCTCATGCCCTCGCCGCACAACCCTACACACACACACACACACACACACACACACACGTCCCTATGCTAGGGCTCCGGCTTGCTAATCCGCCCCTGTCCCTTCCATCCCCCCCTATGAGAATGAAGCGTACACACCCCCCCTCCTACAAACACACACACACACACACACACACACACACACACACACAGTGTCTTGACAGGCGCAGACGAGGGGGTGGGCTCGCCGAGGCAGGCGGCAGGGTGGGGGGGGGGGGGGGGGGGGGGGGTGTGGGGGAGAGGCTACAGCGAGCTGCGTGCCTTGAAAAAGAAAATATTTGACAACAAAAACCAACATCTGACGAGTTGCCCTCCCCGCCGCCTGTCGGAAGGCATCTTTAATTGGTCTGAAACGCGGCGCTCCCGAGCATCACAACAAAAACAACAACGGCTGCGGCTGCGGCGGCGGCGCGGGGCTGTGCTCACTTCCCCCCCCGAAAACCCCCGACCACGCCTGTATGTGCAATGACCACAGAACGACTACGACTGCTGCTGCTCTCCCTCTCATCATCTTCTTCTTCTTCCCCATCCCCCCCCCCCCCCCCCCATCCCCCCTTACAGAGAGGCCTGGAGGGCGAGGAGGGCACCATGACCTTCGACCCCATGCTGGACCACCTGGGTATCTGCTGCGCCGAGTGCCGGCGGAGCTACACCCAGTGCCAGCGCGTGTGCGAGCCCCTCGGCGGCTACGAGCCCTGGCCCTACCACTACCGCGGCTGCCGCGTGGTCTGCCGCGCCATCATGCCCTGCACCTGGTGGATGGCCCGCATCCTGGGCGTGGTCTAACCCGGCCACACCCACACCCCCGGCCGGGTCGAGACCCCTCTGAAGGAGCCCGGAGTGTCGTTTGGGGAAAGGAGGATTGCAAGGAGAGTGGGAGGGGGAGGGAAAGGAGGCGGGGTTCCGGGGAAACGTCTCCCCCCGGCCCCGCCCATAGAGTTTACGTGAGCGGGTGGCGCAACATGGGTTTGAATGTTTGATACCAGGTGCCTTATGATCTGTCCGCTGTTTTTAAAAGTCTTTACTTGTACATTTCAACTGTTTTTTTAATGTGTTGGCTACTCCCTTTTTGTCCAAAACTATCTGACTCAACCGAAGGGCGTATTTTTTTTGCCATTGACACTTACACGTGGGGTCATAGGTCACAACACACAATGGGTTACCAACCTTGAGGGGGAGAGTGGGAGAGCGTGCGAGTGGGGTGTCTATTTCGGTTGAGGTGTCGCTGGCTGCTCAGAGCTTTCCGGAAGCCTGTCCGCTGGGCTGCGCAGTACAGGGAATCTAGGACGCAACGCGTGTTGCGTGTAGACGGTGCTTCCATCCGGCCGCATCACCGCTTAGTGAATAATCAAACGCTCGTCTAATTGAAGATGAATAAAAATTAATAGCACCGTTTTATAGACCGCGGGAAAAACAGAGTTAACTTCTTAACATTCAGTGAACCCATTAACGATCCGGCGGGTTCGCGTCCGCGTAGTGAGGTCTGTAAAGCTCCACGGAGCAGATCCAGGGTATCTGAAGGTATTTATAATTTAGTTTTTTTTGTCGATCATACTTGATCGACAAAAAAATACATTAATGATGAATGATGCATTTTCAAACCTGTTTCATTTTAAACATAAATGACTCCAGTGAAAAAGGTCTACTGTCTGCCGTGTGTGAGTGAGCTAGTGTCATTACCTTCCAGCACACCTATGAAACATTTCTCTTTTGCTTCTGTGTAGCCAACTCACACACACACTCTACACAAATATACATACAAAATATGTTTTTTTCTAGCAACGTATATTTATCTACATTAAAGAAACAATTTGTCAGTGCAATATCAATGAATAAAGTATTTCTTTTCTTTTAAAAAGGAAATTTGTTCTGCCTTTAATAAATGTCCTGCAAGTGTCACCCACAATGCACACAGAGACACCGTCCTGTTTCCAGGGCTATGAAACAAAAGGGACATCCACTCCGACTCTTATCCCCGGGATGTGTCACATCTGGTAGTGTCCCAGCAGCGGCTGAGCAGAGGGGGGACATTCTAGAACCCTTCCACGGCTCCAAGTTCCATTTCCAGAACTCTTTAATGAGACTAAAGACCCCGTGCAGCCGTCACACTTCCCCAGATCTTACCCACGATGCAAAGCGCTTAGCTCCGTTTGATGTCACAGAAGCCTCTGCTCCGGGCTGGAGAAGAAGGGAGGGGCGGGGGGGTAGGGTGAAGGCGCTGTGTGTGCGTGTGCGTGTGTGTGTGTGTGAGAGAGAGTGTGCGTGCATGTGTGAGATAGGGTAGCGCTGGAAAGGCTATAGATTCCACACCCGGAGCCACGCGATGGGGCGTTTGATCGTCACGAGAGATGAAACGGAGCGCTATGAATTTAATGTCGACACACTGGGAGCGAGCTGCTTGATGTGGTTTTGTCGACTGATCCATATTAATGCTGGCGTGCGTGCGTTGCCGGCCCGGGCTAGAGCCACCGTGCATACGTGACGCTGGGGGAAGCACGTAATGGTGTTCCAGCCGCTCCCCATGACTGCTCAGACCCAGGGCCCGGAACATGGATCTCCTCCCTCCTCACCCCCCACCCCTCGGTATTCTGGCAGCCCGCCCGCGTTGTGTTGAATGTCCTTTCCCTGAGGCCTCTTGTGAAGGGTTTGGTAACAAAATAACAGAAGGGTGTGCGAGCCAAACGGTATGTCCTTTTGCTTTTTATTCTTATTAATATTTACACCCAGGGTTAGTAGAATCACGCTAGAGAAGGACAGGGCCATGGCACCCCATTGGTTGGCCTGGCTTGAAGCCATCGCCCGATTGGTTGGCATGGCTTGAAACCATTGCCCTCATTGGATGGCATGGCTTGAAGCCATCGCCCCATTGGTTGGCATGGCTTGAAGCCATCGCCCTAATGGTTGGCATGGCTTGGGAGACTCCACGGTTCTAACCAAGCTCCAATAGTTTGGTTATAATCCTATCAGGACCCCAGCCCCTCTCACTGTGTAGAGAAACGGCACTAGAGAAATCAACCACGCATACTGAGACGTCATCCGTAGGGGTCTACAATGAATCATTAAATCTTTCTATTTATTTTACACAAGGGCAGGGGGTTCAATGGCAGCCCCCCTCCCCAGGTCCCAGTAGGAAAGGCTTGGTAGGCGATCAAACAAAAGGAGTCCAAAAATAAACACTTTACTGTTCCGCTGCCGTTTCTTCACTAGAGCCCACAATACAATTTTCATTTCTCCTACAAATCAGATATGATGATTCACCAGAACGTACACAAAAAGGTCTCCAGGTCTCCACCCCCCGCCCCCCTGTGACCCCCCCCCCCCCACGGCCCGGCGTTCCATGGCTGCTTCCCGGAGCGCGGCGAGGAGCATCTGACTTTATGTGGCTCCGTGGTTCCTGCCCGGGGTCCGCTCGGCTGTGGCGACGGCCAGACACACCGGCCCGACGGCCCTCGGGGACAGACGGCAGAGAGGGGGGGGCCCCCCTCCCCCCCGAGTACAACATGGCGGGCATTCAGGAGCAGTGACCTCCACTAAGGAGAGGTGGTGGAGGATAAAGGAGAGAGAGGAGGAGGGGGAACAGAAAGAAAGGATAAGAAGGACAGCGAGAGAGAGAAAGAAAGAGCAGGAGCGATAGAGAGAAAGAGGGAAAGAGCAGGAGCGATAGAGAGAAAGAGGGAAAGAGCAGGAGCGATAGAGAGAAAGAGGGAAAAGGAGAGAGCGAGAGAGCGAGGGGCCTGGAGGGCTGCTCAGTACTTCTTGAACTCTGCATCGTCGGGCGGACTTATATCCACATTTCTCTTGCCCACATCCGTCCAGTTGGTGCTCAGGACCGTACCACCTGACTCCATCTGGGGGGGGGGGGGGGGGGGTGATAGAGACACAGTTCAGGTCCAGGACGCTGAGTACGGAGCCTCACGACTACCCAAAAGCCTCTCCGGGTTTTAACAGTGGTTAAAAATGGTGGACTGGCGGCTTCCAGCTGCAGCTTATTCATTTCCATTTTATTGGAGGAAAAGAGTCGCTGGGATGTAATTATAGATGGTAGAACTAATCACGGATAATGTTCTGTTTTCATGGCCGCGGTCTGATTTCAAATTTCCGCTCAGCATCTCCTTGCCGCTTGTTTTTAAAAAAAACACATCCACATTAATTAAGTGTATGAAGGAACAGAACTTTTTCGGGCCGCCTAACAAAGGCTCATTAATCTGGTTCACTTTAAAACACACAAAGGAATTGGCAACCAACCCTGAATGCTAAAAAATAATAATAATGCGTCTAGTCCAAATCCCGTGCTTTGTCTAAAGTTTGAGAAAGGATTCTTTTAATATTTTTGTTTGTGTTTGCCAAGCGGAGATTCTGTCACTTCAAATTTATGGACGCACATTAATCCCACCACCAACCGGGCAGAAGCTTTTAGCTCAAACCTAAAACCCAACGTTTTTTGCCACCAAATGAGGTAATTTATTCAGCTTTTGGTGAAGAAAATCTGATTCATTACAATGTTGTATGAACTATAGAGAAGACGCTGTTATCCAAAGTGAGCATGTGATTTGTATTTAGATGCAGGTTGTTCATGAGCAGGTGGGGGTTAGCCATCCTAAACAAAGATGTCGAGGGATAACCAGGAGCCTTCCGTCTTGGGAGGCGCCCGGACCGCGAGGCAATCCTCCCACCTGTTAGTGACCAAAGCCCCCCTGGACCTCCAGTCTGGGGGGGCCAACCATCGGGGGCTCCCCTGGCCTCACTGAAACATTGGTTGCTGCTATAATCTGGGGATGGTTATCCTTACAGCGCTGTCCGTCTCAGGACAGAACAAAGGGCACTATAGCTATTGTCAAAGATCACATATTATACCACCAGGTGTGTGATTAGCCGTTACAAGCCGTTGAAAAGCGGCCCTTTCTGACATCACAAGTGGGCGTGTCCACCTAGATGTGTGCTGGGTATATCAGTCTACCAGCCTACCCAGTGGAGTGTAGCAAACGTTGCTCATCTATCCGTCTGACATCTAGGTGGACACGCCCACTTGTGTCAGAAGAGGCAGATTTTCACACCGGCTTGTAACGGCTAATCACTCACACCTGGTGGTATAAAATGTTACCTTTAATGTTCACGGCAGCCACGATGCTCTCGGGCATAATCGGCCCAACGAAAGCGTCTTTGACTAACAAACATTGATAACGGGTGTTTCAGGGGAGCCAGGAGAGACGGTGACGATGTTTTGATCACAGATCTGATCGCCCTTTAACCAATGGCTCCAACAAGCCGACACCAACATCGAAAACAACCAGCGTTTGACGTCGCCGGCGGCGGCGATGCTGGATAACGATTGGCGTTCTACTTACGAAGGACTTGTTCATGGCGCGCTTGACCTCATCCGAGCCGTCCGAGTAGATCTGCTGGAAGAGCTTGTTGAGTGCAGCGTCGCCCTCCAGCTTCTCCTGCTTCTCCTCCTCGCTGATGTCCACCACCATCTTGTCCCACTTGCCCACACTCTGGGAGGACGACGGGATCTCGTCTAGGGGGGAGGGGGGGGAAATAGCATCGGTCAAACGACGAGTGGGAAACCGTCCCAAGGTTTTCCCGTTGTCGGCGTTCTGTTCGGTCTGGAGAACGTCGCGTGGCAACAGAAGATACGGTCGGCGGCGACTTTTTCGCCGTGAACCCAGGCGGAAGACATCCGTATCAGAGCCGTGTCCGGCCGGGGGCTGACTTGTAGCGCCGCCGCGGAAATACTAAACAACAAAGAGATAACCTACGTTCATGCAAGTCACGTTACGCCGTTTTCGGGAGATTAATTCGAGCCGGGGCGGCAGGCGGGTCGCTGCCTGTTCATTCAAGGTGACGGCCAAAAAAATAGATAAAACTTTTAACTTTTTTACGAATCCAATCTAAACATCTCTTCCACACCCCGAAGCTGACAAGGACAACTTTAACTGCCCCCACACACACACACACACAGCCTTACGTAAGTACTACTCGTGACAGTAATGGACGGGCGTAGGTAGGAGTGTAAATCCTGAGTCATCCTGAGCCATCACACCTCTCTCTCACCCCTGCCTACCTTCAGGGTCGACCTGATGAAACGGCAGCAGAGCGAATGCTGTGTTTCATCAGGGAAATAACACATAACACAACATAGGAGAGGGAGAGGGAGAGGGGGAGGGAGAGGGAGAGGGAGAGACGAAAAAAGAGGAGAAGGAGAGAGTGAGCGAGAGAAAGACAGCAATGGACAGAAAGATAGACGAGAAGGAAGAAAGAGAGAGAGAGATGGTTTTATACTGACTGGGGTTGAAGTGCTTAATGGTGGGCTCCTGTCCTTCTCCTTCCAGCTTCTCCCACCTGATGGCTTCCATCTTCTTCATCTTGATCTCCACCTGAGGAGGAGTTTGTGTAGGAGGAACAGGAGGAGGAGCAGAACGGGATGCACATGTTTAGAGAGTTCATCATTTGCGTTCACTCTTGGGCCGTCATGCTTCGTCCTCCGCAGCCTTGTAGCGGAGCGTGAGCCCAACACAGCTGCAGGAGATGAACACAGCCTTGTTACCAGGCCAGCGGGAGCTGCTGCCTGCTGACAATAGGCCGTCGCCCTGACAGTGTGTGTGTGTGTGTGCGTGTGTGTGTGAGACAGAGCGACTCGGGAGCGCATCAGTGGGTCTATGCCGGGGCACAGCTCAATCTCAGACCATTCTGACAGAAATACTGCACTAACGAGTTGTCTGACAGCCAGGTGTGTGTGTGTGTGTGTGTGTGTGTGTGTGTGTGTGTGTGTGTGTGTGTGTGTGTGTGTGTGTGTGTGTGTGTGTGTGTGTGTGTGTGTGTGTGTGTGTGTGTGTGTGTGTGTGTGTATTCGTCTCGCACGTGTGGGTGTGCGTGGGTGTGAGGGATGCTAACTCCTCGCAGCAGCATCTGGGCCAAATCATTAAACCACCAGAATAATGGTAGAGCGAGGAAAACTAGGAGCGAGGAGAACGAGGGTGTGACACACACACACACACACACACACACACACACACACACACACACACACACACACACACACACACACACACACACACACACACACACACACACACACACACACACACACACACACACAGTGTTAACGCTGAGCCCGGTTGACAGGCTACATGCCAGGCAGACACGCAAGCTGCAGTGTGTGCCGTACACCAGGGTGTGTATGGGATTAATATGTAAAACATCTGTGTGTGTGTGTGTGTGTGTGCAATCAGCGCCGGTGTGTCTGTGCAATTACAGAACATTTCTGCTCTGCTGGGCAATGAGATGATTCATTTATGAAGGTGTCGACAGAGAGACAGCATAGGGACGGAGAGAGAGACAGACACAGAGACACACACGAGAGAGAGAGAGAGAGAGAGAGAGAGAGAGAGAGAGAGAGAGAGAGAGAGAGAGAGAGAGAGAGAGAGAGAGAGAGAGAGAGAGAGAGAGAGAGAGAGAGAGAGAGAGAGCATAGGGACGGAGAGAGAGAGACAGAGAGAGAGCACAGGGACAGACCGAGAGAGACAAAGTGAGAGAGCACAGGCACAGAGAGAGACAGTGAGAGTGAGAGCACAAGGACAGACAGGTAGAACGGGGACCATTAAGGGGAGAGATACGAAAATAGAAACACAGGCAGGTAGCAAGAACAACAGATTGAGCAAAGGATGGATGGAGAGGTAGAGAGTTGGGCAAGACAGAGGTATAGTGAGAACGGGGATTAGAGGAAGAGAGAGAGAGAGAGAGAGAGAGAGAGAGAGAGAGAGAGAGAGAGAGAGAGAGAGAGAGAGAGAGAGAGAGAGAGAGAGAGAGAGAGAGAGAGAGAGAGAGAGAGAGAGAGAGAGAGAGAGAGAGAGAGAGAGAGAGAGAGATGGCAGAGAGAGACAGAGAGAGTCAGAGAGAGAGGTGGGAGTGAGGAGGCGTGCAGCAGGAGACCGTGTGTTCAGCAGAGGTGAGCGCTCTTCCAGGTGCTCCTACACTGATAGATCACCCGTGTGTGTGTGTGTGTCTCTTGGTGCAGCTCAGCGTGACTGTATGTGCGTGGAGATAAGTGGTGTGGGCCATGCACTTTCCCCGTGGTGGGCATGAACCTCTGTGTGTGTGTCTGGGTGTGTACAAGTGTTCCATAAGCATACAACATTAATCTGCTGCCACATCTGTGTTAAAGGCCACGCAATGCCCCTCTGTTTGTGTGAGTATGTGTGTGTGTGTGTCACAGACGGGGGCAACAGCAACTAAAATGATGTGACAGCAAAGCCACAAACAGGGCAACCACCCACAGAAGCCTAGGGGCCAAAGACCCCCCCCCCCCCCTCTCTCTCACACACACACACACACACACACACACACACACACACACACACACACACACACACTGTTGGGATCAGCTGTCGCTACCGTTTTATGCTTTCGGAAATCTCGACGGATCCCAAAACAAACATCTGGACTAAACATGTCTTTGTTTTATCACTGATTGAGTCACCAGAAGGTCTCTGCAGCCCTCTGACAGACAGGCTAAGTGAAGCAGAGAGATGCTAACAGGCCAAGTGAAGCAGAGACATGCAGAGAAAATGAGTTTGGAACCCCGGGAGTGAGTGGCACAGCGGAGAGCTTGGAACCATTGTGTTGCGGTGGTGCATCTGTGTCTTTGTGGTTGTGTATCTGTGTGCGTGTGTGTGTCCGTCGGTTCTGATCAAACACACTGGTGTGTAATTGGCTCCCTGTTGCCGCGGTGACCCTTGGGGTTGGAATGTCTGTCAGGGTGGAGGACAGGAGGAGGTCGTTCTGACGATAATGTGCTAAGGCCAGCACACACACACACACACACACACACACACACACACACACACACACACACACACACACACACACACACACACACACACACACACACACACACACACACACACACACACACACTGTGAGAGGGTATTTAGGGTACACTGTGTATATGTGCAGCTTCCGTGCAGGTATTTACATTGCATGTGTGCGTTTTTTTTGTGTGTGTGTGCGTGTGTGGCTTAGCCCCTGCCTGCTAACTTTTTTGAGGAGATGAAGCGTAAACAGAGTGGAGGGCAGCCTATTAGAGGGTAGCACCCAGAAGGAGAGAGAGACAGAGAGAGAGAGAGACAGAGAGAGAGAGACAGAGAGACTCTGACGCAGAGACAGCGAGAAAGAACCGGAGCAAAACACAGAGAGACAGATGGGGAGATAAACAGTGCCAGAGAAAGAGGGAGAGAGACAAGAACAGAGTGCGAAAGAGAGAGGGAGAGAACAGGGGACAGAACGACACGGCGAGAGAGATGGGAAACCTTAGAATGAAAGAGGAAAGAGAGGTATAGAGTGAAATGGACAGAGCGAGAGATAGAGAGAGAGAGAGCGAGAGATAGACCGAGAGACGGCAAGAGAAAAAGCGAGAGACAGACAGATAGACAGACAGAGAGCAAGAGAAAGAGAGGAGATATGGAGATAGGGACACATAGACAGAGAGAGTGGGAGACGTGAAGACAGACAGGGAACTCAACAGCTCAGGGGACAGAGCTCATTACGCATGCAAGTCAATGTGCTGATTCAGGAGGTTCATCTGACCGCGCTCCCCAGCTTCCCACCGCCTCCATTAAACCCCATCACAAATAAATAAATAAAAACAACCCATTTCAATCCAACACGTATGGAGAAAGATAAGCCAGCCCCTTAGCTGCATATATGCATGTCAGTGCCCCCCAACACACACACACACACACACACACACACACACACACACACACACACACACACACACACACCTAACCCGAGTCATTTCTATTCAGCATTCCCTTCTCGACAAGAATGCTGCTAACCTGTGTGTGAGCATGTGTCTGTGAGTGTGTGCGTGAGTGAGTGGGTGAGTGTGTGCGTGTGTGCGTACGTGTGTGTAGCCCCACAGACCCGTGGAGCCCAGTGGACCAGAGAACACTCGGGGCTTTGTGATGGAGAAGGAAAGCTTAGACCATGGCCCCCCCACCTCTCCAGCACCTCCACCACCCCCAGCCTCCACCTCTACTCCCACCACCCCCACCCCCACCCCCCCAACACCTCCTCCCAAAGCTCGGATGAGTGTCAATGTTATCCCCGCGGTAGCTGTGTGTGTGTGGGGGTGTGTCTGTGTGGGTGTGTATACACCTGTGTGTATGTGCAAGTAAGAGAGAGCAGTGAAGGGGGTTTGACAGATAAGGAGAGCGAATGCGAGAGGAAAAGGAGGGAGGAGCGAGAGAGAGAGAGACGGATAGAAAAAGCGACAGGTCAGGAGAGAAAGGGAAAGCGAGAGGAAGAGAGAGAGCGAGTCAGGTCAAGAGAAAGTGGTTTGTGTGTGTGTAAGTGTGCATGTGAGTCATTGAGTGACAGAGAGACAGACAGACAGAGAGAGCGAGAGATAATGACAATGAGAGAAAGAGAGAAAAGCAAAGAGATTTGAGAGAGAGCGAGAGCAAGAGCGAGAGAGACTAAGCCCCACCCCCTGGTCTCTCTCAGACTGAGCTCTTGTTTAAGCTGCAGCCCACGTGCGCTGTCGGCATGGCCTGTCCACTGTTGCCATGGAAAAGGGAGTGAATGAGTGATGTGCGCGAGTGGGAAACTTTGAACAACTTGGTGTGTGTGTGTGTCTGTGTGAGTAAATGACCACTCATTGCATGTGCTTTTATTTTTTCTGGCACAGGAACTCTTTAAAGAGCGGGTGGAGGGGAGAGGGAGAGAGGGAGAGAGAGAGATGGGGAGAGAGAGAGGGAGAGAGAGAGAGAGAGAGAGACTCTTTTGGTTCTGCTCTTGCGTTCCCAGAAACAGTATGTTTCTGTTGTGACCACCTGAATACATGAATACTCCTTGCTCTCTGAGCAGAGAGCAAGGAGTATTCTTGTTTTCAGGTAGTCTCAATGGAAACCATGATTAGAAATCATTATTATCCATTAGCAAATATCCTTATTAGAAAACCTTTATCATGAGCCTTTATGATGGCTATTGTGCTCTGTGAATGGAGGCTTCTCAACAGACATTTTTAAGACCAAAGAAACAATGGTTTTTGGCTCTCATAAAACGAATGAAAGGGGATTTTGTAAAAGAGCATCCACCAGATAAATCTGCGCTGGCTTTTGTGTGCTTGGCTTGACAGTTTTAAAAAAACTACACTCAGCACGCAGTGTGTATTAGAAGTGACATCAAGAGCAACATTAATTAATATTGCCAGAGGCTGATCTGTCCAATTTTGAATTTGATCCAAGGACCATCCCAGTCACAGCTACGAGCGAGGCCAAATATTCACACAATCGCGATCTCTGACGGAAAAACCTCGTCCATAATTTCTGCGGCAAGCCAGGGCTGCCAATAATTAAAACAACCAGATAAATCACAACTTTTATGAAGATGGATTAATGGGCTTTCTTGGGGGACACGACAAGAATGCCAATACCCACATAATTCAAATAAAGGGGTTTATTATTTAAATATACACATTTGTTACGATCATTCTTAGTGCTTTAATGCCTTCAAAACAGTGATGACGGACAGGGAAATTGATTGAAAGCGAGGGGGGGGGGAAGGACGTGTAGCATAGGAACGCAGAGGTCAGATCGAACCCGGGGTCACCGCCGTTTGTATCGACTGTGTGGTTAGCGCGCTGGCGGGTCGAGCCACAGAGCTGTCCGTCAAATGAAAGGATTTGAATGGGGATGGATGGGACGGGACAGGTGGAGAGTCTCTAATGGAAGCCCTGAGCCAGCACTCATCCAGCCGGCCCGGGAGCTCTCGCTCTCTCGTTCTCCCTCTCATTAACCCACATCCTCCTGAACACACACTAATTTAGCTCCCGCTAAAACGGACCCGTCCTCCTCATTAGGCCCGTTATCACCTTCCACGGCGCCAAGGAGCCCTCAGAGGACGGGGGCTTTGTGTGTGTGTGTGTGTGTGTGTGTGTGTGTGTGTGTGTGTGTGTGTGTGTGTGTGTGTGTGTGTGTGTGTGTGTGTGTGTGTGTGTGTGTGTGTGTGTGTGTGTGTGTGTGTGTGTGTGTGTGTGTGTGTAAAGTCAAGGTCCTCACCAGTAAAATGTGTGTGTGTGTGTGTGTACCTTCACATGCATGAGTGAATTGGGAGTGTGTCGATTTTTCTTCTTCCTTTTTTTTTAACAAAAGCTCGAAGCTCCCCCTAATCGCCCGAGAGATGAACTGGGGCTAACCAATCAGCATGAGCAAAGTATGAAAAAAAAAAATAAGCCCCAGAATTCCCAACTCCCCTATTAGCCTTCAACTCCGCTACACGTTTTTAACCACTCGGCTACAGGTTTTAAACAGTATTAAAAAGGAATTTTAAAAAGGAAGCAACCGCCAACCCCCTCCCTGTCTGGGGCGCGGAGTAGCTTTAGATTTTAATCTGGGGGTGGTAACACCGAGTATCAAAGAGACCATCACAGGTGTCGGTGTGATGCTAAAGCCGTTGTATCGCTAAGGATTTACTTCTGCTCTTTTTAATTACATCCGAGGATGTGATAAGAGGCTCATCCTTCAAACAGAACCCAGCAGTACGCAATCAGATTGGGTGCCGACTCAAGGTAGAAGTTGTATTAGCAGCGGTACGTAGAATGCTCAAGCGGTAAGCTGTGTCCGTAGCCGCCTTGAAGGATAGCATGCTAAAGCAGTAAGCTATGTCTGTAGCGTGTAGCCTGCTCGAAGGATGGTTCGCAAAGCAGTTAGCCTTGTCTGTAGCATGTAGTCTGATTGAAAGCTAGCTCCCTAAAGCAATAGCCTGTGTCAATAGCATATAGCCTGCTCGGAGGATGGTACGCTTAAGCGGTTAGCTGGGACTCTAGCGTGTCGCGCTGCTTGCAGGCTAGTTCCCTAAAGCAATCCCCCGTGTCTATAGCATGTTGCCTGCTAGGGGGATGGTACGCCAAAGTGGTAAGCGGGGACTGTAGCGTAAGGCTAGCGCGCTCAAGCAGTAACATATCACCCACCTAGTGCTAGCAGTGACCTAAAGCAATAAGCCACAGGAGCAATGTCAAGTGAGCTTAGATGGGTGTCAATGTTATCCTAATCCTAGAGCTAGCTAGGTAGGGGTGTGTGCGTGTGCGTCTGCACGCACGTGCGTGCATGCGCGCGTGTGTGTGTGGGGGGGGGATTGACGAGAGTTTGATGGAGCGACAGGTCAAGAGAGGACAAGGGGCTGTGAGTGATGGGTCAGGAGAGAGGGACGGACGGAGAGCGAAAGGGGTAGGGGTGTGTGTGTGTGTGTGTCTGGTACCTTGGTTGTAAGGACCTTGAAGGTGCTCTGCTGGGAGACGATGGGGTGGAGGAGGTGGAGGTCGAGGCTGAAATTGTCCCCTGAGGTCAAAGGCACCGTCGCCGAGAGCTGGACAGAGGAGAGGGGACACACAGTGAGACCGGACACACACACACACACACACACACACACACACACACACACACACACACACACACACACACACACACACACACACACACACACACACACACACACACACACACACACACACACACACACACACACACACACACGATGGATTGACTCGCTGTTTTATTTTTGAGAAACTTTCTCTTTGAGGTATTTTTTGTGTGGAGTGAAAGGCTGCATTAGGAAAGTTACAGTCAAGGGTTTTAAACAAACCACCCTTAAAAATATATGAAATATTCAACACACTACCCCGAAGCTCAATTCAACACCCCCTTAGCACTAATCACAAATAAGCTTATTAACCGAGTTCATTTCATCACCAACAGACCCCTCCCCCACCCGTAGCGCTCCAGAGAAACCCCCCCTCCGTACCCAAGCGGGCAGCGTACTCGTCGCGGACAGGAAGGCTCTACAGCTCGCCCAGCTGCCTTTTCAGCACTTCTTGCGCCTCCAAGGTTTTGCATGACTTTTTAAAAACAAGGTGGTTGTGATAACTCAAGAGTTGTTCCGGAGATCTGAGTTCTGATACACCCGTCTCCATGGAGACGCCGCTGCTCTTAGCCTACTCGATCGTTCCGTCGCTCCATGACCCAAAACCTGACCGGGTCTGGTTGAAGAACACAAGTTTGTCTGCAAAAACGGCCAAGTAAAAATGAAGCATTTTGCAAAAACAACCACAGATATATGATTGAAATGACACCAGAACAGCATCAAGAGCAGATACGGATGGACAGGCAGAGAGAGCGAGGGAGACAGAGAGACATAGAGAGAGAGCAGGACAGAGAAGGAAAGTGTCAGCGTGTCCATGGGAATATTCGTCCGGCCTGGCGTCACGCCAGCCGGTTCCCCGTCTCCGTCGCCCACGGCCAGGGCGTGACCGCTGAGGGACGGAGGATGCGCACGTGTGTGTGTGTGCGTGTGCGCGTGTCTGTGTCTTGACGGAGGCTGCAGACAGCTCCTAACAGCCTGTCACTCAAAGGGGGGGGGGGGGGGGGGAATGAGGGGTGGGCATCAGGACCACAGCTGGGGGACTCTCCTCAATGCCTTCATCTCTCACTCTTCCCCAGAGTGAGTGATGACTCACCAAGTACGACTATCGCTTCCTACAAAGCCCGCTTAATAGATACACGTGTAGATCGGGTACTTCTGGCGTCTCCGAAATGTTCGCTGATATGTGGTGTGATTGTACTCCCGAGTCAGGATGAAGGTTTTAATGTGTGAGCCGTGCCCCCCGTGCGTAATCGCAGACCCCTGGGGTGATGTCAGACCAGCCACCCCCCAGGGTTGGGTCTCTCCTGAGACCAGCCCTTGGGGTTCATGGTTGGCAGTGCGGTGCTCCAACCGCCCGCGGGGTCCCAACCACCACTCGGCGTCCAAAGAAGTGCTCGGAACACAAAGTACGCTGTCGTGGTAAAGCACGAGTAACGAGGGGGTGTCACCGATTACCCTGACGCTTTCTGACTTGCACATGAAAGGGGGGGGGGAAGGGCCTTTGAAAAGTTAAAAAACTAAAGAACACCCTCAGGAGATAGAATGTAAAAAAGAAAGAAGAAAAGAATAACATTAAAAAAGGATTCTAAAAAAGGTTATAATTCATTTAAAATTCGACAAATAATCGTTTAATATTCGGTGGTTGAATTCCCGTACACGACTCTTGGGCACATAACCGACACGGAGCGGGTCACCGGTGCAGATAATTGGAAGTGCCGTCATTCAGATCCAGCAGCCCTCGTGCGAGGTGCAGAAAACACCTTCTGCCATACATATACAGCAGCCATACATAAAGTGGGAGGCAGGCCAATCATCGCCGCCCATTACATCCTGCAATTTTTCGTTTTGCTTTCGATATAAATTCAGTTTGCTGTTAAGTGAAACACAAAGCCGTTCCCCACTGGGGGGGGGGGGGGGGGGGTGCAGTTACCCTCCCCCCTCACTCCCCCCCTTATCCTGGAAAAGGAGCGAGGGAACGCAGAAAGGAAAAACAAGGAACGAGACCAAAGAAAGGGAGAATAAAAGGGAGCTTCTCCCTTCCTCTCTCCCCGGAGGGCTCTTCCACTGATCCTAGCGCTGCTTCGCTCTCCGACTACACTCAATTAGCAAGCTGGGAACCCGGAGAGGGTAAACTGCTCTCAGATCTGCACTTGGGGGACGGGGTAACAAGGCACCACTGGAGGTACGGTTGTCTCCCCTGGGGACTGGGGAAAGAGTGTGATTCACTGCGTGTGTGAGACACACAGTGAGAATAACTATCTAATGCCTTTCGCCTCAGGACACCCCTCAAAGTCCTATGATTTTCCTTGTGTTACATGCACAAAATGAGTGTGCATGGACACACACACACACACACACACACACACACACACACACACACACACACACACACACACACACACACACACACACACACACACACACACACACACACACACACACACACACACACACACACACACACACACATTATTTGATGCTTGTTTGAGGTGTGTACTGAATGGTTTTAAGAGTGTTGTTGTTGGCTGGCTTTAAGTGTGTTGTGGCTGGTTTTAAGTGTTCTGTGGTTCAATTTTAATGTTACGTTGTGCCTGGTTTCAGGTTTGCTTTGGCTAGTTTTAAGAGTATTGTTGTGGCTGATTTTAAGTGTGACCTGGCACAATTTAAGTGTGTTGTGGCTGGATGTAAGAGTGTTGTTGTGGATGGCTTTAAGTGTGATGTTGCAGCTGGATTTATGTGTGTTGTAGCTGGATTTAAGTGTGTTGTTGTGGATGATTCTAAGTGTGTTGTTGCGGCTGGTTTCAAGTGTGTTGTTGTGGCTGGTTTTGAGTGTGTTGTAGTGGCTGGTTTTGAGGGTGTTGTAGGGGCTGGATCTAAGTGTGTAGTAGCTAGTTCAAATTTGTTGTGGTGGCTGGGATAAAGTGCATTGTGGCAGGGTTTAAGTGCATTGTGGCAGGGTTTAAGTGCGTTGTGGCTGGTCTTTAAGTGCATTCAGGAGTGAGAACATACCCCTCTCTCTGCAAAGTTCACAGACACTCCATCCTTGGGGACGTTTTTGGCCATGATCGTCACAATGACTTGAGACTCTGTCTGGTACCAGTCGTATCTATGGAAACCGATCAGTACAGGACCAGACACAATAACATACACAGGTTGGTAACACAGTATGTTTACACAGCAGTAACTGTAACTAAGAAATATAATTATAGAAAAACACTATGAAATATTCACACATGCTGAGATTTCAGGCTTGTAACCCGGGGGTTAAATATGTTCTTACTTGACAGGAGGAGGCGTAGTTGTCTGTTGGTCAGTCTGACGGGGAATAAAACATGAACATACATCATAAAATAAGCATGTGTTATGTGTTAATGTAAAAGAGATGAAGAGTTATTTCAACAACAAACAACATCTTCATGGCAAAACAGTTCCTTGTGGGCAGTGTGGCCCCAGGCTCCCAGTAGCCCAGAGCAACAGTGCCCCCCGGTGGCTAGGTAGAGACACTCACCCTGTCCGAGCTGTCCTTCTGACTCTGTTGCTCTGGAGAAAAAGAGAGAATAAATATATGAGAGAGAGAAAATATATATACACAAATAAATAAATAAAATGTAGATATAAATGAGAGCGAGACAGAGAGAGAAACGGAGACAGAGGTGGAGACAGAGACAGAAAACGAGACGAAAAGAGAGACAGGGACAAAGACAAAGACAGAGAGCAAGAGAGTGAATATACCAATTGTTAACGAATACAGACAGTGAAAATCCGTATTGGGTTATTTTTTGTAATAAAATAAAATGCGTTCAATTTCCATGAGGAGGACAATGCGCCAGCACATCATCATTCATCTCGCCCTTCATATAATAGTTAGCCTACATACGGTGCGCACCCCAGCTGCAGCTCCTGTGATGCTCACAGCTGGGGCTGCTCCGCGAAAAACACTTGAGCACTGACTCCGGCATAAACATACACACGGTTACCTTGCGTAGCCCGCGCTAGATAAACCCACACCAAATAATTACACAGCGGATTGGATCCGTTAGAGATAGAATAAACAGAAGAGAACAAAACAACTCAGTCCGATCCACTTTGGATTTGTGCAGGAGGCGGACCCAACCGCGTAAACAAGCTCTCCATATCGGCTGGTCGTTACACATCCAGCATAATTCAGGCAACTCCCTGCTCGGAGCTGATCAAAGGCCTTGCTTTCATGTCAAAGCGTGCTACCGTTTACTAATCAATCACCCGCATACACTTGTTTACCAGCGCTGCTGACCCGCCCACTACAGGCCCAGCGAGCCCGGGTCTGTCCTGAGCAGTTAACCAGCACGTTGTCATGCATTATTTAGCCAGCTCATCAGAACCCCTGAGACACGTGTGTACGTGTGTGTACGTGTGTACGTGTGTACGTGTGTGTGTGTACGTGTGTGTGTGTGTGTGTGTGTGTGTGTGTGTGTGTGTGTGTGTGTGTGTGTGTGTGTGTGTGTGTGTGTGTGTGTGTGTGTGTGTGTGTGTGTGTGTGTGTGTGTGTGTGTGCAATCAGAGAAACATTCATGATGCTTCTAATGTCCGGAACGTATTCCAAACAGGGAAGACAGAGGTTTGGGATGGGAAGGTGTGTATGTGATGTGTTGTGTATGTGATGTGTTGTGTATGTGATGTGTTGTGTATGTGATGGGTTGTGTATGTGATGTGTTGTGTATGTGATGGGTTGTGTATGTGATGTGTTGTGTATGTGATGGGTTGTGTATGTGATGTGTTGTGTATGTGATGGGTTGTGTATGTGATGTGTTGTGTATGTGATGGGTTGTGTATGTGATGGGTTGTGTATGTGATGTGTTGTGTATGTGATGTGTTGTGTATGTGATGGGTTGTGTATGTGATGTGTTGTGTATGTGATGTGTTGTGTATGTGATGGGTTGTGTATGTGATGTGTGTATGTTGGGGTACCCAGGAGCCCTGTTTGTCAGTGGTGCAAACACAGTGCCGGTGGAAACCTGCCAGGGTGGTTCTGGTGGAGAGACGACAGCAGCCAGAGTCGGGAGGGGGGGGGGGGGGGGGGGGGCACACTTCTTTCATGTAGCGGGGCGGAGACTTACAGCTCGCTCACACGCACATGGGGCATATAAAGCAGGCGTGAGGGTACGGAGCGGGAGGAGAGGGTGTTGGGTTAATTTCAGCTTGTGCTTTTGAACATCACACTGAAGACATGCCATGGGGGCAAGCGTGTGCGCGCGCACGCATGCATGTGTGTCAGAGATGAGGTAAACAAGCGCACGCACACACACACACACACACACACACACACACACACACACACACACACACACACACACACACACACACACACACACACACACACACACACACACACACACACACACACACACACACACACACACACACACACACACCCTTTGATGGGGTCTTTAGCAGAACGGTTTTAGCAGAACATTGCTGGAATTCAAAAAACAAATATCGTTTACTTACTGCCAATCATCTCTTCGCTGCGCTGGATCCATATCTGAAAGGATTTGTCAGAACCTGAGGAACACAGCAAGGGGAAGAGCATGGCTTATGATTCGCATATTTAAAGTCTGTTGCCGGGCAAGGTTTCAGTTTCAAGCACTTTCAAGATTCCTGTCTGGCGTTTTTTTCCCCGCCCTATATCGCAATCAACAAAGCTCTTCCAAGGTCATTCCTTTCCAATATCTCGGTTGGCATGTGCTTGCATGACAGACGGGGTGGGAGACAATGTCCTCTCTGAAGTCAATAAACCCACCATTTCCCTGCCTCGGAGAGCAATGCCTCACACAGAGGCCGTTCAGTTCATTGGGATGTCAGTGATGAATGAGGAAACATGAGATGAATGCACAGAGGCACTTACTCACACCAGTAGGATGTAAGTAAACATGATTTGTGATCCGGATCACTACGGCGGCCTGCTCTGAATAAATGTGCATCCAACAGGGATATGAAGGGACCTGGAGTCGTATGTTTACTAGCAGAACACATGAATAAATAAAATGAGCTATTAAGCGCTGGTGATTAGTGACTTGGTGTCGATATTGAGTAAGGTACTGTATTCATTTATTAATGTTTTTTTTTTTTTTTTTTTAATAGCTTTACTGTCCTCTTATTCTGAGGTGTTGACTCCCACATTTCCCATTGAGGATCAATAGAGTGAATTAACAACAAAGCAATTATAGCTTATTGTTTTTTGATTTGGGGATACCTGAATAAAATGGACTACAATTCCCATCCGGAGAAACTACAAAGGATAAAAAGGATGAGCATTCTAGGATGAACATCAAGCCCTTCTACATCTGATGGAGGCATAGGACTGATAAAAAATAAAAAGAGGGAAGGACACTCGGAGGGTAAGGAAGTTTAGTGCACGATGATGTCATACCCTCTTCCCCCCCCCCCCCCCAGACGTTGGGCCGGTGTGTACTCACTGTCCAGCTGAAGGCCCTGAGTGAAGGCTGCATGTGATGACTCATACTGGGTCAGGTGGTACTCTGCTATTCTGCAGGCATACGGGGGGGAAGAGAGAGCGAGAGCGAGAGCGAGAGAGAGAGAGAGAGAGAGAGAGAGAGAGAGAGAGAGAGAGAGAGAGAGAGAGAGAGAGAGAGAGTTAAGTGGTTGAATCCATTAGGGTAACATTACTGTTACTCTTATGAGAGGCTGCAACATTGAAAGTTTGTCCTTGTACAAGCTTCCTTACAGATTAATAATTAAATATAGACAGTATAATATGAAAAAAGCTGCCTGTTCATCTTTGATCATCTGTGCCAGATCTGTATTTTATACCATAAATGCAACTGGGGAACAGCTTATTCATAAAAACGTTGTTTATTTATTACTTTCCAAAGCCCATTCGCTGTGGTCTTATATGTATAAACATCTTGTAACTTATAATTATTATCAGGCCTTGCACTGTGTGTTTATTTTTCTACAATTTGCCGCTGCAACAGCAAATTGTAAATGTGAATTCCCTTCACAGGATTAACAGTGTCATCATTTCGTTATTTCAACGTATACTCTAAATACTACAAAAATCTTGCAGAACTTTTAAATATGATACGGGAAATGCAATCAATAATTAAAAATAAGTATGCGTGACTCAACAAAACGTACCCTCTCCGCAGGAAGGCCAATGGAAGGTTGGGTTTCAGGTGACTGGCTCGCTTGGCATCGTCAATGGCAACTATTCAAACATAAGCACGCACACACACAGCATCATCATACATCAGTATTAATTTTCTTAGCTTAGTAGAAGCTTAGTTTTCGTGCATATTCTAGTTTTTCTTTAAGTATTTTCTGTCTATCGAACAGCTGAGAGGCCCTTGTATTCAGCAGTGGCTTTTTTATTGTCACACACACACACACATACACACACGCACAGACAAACACTCTTTAAATTTCGGCTCCAGCGGTACAAAAAGAAAAACGGACACTAGAAGGAACGGATTAAAACCTAGTTTACTGTTTCATTACAGAGATATTCAGCCAAAGATGAACTAGATTGCGCGGGTGGATAAAGCTTTCAGAAGGTGATTTTAATGAGTGTATTTCTAACACGACCTATACAGCCACTGTTTACAGTTGACTAGGGTTTGCCGTCCTGTTATTAAGCACCACCAACAATGTTTGGTCGAAACAAATATAAGGCCAAATAATTTAAACTACCCTTTTGCCGCGTCTTTAGATATTTCATTTTATTTTTTATTTTACCAGGAATAATCCCATTGAGATTCAGAATCTCTTTTACGAGGGAGTCCATATTCATCCAAAGTGTGATCTGTGAGCCTTGTTTGGTTTAGAACTCGCATTTTCCCCCTTTCTTAAGTAACAGCGAAGCATATTAAGTTAGGAAAACCACTAGAATAGTTGATCACAGCTTCCCTTGAACCAACTTAATGACAAGTAAAAGGTCTAGCTGGGCATAGCAACAGGTCAGCATCGGGGCTTGTTTCAATGAGTTTCTTTTTCTACACAACAGCGAAAGACAATCATCTTTCTGCCATGCAAGAGGCCGACAGTGTTTCATTGAGCAGAAGAATAACATTGTCTTATGATATTATATTGTCTATAATCAGCTAAAGTGAAATTTATAGACTTAAAGTGATCGGAATATGTTTTGAAGTAACGCAGTGTACACTTTGCAGACAGTGTACAGTACACTAGAAGTAGCTGTAATTTTTTAGTTTAAAAACATGATGTATTTATTCAAAAATACAAAATGGTCAAAAATAAAATGTTCAAATATAAAATAATCTACAGATATGTATCCAGCTGTTCTATAAAATCTAAATAAATAAATCTAAAACTTGATTATATTAGTTTAGTGATCGTTTGACGCTAAAATCGAAATTACAATCAAAATTCGATCACCCAGCCCGAATGTTTGTGTGCACTATTTGAGTAAAATATCTAGCCAAGGCAGTTCATATGCACCAACTTGTGTTGACCAAAAAAAAAGATACAGCTATGGGAGTTGCTAAAAACTCGTTTGGAATTCAATGGATCACCAGCTGCCCAAAAACACGCATGCACAGCGACCCAGAGTGGGTTGAACTGAAATCATGGCTGATTTACATCTCAACATAGACAATGTCTTACAATGGACTTTGGGAATTAACCCCAGTACATGTTAGCAGGGATACCAGCACTGTAGCCAGTCCATATGCTGCCCCTGACCATGGTGGTGTAATGGAACATATATCTCTTGAAAACCAGTTCTAAAGTGAACTCACGGCTGTAGTTTTTGACGAGTATGTGGGCATAGGCACGCTGGCACAACCACTGTGCATTGTCGGAGCTAGCTTCCAAGGCCTCATTCAACTCCTGTAAGAAATTAAGATTTGCACATAGTTAGCTCTCATCTTTGGTTCATCAAACCAGTAACCAATATAAAAGTGTTCTGGTCGGATAGTGGTTGTACAACTTGCACAGGTTCTAGAAATTAATTTATAATGGATCATTATTAATGCACTTGCAGTGTGCTGCTTTTCTGACAAACAATGTTTAGGCATGTGTGAAGCCATAACAAAAAAAAAGATCTATCGCAAAAAACAAACAAGGAATGCATTTTCCCAATAGATAGTGTGGGTAGTTGCTATTATATGGAATAACTTCCTTCGGCAACAATACTTCACTATACACTTCCCACAGTATGCATGCAGTATTTATTGACAGCAATCTGGAACAGGGCTGTGCTATTGACAGTCTGACTACTTTATCAGCGTTTAGTGGCGTATGTTTACATTTTTTAAAATAAGTCACCGGCAGCTAGTAAACTAGCGGTTCATGTGGTTTAATCTGCGTGATTTGGATTGACGACAACACCGTAAACAGAGAGCTAACGGTGGCTAGCTAAAGATAACGTAGCCTCATAGCTACAGTACAATGCTAGCCAACACTGACGTAAATGGATGTATAAAATAAATCACTAGATACACTCGCTGAAATGTGTGTTAACGGTAACCGACATAACCCTCGGTTAAACTCTTGAAAGCTAAAGGGGAGATTGAAGTTGTCTGATGTTTACCTCCAGAGCTTTCTGAGGGTCCTCGTCAATGAAGCTATCGGGAAAACTGCTATAAAAGGAACAGAGACAAACCATCAAGACATTAGATACAAAGGTTAAAATACAAATCATCATGTGGGTTTGTGTTACTTGCCGTTCGGCAGCCATGTGTTTGAAAGAGATGTGGAGGAGTAGTCCTGTAGTAGCAGGAAAGTTCTAGACAACACGAGAGTGATACAGAAACCACAGCAACAACTCGTGTGGGTGTGGGCCTGTCAGTGCTACGCTGCTCCGGTTGCAATTGCATCTCCTAGCGGCCTGGCGGAATGATGCGACTACGCATCCGCTTGTCAGAAAGAAACGGTCAGAAAATAACGTCGAATTGCTTTCGCTTACTTACGTCGACGTCCATATCAAAACAGTTATTACTGAAATACAATTGTTTTGTGACTTATTGAGTTGAACCTTAATTCTCATTAGCTGCACTCGTTAATCAATCTACTCTTAGTAAGGCTAAAATTATACAGGGAAAATAAATGTAATGAAGCACAAATATACAAATTCATTCAAACCAGATACACTTTATTTTATGTAATATTGAGCTTTAGTTCAACTTTTTGCCATTTTGGCAGAAAATACATCAAAATAAGCAATAACATAGACGTAGCTCTTTTGGCTCTATAGTTTCAGAAACATACAATAAACATAGATCCTCAGATAAGCAAAGGAAAGACAGTCAACAAGCACTTGATTTAAAAAAATAAAGTACAACTTTGCTGCATAGGACTTCCTTTCAGGCAATGTTCATATGTCCCCATATCGTAACGAAAACAACAAATCACCTTACTGGACCTTTACTGATATTTATTCATAAACCGATGGTTGAATAATAAACATCTTGCATAAACTAACTGCGTTCAAAAGTCGACATTTCGCGCATCAAAAACAAAACGCTTATAAACCTGAGGGAGGAAATGGCAGAAAGGCACAAAGTCTAAAACACTGCATTTTATATTATACATGTTTACAAACACATACATTACATAAACATAGAAAGGCTTTACAGGTCCAGCGATGATCTACAACTGCATAGGATTTATGTGTTGGACAGGGCGATTGTGATTACTAGCAACATTTGTCAAAAGAAAAGCCCAAGTTGGGGAAAAACCAACAAGTTTCTTAAGTGGATTGTCAACGGCGATTGTATCAAGAGTTACGGCACTGTGTATTAACAGCAATTGAAGGTCTCAAAAACTACCTTTTACAACAAAATTCATCCCTTATCGTCAACAACGTATATCATGGTCCAAATAATTAAACACACTCATTACAACGACAATACGGAATGTATAAATACCCTCAGCCTATTGGCTGAGGACGAGGGTCTATAGACCACAGGCGACATGGTGTCGGACAGGCCGCCGCCGTAACGGATAGTGCAAGGCGTGCAAAGGCATTTAAAGGCAGAGGCACGAAAGGGATAACCGAGAAAGCACGGGGGGACCACAAGCAGCAAGAGGCGAGAGAGAAAAAGAAAATAATCCAAAACAGTGTTACTGAGCTAAACCTTAGCTCCGTCACGCCAGCGTGCTTGCGTGGGGGAGGTAAGTCGGTGACAGCAGTTTCCAGTGCATTATGGGTCTTTGGTCATTAAGGCAAGGACAGACAATGCCGTTTTTTGAGAGCCAGAATTACAGTGGCTGAGGGACACCCTGTGCACAGAAAAGACATTTGCGTTGGGAGGATGCAGGCAATCTATAACGCTGTGAGAGCTTTGGTTTCCGTCAACGCAGAGCGCTTGTTTTTTTCCCCCCATACGGGAGACAGAAAGTGCTGATCGAGCTAAGTACGCTGCAGAGGACCTACCTCGCTAATGGGCTACATTTAGGATCCTAATGAGACTTTAAATGGTTCTTTTAATTAGCAAAAGTTGCTAATTAAGTACGGTCAGTGAACTTTTTTCCACTGCAAAGTGAATAAGTCATGGTGTTCGAATTGTGTTGGAGATTGGGTATAAGTGGAAAAGTATGACTTATTCTGATAAATTATGGTTAAACACCTTGTCCCCTGGATTAAACAGACCTGCATTTGAAGTACATAAGAAAATGATATAATTGGCTATGTTCCCACCTTGTTATGAGAGTAAATCCTGAACACATTAATTACTTTGGAGAGAGTATACTGACAGCAATGGCCCACTCCACTTCTAGTTACCAAACAGGGGAAGACACCAAAAAGGTCCTAGCTTGATGTTCCTACATATGGGACCGATTGGCAGATTGGACACCATCCTCTTCCTTCTCTGTGATTGGTCCCGAGTTCGCCGTTGGGAAGGGGGAGGGAAGGTTTCATTGGTCGGAGCTGGTGAGGGGCGACAGCTGCAGGGTCATTACGTGACTGGCGGTCTGTCCCAAGAAGGGCTTCCTCTCTTCCGGGCCACGGGGGGAGCTCTCCGTGGGCGGTCCCTCTGCCGCCGCCTGCTGCTCACAGAGGTTCCCCAGCAGCTGGGCCGTCTGGAAGACGGAGGAGTGGCCCGCGGGCTGCAGCGACTGCACCCTCTGGAGGTTCTGCAGGGTGCGCAGCATCTCGGCCGACACGATGGGCAGGTGCTGCTGCTGGATGAGGCTGTTGGGGGGCGGGCGGAGCACCGTGCCCCGCTGGGCCCCCTCGGGTCGGTTGGTGGCGGGGGTGACGACGGTGCCGGTGGTTGTGGTCGCCGTGATGGCGGCGGTGGCAGCGGACCGGGCCCGCTGGCCGGTCGCAATGGCGACAGCCGTGGCGGGAGACGGAGAGATCTTCCCCGTCTCGGAGCGGGAGTCTGCGTCGTCCAGCGAATGGTCGCTGCTGGAGGAGACGGCGTCCTCGGGGTCGTCGCTGAGGCCCTCGTCGTCGTCGCCGCCGACCTCCTCGTGGTCGTCGTCGTCGCCGCCGCTGTGGTCCTCGGGCTCGTTCTCCGCCTCGCTCTTGGCCACGTCGCCGTCGGTGATGTAGACCATGTTCTTGGGCAGCGAGGTGAACTGGTAGACCAGCCGCTGGCCTTCCACCTTGTTCAAGATGCCCCTTTGGTAGTAGTACCTACGCAAGGCCGAGACACAAGACGGTCAATCCAATCTGCAACCCCGGGATGGTTAATAGGTCAGTATCAGGTAGGGTAAGACGGTGGGTGGAAAACGACTGTGCTGAAGGTCTGTAACGGGCAGGGTTTGATAACGGGCTGATAAGCATCACGTTACACGGTCTGTAACAGGTAGAGTATAACAATGGGTTAAAGACCACCGTATTCAAATGACAACAACAAGTAGAGCATGATAATGGGTCTAAACTCCCTTTGTTTAGGGACTATAATAATCATAGGTAGCGTCGGTGATAACTGTCACCAGGGCAGCTGGTACCTGAGAGCCCGGCCCATGGTCTCATAGTTCATGTCGGGCTTGTTCTTGTGTTTCCCCCACAGACGGGCCACGGCCTTGGAGTTGACCAGCTTGAAGATGCCCGCACGGGGGTCGGTCCATTTGATGTAGCGAGGGCAGACCTGGCGGTCCTGAAGGAGCTCCATGAGGAACTGCCACAGGTACAGCGTGTTGCCCCCTGAAGACCACCACCACACAGACGGAGAGAGACAGAGGATGAACAAAATGGTAGGGAACAGCTGGGATATCAAATATCACCACACATACACACACATGTATCGGAATGGGGCATTCATTCAAACCATCAGCTCTGTGCAACACCTGCAAGCTGCAGTCCTCATTTGACCGTAGGTAGGAAATATCAGCTATAACCACACACACACACACACACACACACACACACACACACACACACACACACACACACACACACACACACACACACACACACACACACACACACACACACACACACACACACACACACACACACACACACACACACACACGTTGTTGCTAGGTTACCTTTGTTGTATTTGCCCTTCTTCACTAGGATGTCTGGCGTTGGGGATTCAGCCCTCCGTCGAGGTTTCCTCACTTGAAATGGAGAGGAAAACCATTTAAAAAGGTGGTCGAATGTGTCAAGGGTGCAGCAAAGCATTGCAAGGTTGAAGCCTGTTCTAAATAATGTTACAGTATTTTCCCCATCCAAAACCGCCGTGTCCTAGACAAGGTGGGCAGGAAAAGAGTCCCGCTAAAACGGTTTGCTAAGCTGTAAAACAGTTGATTTATTTTGGTCTGTTTCACAGAAAAAATATGGAGTAAAATTCACACGGTGTGCTGTGGGCTAATGGGGGGCAGCAAAGGCATTACATCAGTAGCGTTAAAAAAAATATTTGTTCTTGTCAAAAGACTGACCCTTTTTTTTGGTTTGTTGCTGGGTTTCGGCATCCCCGATATAAGTGAACCAAGGGGTCTGTTCACAGGCTCCTTTAAGCCCGTCCACTGACAGGGTCGTCTGGGCAACAGGACTAGTGGCTTCCCCAGGGGTTGGCAGAAACATCTGGGCTGTGCCTTTGGAGGGTGAGGAACAAACAGGTTTAATGAGTGAGTGATTTAGTGAGTGAGTGAGTGTGCAGTGGATTCTAAGTTAAATGTGGTGGCAAGATGGAGATTGCGATAGAGACAGTGGTAGGGATGAGGTGTTGTGATGATGTGCATAGTGGGGAGGATGGGGGATGGGGGGTCTCTTGTACACGTACAGAAGTGATGTCTTTCCAGGGAGAACGTGTCGGGGGAATCCAGATTGAGAAATGTATCCCCGGAAACGAGCGTTCCCATGGTGTCCATGGCTTCTGCGTTCTCACATGGTTCCACTGAACAGGAGATTTGAAAAAAGAAAATTAAAGTTAGAACAACTAGGGTTTTCAACCAGGAAAACCACATCAACAGTGGACGGTTGACATTAAATAGTAAGGGAATAATTGAGTGTCAAGGCCAGGACTCCTTAATATTCATCATTGAGTCTGCAACAATAATTAAATAAATAAAATACTAATTTGGATGTAAAAGAAAATACGCACAACATGGTAGCATTTTGTATTTTGTTTACCCTTAAGTAAAAGCATTGAACAAGTGAACAAGTGAAAAAGTAAACAACCGATCAGACGCAAGATTTGCAAAAATCAACGCTCACAAGACGTTATCATTAAGTCGTATGAAACTTATGTCCTCACCGAAAAATAGGGGTAGGTCTTCTTATATAAAATATTACAACCGTTTGCAACAGTGCCATTAAGCTAGGCAATCAGGCAAACTTCAACTGAAAAAACACAGTTGACTCAAACAGTCATCACAACAATGACGAAACTCACTTTTAATCCCATGCATGGACGAATAACAATCCATAGCGTACGCGCCGTGAATACATTTCCCGACTTCTACATTATAACGCAATTCCAGTGTTGTTCCCCCGGAGCAGTCAGAAGCTCGTTATGTTTTGTTTCACTTCCTGCATTTTGTAGAGGCTGGACAATGTGGCAGCCCAAACGGCGCATGCGTAAAACCATGTGCCCGCGTCTACTATTTACTAACAAGTTAGTAAAACTAAATAAAATCATTTTACATGAGCATTCGTTAACCAACTTAAGATCTATTCTTAACGATGAAGGATTTGAACGGAATTTCGATATGAAAGCATCCACACGTTTCGTAAGCATTTAAAATAACTTTGCCAAAGTAACCAAACGATGATAGGCGCTCACCTTTCAACAGGTGCTCATGTTCTTGAGCGTAGCTCTGCACACACGTCAGCCCAGAGTACGAGAACATGTGTGCGTCCTCGGGGATGTGCTCGACGACTACTGCAGGGGACGCTGGATAGCCTTCCAGCTACAACACAAGGGTGTGGGACGCATCAATGAAAATCTCTCTCTCTCTCTCTCTCTCTCTCACTCTCTCTCATTTAAATACACACATATGTATGCGTATGTTTATTTACACACATACACCATTGTTCATGGTTAGCCTCCTCGCTTCTGCATGCAATGGACCACTGCATGCACGTATACAACATAAACACACACACACACACACACACACACACACACACACACACACACACACACACACACAGCACAGGCATGTAAACACACACACACACAGCACAGGCATGTAAACACACACACAAACGGTCAACATTTTTAGTGTTGCTATAAACAGTGGCCGGGGCCTCCGAGGGGAAAGTCCTCCACATCATCTCCGCCACCCTTGGTGTTCCTTACATGTGAGATGACGCTGATGTGGTCGCTGGCGAAGTCAAAGATGAGCCCCGTCTGTTCCATCATGGCTGGGTCTCTGGGCAGCACCCACAGGTGAACAGGTGACCTCTAGGACAGGTGCATGTCGGGTCACGGTTCTACCACCGCTGCCGAGCTGGCCTCAAACGACCAGAGGGTTCTCAGTCTTCAGATCCAGACACCCGCCGGGGTCGACCGGGGTCCAGAACCTCCAGGAGCTACTGTAACGTCGAGAGCCGAGGGCAGTGAGTGTCTCTTGTGTGGAGTTCGGCTTCACTGTGCACCAGATATGAAGACATCAAGCAGGGTGCGAGGCAGCCGACACAGGAAACACACACTCATGTGCTTCCCTGCCCTCTCTCTCTCTCTCTCTCTCTCTCTCTCTCTCTCTCTCTCTCTCTCTCTCTCTCTCTCTCTCTCTCTCTCTATGTCCCTCAGAGTCTCTCTCTCACTCTCTCTCCCTTTAGAGACTCTCTCGGCCTCTCTCTCTCACCCTCTCTTTCGCTCTCTGAGAGGAAGTGGAGGCAGCTCACTGCAACGGTTCTGCGGTCCACAGTTGTTAGAACCTGACGAAGGGGAACAGAGAGGGAGTGGGTGGGGGGATCGGGGGGAGGAGGAGGTGAGAGGAAGTGTTGTCACAGCGATGAGATCCAAACAGAGGTGTGTGTGCGTGTGCGTGTGTGTGTGTGTGTGGGGGGCAGGGCGTTTAATCTTGAAACCCCCCCTGAAGCAGAGCTGTCAATTCTACTGGTTTGCTAACACAAATACGGATGTGGTGGTTTTATGGTATCTCTTGCGCGCTCTCTCTCTCTCTCTCTCTCTCTCTCTCTCTCTCTCTCTCTCTCTCTCTCTCTCTCTCTCAACCTCTCGCTCTTTCCCCCCTCTCTGCTCTTATCGCACTTATAAAAAGTGGGGGCCTAAACTAGAGACAGGAAGGAAGCTTCAAAATTGCATCGCGTGTGTGTGTGTTTGTAGGTCTGTGTGTGTGTGTGTGTGTGTGTGTGTGTGTGTGTGTGTGTGTGTGTGTGTGTGTGTGTGTGTGTGCGTGCGTGTACTGTGCATGCATGTTTGTACGGGAGGACAGCAGCTGGCTGCTTACTTAACCTATCAACTCAAGTTCTCTTCCAGTAAGACAGTGTGAGTGGGCCCAATGTGCCTTCACAGCGTAATCCACATGACAATACGGCTGCCAGTGGGGGAAGTAAACACAATTTAAACGTTCCTACCAGTAAAATGTTCCCCAACAGTGTTTCAATCTCACACTCATCCACTTCTCCCCATTGTCCTCTCCGGTCTCTGGTCCAATTAGAGGCCTGTCCCTCTCAATGGTGTTCAGTCTCCATCAGCCCTGTCCAATCATATAATGATTGGACAGGGCCACTGTGTTTGCTAGGACTGAAAAACATATATTTTCGTATTGCCAAAGGGTACATAATAGTAGTAAAACTGTTGGCATTTTACCCACCTGGTTCTGTCTCCTCTGTCGCTCTCTTTTTGTCTGTCTCCCTGCCGCTGCTACTCTCTCCTATGCTTCTCTCTTCTCTCTGTATCTCCATCAGTCTCTGTGTCTCCATCTCTTCCCTGTGTTTGCCTCTCCATGTCTCTCTCTCTCTCTGTATCTCTATGTTTCTATGTGTCTCTCTCGTTCCCCCTCTCCTTCATCTCTCTACAGGACCATCACTCATGTCTCTCTGTATGCCTCTGTGTGGTACGGGTATCAGGTTACACATGTTGTTGGTACTAGGAAGACATGTTGTTGCCACACCTGCCACTTTCAGGGCCGCCCTCATGAAGGCGTTCTCTGTATTGACCTTTTACTTCTCTCACTTTGAGCTTGCGCAGAAGCCAATGGACTGAGAATCTCCCAGAACTATAATATAAGTATTTTGCCATAATAAACAAACACAATGAACAGCTTTGTGCATATGTTGTGGCTGCCTCTATATAAATAGGGGCGGCCAGGGCCCCTGCATGAGCCCGCTCTCGCTCTGCGGTGCGCCCGTGTGTGTCTGTTATCACACAGGAAGCACGGCCAAGTTAGAGGACACAGCTTCCTGAGTCCCACCCCTCCCCCCCACTGACTCCACTATGGTGATGCCAAGCTCTGCCCGAAAACCTCTCTGCCCCTCGTGCTCCACTTCCTCTGATCTCTTGTCGCCATGACGACAGCATATCACACGCATGGGCGTGGGTCGTCTATGAGCGGGAATAAAGTTTTTAATTTGGCTCCAATAGTTACCACAAAAATATGGAACAAATGCGTTTAGTATTGGGGGCATGATTGTTCTTGATGCAAAACCTTAGGACTTTTAAGTATTCAGCGTTAAGCCCGTAACTTTAATCCAAAATGACGCCCACAGGGCCAGTGGGGACATTTAGGGGTTCAAACCTAGAACCTTTCAGCTGGCACTCCCACACCCTCACCGCTTGACTCCTCCATACCCTGGTCCTATTGGCATGGCCTCAGCCTCACAGCCACCTGTGTTTCCACTGATGGCCCCACAGCTAACAGCACTAGCCTCGGTGCTAACCACCATCTGGTCAGGGGTGCACAGCTGGATGAGGCCCAGTGGTTCTCTAGTCTGTGTGTTGGGTCCTGCTGCTGGCTGCTCTGGTCACACAGGTCTGTCTCTGCCTGGCCTCCCTCCCCGGAGCGCAGCCTGTGAAGTAGCTGCCAGCCCCCCCGGGACCCCGATAAGCCCCATAGCATTCATTCTCCTGTTTGTGTGTGTGCCTTTATGTTTGCGCATGTGTGTGTGTATAAGAGTGTGTGTGTGTGTGTGTGCCTTTGTGTGCACGTGTCTGTGTGTATAAGAGTGTGTGTGTGTGTGCCTTTATGTGTGCACGTGTGTGTGTGTGTGTGTGTGTGTGTGTGTGTGTGTGTGTGTGTGTGTGTGTGTGTGTGTGTGTGTGTGCGTGCATTCAAGCATGTGGGTGTATGAACTAGGCCACTCCTGATAACAGGATGGCAGGCGAGGGTGAGCCACTGATAAGCTCCTCTTGTTGCCTCGGGTAACCAGGCCTGGCCAAACGAACACAGTAGAACATGGAGACAGGAGGCCATAATGTTTATGTTCTCCAACAAACATCTTCATGTCTGTGTGTGTGTGTGTGTGTGTGTGTGTGTGTGTGTGTGTGTGTGTGTGTGTGTGTGTGTGTGTGTGTGTGTGTGTGTGTGTGTGTGTGTGTTCCTCCTTCCACCATAAGTTGTTTAGCCGTGCATTTGATGAGGTCACTTCCTGTAGCCGGTAAAATATGTTCAGCGCCAAACATCAACCACACAGCCTCAACTCCCACACACACACACACACACACACACACACACACACACACACACACACACACACACACACACACACACACACACACACACACACACACACACACACACACACACACACACACACACACACACACACACACACACACACACACACAAACTTTCACTTTCATTTCCTACTGAAGTCCAACTTAAAAACGTGTGAAACGTACTTCCCTAACTCTCTTTGAATTTGTGTGTACATTCCACCCGTGTCCAGTTTGATACCGTTGTATGTCGGAGAAGCAACGTGAGCAGCTTACCTTATATTTATGTCATGTGTTCGGATCCCCAAAGCAGCGGCGGGTCGTTCAACTGTGACTAAACGTGTTCTTCCTGTTGCCAAACGTCTTTATTTAAGGGTCCAGATCAATGGCACTTTAAACTTCTGGCAAAACTAACAAATAGTAATAATTCGTGAAAGGAAAATGCAATCTAGACTTAAAAGTTACTGTACAAAGCCAGTTTTTTTCCTCCCTCCCATAAGCTAAACAGTGCACTGCCCTTGCTTCCCACCACTTTTACGGTAACCCCTCCCCCGGTGAGATTTCATTGGTTACCTGTTTTGCGAGGGCAGGTAGCTTAGCGACCATTGTCACCGTGGAGCAAATGTAAACAGTGGTATATTTGCAATGCAAAGCAGCAGTGAGCCAGCCGAGCAACTGATCACAGTCTGGGCTTTGTGTGTGTAGAGTCCACAATAGCGC
>NC_079419.1:11739354-11751854 GCF_026213295.1 Gadus chalcogrammus | reverse complement strand
GGTGGAGGTGGTGGTGGTGGTGGTGGTTGTGTAAGTGGTGGTGGTGGAGGTGGTGGTGGTGGTGGTGTTGGTGGATTTGGTGGTGGTGATGGTGGTTGTGTAAGTGGTGGTGGTGGTTGTGTAAGTGGTGGTGGTGGTGGTGGTGGTGTTGGTGTTGGTGTTGGTGTTGGTGTTGGTGTTGGTGTTGGTGTTGGTGTTGGTGTTGGTGTTGGTGTTGGTGGTTGGTGTTGGTGATGGTGGTGGTGACGCTGGTGGTGTTGGTATGTGCTGGGGTGAGGTGGGGTTGGTTGAAGGAGCGGAGGGGGTGCCTGGGGTTTGGGGATGGACGTCTGAGCATATGCACACTTTTTTTTCCTGCCTAATGGGAAAGGGGAAGTGTGCGACATTGTGTGTGTGTGTGTGTGTGTGTGTGTGTGTGTGTGTGTGTGTGTGTGTGTGTGTGTGTGTGTGTGTGTGTGTGTGTGTGAAGCGGGGGGGGGCGGGGGGCTCACGCCGTGGTGGACTTGTTGGAGACCCGCGTGTTGCTCTGCTCAGACGGCCGCTCGGTGACCTTGAGCTTCATGAAGGACGGCTTCTCCTCCAGCAGAGTCTCCACTGGCAGACACCAGCAGCACAGACAGGACTGGGGAGGGGGAGGGGAGAGGGGGGGGAGGAGGGGGAGGGGGGGAGGGGAGAGGGGGGGGAGAGGAGGGGGAGGAGGGGGAGGAGGGGAGAGGAGGGGGAGGGGAGAGGAGGGGGGGGGAAGAATGGAGAGGAGGGGTAGGAGGGGGAGGAGGGGGAGGGGGAGAGGATGGAGAGGAGGGGGAGGAGGGGGAGGGGGAGAGGATGGAGAGGAGGGGGAGGAGGGGGAGGGGAGAGGAGGGGGGGGGGAGAGGATGGAGAGGAGGGGGGGAGGGGGAGGAGGAGAGGAGAGGAGGGACAGGAGGAAGAGAAAAGAGGGAGAATGTGGAGAGGAGGAGAAGAGAGGAGGGGAGATGGAAATAGGGTGGAGGAGGAGAAGAGAGGGAAGGGGAGGGGGAGATGCGGTGGAGGAGAAGGACGGATTGGGAGGGTGGAGGAGGAGAGACAGGGAGGGGGGAGGAGATGGGTCGAAAAAGAGGAGAGGAGGAGGTGGGGTGTTGGAGGAGGAGAGGGGAAATGGGGAGGAGGAGAGGGAGGAGGAGAGAGAGGGGGGAGGAGAGAGAGGGGGGAGGAGAGAGAGGGGGGAGGACAGTATTTAAAGTCAGAGAGCGAGGAGGCACATGAAATAGAAAAGAAAACACATATTTTTATCAATACAATAATTGTAATTTTAATTTGAATATGCATTAAACAGAAAAAAGGCATATATTACATGGTTGTTCACAATGTCGGGCCGTTACTTACCCGGAAGCAGTTCTTGAAGCGCTTGCTGACTATGTAGAGGGCGATAGGGTTGATGCAGGAGTTGATGGACGCCATGTTGATGCCGATGTAGTCCAGGACCAGGAAAAAACTATTGAGGGAGGGGGGAGAGAGGGAGGGAGAGAGAGGGAGAGAATGAACAAAATCTGTTACACGGTGGATTGAGGCACAAAGGAGTGGCGCTCCTCATTCACTCGCACCAAGCGACGTGTGGCGAATGAAGCGAAGGAACAACCGTATAGCTGGGAGGTTATCGCGCTAACGTCACACACATGTTGTGTGTAGTGCAGGCATGTCGGCAGGACAGGTTTTTAATCAAAAAGACCCAACTTGTGAAAGGAATTTGGGGGCTACCGCACGGCCCCAGCATGGGGTCCTATATCGGGGCCTCCGGTGACAGGTTTCTGTGTCCACACCACACACTCTCGCTCTCCATGCCGTAATTGAGGTGTCTGCTCTGGGGTTCGGGTTTGGAACGGGCACATGGTTCCGTTCGTGTTAAGTTATTCCGTCAGGGCGGTTGGGTTTTGGCGTATGCAGGGACCACATTGTTTGGATGGTTTGCGGTCTGAAATGAAATTTTTCGTTTAGCACATTGCGACGAGGATTCTATTCTGTCTTTTCGTTACAATTTTCATTAGATTCTGTTCTATTATATTGTAGTCCTCTCTATTCTACGGTACTATATTATATTGTAGTCCACTATTTGATTTTCTATTTGATTGAAGTCCCGATATGCTATTGTATTCTATTGTTTTATATTCTATTGTTCTCCATTTGATTCCATTATCGTCTATTGTACACCACTCTGTTCTGGTAAATGCTTTTCCATTATAATCTAGTGAGATCTATTATATTCTATTTATTCCATTATATTATTTCCTATCCCATCCCATCATTTTACATTATATTATATTCAGTTTTATCCCATCCATCCCGTGTTTAGTGTCAGCTCTGGTTCTCCCTGTGCTCACTCCGGTCCAGTGCTTTGACTCTGTGTCTGGTTCCCTGTGCTCACTCCGGTCCAGTGCTTTGACTCTGTGTCTGGTTCCCTGTGCTCACTCCGGTCCAGTGCTTTGACTCTGTGTCTGGTTCCCTGTGCTCACTCCGGTCCAGTGCTTTGACTCTGTGTCTGGTTCCCTGTGCTCACTCCGGTCCAGTGCTTTGACTCTGTGTAGGTCCTCCCTGTGCTCACTCCGGTCCAGTGCTTTGACTCTGTGTAGGTC
Organism: Gadus chalcogrammus; assembly: GCF_026213295.1. Taxonomy (NCBI): domain Eukaryota; kingdom Metazoa; phylum Chordata; class Actinopteri; order Gadiformes; family Gadidae; genus Gadus; species Gadus chalcogrammus. The sequence continues at coordinate 11,749,245 of NC_079419.1, read as the reverse complement.
CTCCCTGTGCTCACTCCGGTCCAGTGTTTTGTGTCCGCTCACCTGAGCAGCTCGCAGCGGTTGGGGTCCTTCTCGTCGTAGATGGTGAGCTTCAGGATGCGACTCAGATGGAGGGGCAGCCAGCACAGAGCGAACACGAGCACCAGGCAAAACACCGTCTTAGCCACCTCCCTCCGCTAGACACACACACACACCCACACACACGTTATGTTTTTGATTAAAGATATTCCCATTCCTCTCCCATTGTACAGAGCAAAAAAGCCCTCCACCCAACAATCGATCATCAACATAGTAACTATCAAATCATCTCTCCATTCATCCAATCCTTCATCTGTCCATCCATACACCCCTCCATTCATCCAATCCTTCATCTGTCCATCCATACACCCCTCCATGCATCCAATAGGTCATCTGTCCATCCATACACCCCTCCATGCATCCAATAGGTCATCTGTCCATCCATACACCCCTCCATGCATCCAATCCTTCATCTGTCCATCCATACACCCCTCCATGCATCCAATAGGTCATCCCGAGCCATCCATTCAGCTATAAATCCATGTTATGTTGCACCCATGCCTCAATCCATCACTGATCCCTCCCTCCCTCCCTCCCTCCCTCCCTCCCTCCCTCCCTCCCTCCCTCCCTCCCTCCCTCCCTCCCTCCCTCCTTCCCTCACCTGTTTGAGGTGGTCACTGAGGGCGATCTGCATTCCATTCTTCTTCCTCAGCATCTCACAGGTCATCAGGGTGTAGAAGATGGCTGTGCAGACCAGCGGCAGACAGAAGTACGCCCCAAACAACCACCAGTCCTTAGCAGACTTATAGAACTGGGGAGGAGAGAGAGAGAGAGAGAGAGAGAGAGAGAGGGAGAGGGAGAGAGAGGGAGAGAGAGAGAGAGAGAGAGAGAGAGGAGAGAGAGAGAGAGAGAGAGAGAGAGAGAGAGAGAGAGGGGAGGGAAGAGAGAGAGAGAGGAGAGAGAGAAGAGGGAGGAGGGATATGAGAGAGAGAGGAGAGAGAGAGAGGGGAGAGAGAGGGGAGAGAGAGAGAGGGAGAGAGAGAGAGAGAGGAGAGAGAGAGAGGAGAGGGAGAGAGAGAGGGAGAGGGAGAGGGAGAGGGAGAGAGAGAGGGGGAGAGAGAGAGGAGGAGAGAGAGAGAGAGAGAGAGAGAGAGAGAGAGAGAGAGAGAGAGAGAGAGAGAGAGAGAGAGAGAAAACACTGTTACTTCGTATTATAGCTTATCAAGAACAGATTTATAACCCGTGAAGGGTTGAGATTGTGAAATGGCACCACACAAGTTTAAGTGGATGTCACGAGTCTGACTGGCTGACCCTGAAAATTATGGAATGGTTTAGAGTCCCTTTCAGACTCACATTCAATATCCTTGAAATCATTCAAATCTCTCCCTCATTACACTCAATGTATTTGAGCGTATTCAGTGAATGTAAAAAAGGGCATTTAGACAATAATTACTGAATCATCATTTGGGGGGGTAAAAGGTCAGATACATAAGATGGGGCCTGACCATTGAGGGCTTTGAACTTCATAAGAACAGTCTTAAAAAGGATCTTTGTTGTACTGGCAGCCAGTGAAGGGAAGCAAGAACGGGAGTGATATGCTCCCACTTTGACCCAGTCAACAGTCTTGCTGCTGCATTTTGAACTATTTGGAGGTGTGATATGAGGGACTGAGGGAGACCAAGGTAGAGGGAGTTACAGTAATCCAGCTGTGATGTTATGAAAGCATGGATAACTAATTCCAGATTGTGGTATGATAGGGTGTGCTTTATTTTAGAGATGGTTCTGAGCTGGTAGAAGCTGTTCTTCACGACGGAGGAGATTTGCTTATTAAAGCATAGCTCCGAATCAAAAATGACAGATTTCCAAGATTTCTAGCAGATGGTTTTATGAATGGGGTTCGACTACTTAGGTCGGTGAAGATGGGTTTATTGAATTTGGAGGGGCTAAGGATGATAACTTCTGTTTTGCTATCGTTAAGTTGGAGGAAATGATCCCCCATCCAGTCACTTATCTCCTTGAGACACTCTAGGAGCGTCTGAACGTCGGCGTAAAAGTGGAACGACAGGTTGTATTTTCTTATTATATACTCCGGTGGGAGCATATATAAACAGAACAGGATTGGACCCAGGAGGAGTGCTGACCTATGGACACTGAACATGATCTATGGGAGAGGTAGGAGGAGAACCACTGCAGAGCTGAGCCCCTAATACCAACCCACTGATGGAGACGGGCTAGAAGAGTGGGGTGGTCTACTGTACCGAAGGCAGCACTGAGGTCTAATAAGACTAAGATGGCGTTCTCACCCGTGTCTAGCGTGAGGCGTAGGTCGTTAGACACTTTCACCAAAGCTGTTTCAGTGCTGTGGCGTGCCTTAAAGCTGGACTGAAAGGTATCCTAGACAGTGGCAGAGTTGAGGAATGGCAGTACTTGAGAGAGGACTGCTTTTTCCAGAATTTTTTAAATGAATGGTAGATTCCATATGGGACAGTAGTTATTTGGGCAATTAACATCCAGGTTTATGTGTGTGTTTATGTGTGTGTGTGTGTGTGTGGGGGGGGGGGATGATATGTGTGTGTGTTTATATGTATGTGCGTGTGTGTGTGTGTGAGTTTTATGGTGTGTGTCAACGAGCGAGCGAGCATTAACGCCCATGCTCGTTCGACCCTCCCTTCCTCCCCATAGGTGGAAGCTTCCCCGAGAGATGTGCCCCTATCGGGCCCCCTCACCTGCCCTCCACCGCGCCCACCGCCCCACTCACCCTCATGAAGTGGGAGTGCTGCATGGGGTGCAGCAGGCAGATGCGGAGTTGCTCGCCCTTGTAGTCCATGGCGATCATGTCGAAGGCGATGGCCTCGGGCACGGCCAGGGCGATGGACAGGATCCAGATCAGGGCGATCTCGATGGCCATCCACTTGGGCACGCCGATGCCCTTGATGCGGCTCCACGATGCCACCGCGCGGTACCTGGTGTGGGGGGAGGAGGTAATTGTAGGCCCCTGCTACCGCAGTGCATCTTGGGAACTGGAGTTTGTTTGTTGTATAACATCACGCTTGTTGTTTGGATTTGAATTGGGTACTTGTGTATCACAGATGGTGGAGAAGGGTATTACCACTGCCAGGGTTCTGGGTTTGATTCCCCCCTGTATTCCAATGCTACGGTTGGATGTAAAAAAGGCGAGTGTGTGTTTACCTGTCGATACTCAGAGCACAGAGACTGAGCACTGTGATCCCAACGGAGGCCTTCTGGACGAAGGGCACCAGCTTGCAGAGTCCCACTCCGAAGGGCCAGTCCTCTGCCAGCAGCTGGGGGGAAACGCACAACCCTGATCAGCCAGAGAGAGAAGTTCGGAGCACGGCAAATTGGCATCGGATGCACCTTGCTTCCCCTCAGTCACGGGCAGCGCGCGCTGGCATACCCCGGGAAAAAGTCCAGAATGTTCTTTTTTTCTCTTGTCCTTTTTTCTCCTTCTTCTCCGTTTCAAAATTCTCAGCGTAAGCATTCCCAGGAAACCAGCTGACCTCTACCCTGTCTGACAGCGGGGCAGCGTAAGCCAAACACAAAGCTCTCTTCAAATTTACAGAACTTTGCGCGAACCTGCGTGAGGTTTTCATGCCTGTTTTTGATTGGCTGTTGGAATGCATGCGGCCTATTGGGATCATATGGGGCCCGATATTCATATGTCCTTCTCTGCTCTGGTATGCAGACGAATTATTTGAATTTGCTGCTTGGCCCCATGACAAAATATACATATGAGCAGTGGTGTCAATTTCCAAAGAACTGTTTCGGTAGTATCGCTACTTTACTTGAGTTATTATTACTCTATTATTAATTATTTACCTTTAATCCAATACATTTGTAGTGGTCTCATTGTTTCTCACTCCCAAATACAATCTGAAAGTAATTATCTTATCAAGTTTATGGATTCGCCTTGCATACTTCTGACCTCTATTGCCTGCCAATTTCTGTGGATGAGGATACAAGTGCATATGATTAGAGCTACTTTATGACTTTACTCAAGGGATTTCCTATGGATGACTTTAAAGGTGAAGTGTAAAGGATTTATTGGCATCTTGCGGTGGGGTTGCAGATTGCGTCCAATTGAATAATGGTTGCATATTCTGTAAACCGAAATGTCATAGCTTGTTAATTGAAAACATGTCCTCTCTAGAGCAGTTTATGTTTTCTGAGCCACTGTAGAAACATGGTGGTACAACATGGCGGGCTCCGTGGAAGAGAACAGGCTCCCTATGTAGGCCTAGATAAAAAGGAATCATTCTAAGGCATTGATTCTTATCTGTATGGGATTAGAAATAGACACTCATTAAAACATACTTGAATGAATATTGAATATTATGTCTGTTCCGCTAGATTCAACTTAATTCTACTCACTACTTTAACTTTTACAAGATTCACTTGTTACAACTACCGTGTACTTTTACTAGATTATGACGATTCTTGTGCTACACACCGCCCCATACGAGAATTATAATCAGGGATGGGATCGGGAGGAAGCCAAAAGGAAAGGGGCCCCCACTGTCCAGTTAAGTGCTAACAGAATAGCCGTGAAATTAGAAGACGGGAGGGGGTATCTCACTGAAGGCTACAAAAACAACATCCGAGCCCTTACCTTGTAGACGTTGATTGGAATTCCTATGATGATGTGCAGAAGGTCCCCCAGCGCGAGACTCCCAATCAGAATGTTAGGCCCGTTGCGCATGCACTTATTCTTATAGATTATACGCAACAGGGTGGAATTGCCGATTATACCGACGAAGAACACCAAGAACGAGACCACCGTGTTAATGTATTTGAAGGTGTCACGGATCTCCGTGGGGCCCGTGCACATTGGCGGTATCCGCCGCCGGGGCATGGTGTTGTTCCGTCGGATGGGAACCACGTCTCGCTCGATCAGTCCGGCCTTCTGGGTGGCAACTGGGAGCTCGGGCTGAGCATCCCGGGACGGGGGATACACTTGTCCGTTTTGGTCGTTGTTGGCTTGTCCCGTGACCAGGAGATCATGTCCCAAAGAGAAGATTATGAAGGACCAGCAGATGAGACCTGCTACCGTCTTCATGATACTATTAAGATTTGATTATTTTCACTATATAAAAAACAGCCCAACTTTCGTGCTCCTTCGACTTTTGAATTTGAAATGAAGGGAACTGAGTCTGCTGTATAATGAGGCGTTGCAAAAAGTTGAACAATGACCGTTTTACAATCTTGCCGATTATTTAAACGACAATAAAATAATTCACACAATTGATTCCATAAACCCAGCCTTAACAGCTCCGACTCTTACGTTCTCCTGGTAGAGAGTCGAACTCTGCCCCAACTCCTGTGAAGTTCGCAAAAACACGAACCCCAAAAGATTATTTCCCACACCAAAAAAAAGTGACTACTTCCAACTTGTTTATTCCCAGCACGACCTCCACCCATCTGTCACTGCGGAGCTGCAGCATAGGACCAGGGACATGAGTAGTCTCTGGGTAGTTCTCTCTCTCTCTCTCTCTCTCTCTCTCTCTCTCTCTCTCTCTCTCTCTCTCTCTCTCTCTCTCTCTCTCTCATCTATCTGTCTCTTTGTCTCTCTCCCCCTCTCTCGTCTTGCACAGTCTGCCTTCCCTCCAGTCCAACCCCTCCTAGTTTGGTTCACGTGCACGGGGTGGGATCGGGCCCCCTTCTCTCTCTCTCTCTCTCTCTCTCTCTCTCTCTCTCTCTCTCTCTCTCTCTCTCTCTCTCTCTCTCCCATCTTGCACCGTGTCAATGCAAATCGCGACACGGAATAGGTGGTTTGTGAAAAATGCCGTACATTTGATCATATATTCTTTGCATATATAAAATACTGGAAATTCATAAGGACTCGTTTTGCGATAACGTTCTAGATCGGGGTGGTCTGTCGATCAGCCACGTTGCTTCAATCAATCCAGTAAAGTAGCCCTCGCTGATAGAGTGGCGTGTCTTGGTTTGTTGTTGCAGGTCAGACCCAAGCCCACGGTGATTTATGTGTTTTTTTAACGGATACTGTATGCCGAAAACGTAGACGTTCACTCTTATAGGCCTACACGTGTAGCCTACATACATATAAAGTTTGAACGCATTTAAAACATACAAACTGCTGTTCTTTATCTGTGACGATCTTCCAATTTCAAAATTGCAAACATCTGGCAGGAGGAGGAGCTTGAAGAAAATACCTATCTGCACTAATTAGCTCCGGTCAGTTGGTTATCTAGCATTCAACGTTGGTCTGTGTGTGTGTGTGTGTGTGTGTGTGTGTGTGTGTGTGTGTGTGTGTGTGTGTGTGTGTGTGTGTGTGTGTGTGTGTGTGTGTGTGTGTGTGTGTGTGTGTGTGTGTGTGTGTGTGTGTGTGTGTGTGTGTGTGTGTGTGTGTGTGTGTGTGTGTGTGTGTGCGTGTGTACTGTGTGTGTGTGCATGCGTACTGTGTGTGTGTGTGTGTTTGCGCGTTTGTTTCTTTTTACCACACCTTTGCCAGCACCCTACTTCATCCCGCTCCAAGAGGCCCCTGGGGTTTCTGAAAGGAGACGGTGTTCTTATCTTTGGCCAAACCACCATCAGCACAAGATGTGCTTCAAGGATGACGGATAGCCGTCCGACAGCAGAGCCTCAGACCCCCTCTGGTCAGGTTGGATCTAGCCTGTCCTCACATTCGCCCTCCCAGCCCGTGGTGGTGTGTGTGCATCATGTCGGCCCCCCCATGACCATTGCTTTATAACCGGGTCCCCGGGCCCAAGGGAACAACCCCCTTTCCTAGGTTCCCAACCAGCGTTTTTAGAAAACGCCAGCGGCTTCATGTGCAGTGTATGGATGGGTAGAGTCACCATGGGAGCACCCTTTATGTACTTGTTCTCAGGGGGGGCGGGATCTCACCGTGCTGTCACGAGGAATTTGTTTTCTTACCCGCAAAGTTTTATGATCTGTTTTGACTCTTCGTTGTAACGGCGAGGCATCATGAGGCCAAAGAAAATCTGGGAAGAATGTAAACAATTTGGCTGGATTTGAACGTCGTTGTTGTTGTTGATGTTCACCCAAAGTACACGTGGGTTTCTTCACAAGTACCCCGCCAAACTAGCCCCTCTCTGATGGGCTAAGGGCCGGATTTGGAGCGGGCTTTCTAAGAACATGTGTTAAGGTAAGGGCTTGAGACATTTTAAAGCTGTTTTTATGGCCAGCATGATATACGATTGTATAAGTTAATGGGTGGCGGAACAGCTTGTCTCATGAAGCTGATTTTCTCCTAAGCTGTCCCTTCTGACCAAGGAGAGGACAATGGGGGGCCTGTCAGGAACCAGGACCGAGTCTGACTCTGAGGCGTCAGAGAAGGGACACCTCCAGCATCATCAGTTCCCCACTCCCCGCCTATCCTGACTCCCCCCTTCTACATTCTCCCCCCCCTTCCTCCCTTTCCATCTCTTCTCCTCTCCCCTCCTCTCATTTACCTTCTATCATTGCCTCCCTTTCCTTCTCCTCTCCTCTCCTCTCCTCTCCTCTCCTCTCCTTTCCTCTCCTCTCCTCTCCTCTCCTCTCCTCTCCTCTCCTCTCCTCTCGCCTCTCTCTCTCTCTCTCTCTCTCTCTCTCTCTCTCTCTCTCTCTCTCTCTCATCTATCTGTCTCTTTGTCTCTCTCCCCCTCTCTCGTCTTGCACAGTCTGCCTTCCCTCCAGTCCTCTCCTCTCCTCTCCTCTCCTCTCCTCACCCCTCTTCTCCTCTCTCCTCCTCTCCTCTCCTCTCTCCTCTCCTCTCTCGTCTCCTCTCTTCTTTTCTCCTCTCCTCTCCTTTCCTCTCCTTTCATTCCTCCTCCCTCCTCTATTCCAAGAATACTTTGATTCCAGCTGATAAGGTTGATACAAACCCAATGATATTGTAGATGAAAGTGCCTAACATCTAATCTCAGTTGGTGACTGTGGTATGAGCGGAAAGAACAGCCACGGGCTGTCCTGTTATCGGAACAATAACGCAGTCCAATGGTGTTCCTTATGTATAACAGTCACTTTGGCTGACAGCATCTGCTCCTAAGCACTAAATGGCGAGAGTTCAACTGACTTAACTTAGTCGATGTCCGTTTCAAGGAACCCCAGAGGGCATAACCCTCTCCCCCCCCCCCCCCGCCCTCCATATCTCTCCTCCTCTTCCTCTCTGTCCCCCTCCCCTGCTCTCCCTTGACGTTGACCTCTGCCTCTGAACGTAGGATGTCCTGGACTGACAGGGACCCGCCGCCATCCACCAGACATTTCAAAGAAACCGATTTACTGGAATTGAATGCGATCCCTTCTTTAGGGGATTGAGGAGATGAAAGGTTCAGCTCTTCCCGTGGTATGACTGACTGGCCATAAGGTTCTGTTACTGCAGGGCATAGATTCTGGATGAAGACCCCCTCTCTTCTCACCGTACTGAAGAGATCAATAGAAAATCAATAATTTGTGATCAGAGTCTGACACACAGCCCTGTTGCCTGTCTTCCATCCGCAGACTTGTACACTATCGCTCTATCGTTGGCCGTCTTTTCCATGTGTGTTTGATGCTATACTATACCAGAGTCAATATAACTCTACCCTCCTCCATTAGTCTCCTCGCCTCTACGCCACATGTTACTCTACTGAAGTATTACCTTCTCTACTTCATTCTAGCCTGCTGTAAACGTAGTACTCTGTTCTACTGTTGTCTAAAACTTCTCCACTTTGCACGACTGTGGTATTAACTGCAGTACTGAGTCGACCCTCCTCGACTTTACTGTAGTGTACTCTACTCTAAAACGTCTCTACCTTACTTGTCTCTACTCTACTGTGAATCTACGCTAAACTACTCTTCTTTACTCTTCTACTCACAACACTTATTTGAGGAAATAAAGTCAATTCTACTGTGTACTCTCATACTTCTCTGCTGTACTGTACTGTACTCTATTACTAACCCTACCCTAGTCTACTCTACTGTTCTCTATACTGTCCTCTAAAATTAAACTACTCAAGCCAACTCTAAAACGACTCTATTGACTTTTTCCTAGTTGGTTGACTGACACAAAGTGGGAAGCAGATCACCTCTAAAACTTCTCTTGTCTGCATTAAGCTGAGGGTTGACAAGGCCCTCCGGCTGGTCACACACACACAGACACACACACACACACACACACACACACACACACACACACACACACACACACACACACACACACACACACACACACACACACACACACACACACGATCCTCTAACCCGCTCCCTGTCTGGTCTGGTGATCCTCCTGTGATAATAATGGGCAATCAGCAGTGAAGCCCACTTGACAACCATGTAGCTTCTTTGTGTTTGTGTGTGTATGTGTATGTGTATGTGTGTGTGTGTGTGTGTGTGTGTGTGTGTGTGTGTGTGTGTGTGTGTGTGTGTGTGTGTGTGTGTGTGTGTGTGTGTGTGTGTGTGTGTGTGTGTGTATGTGAGTGTGAGAGTATGCGCCTCGTGTCGTGTCTCTGTAAAGAAAATACTATAATTTCAGTTGTCCTTTTTATAGGCGTGCAAGCTCAAAACATGTGTGTGTGTATGTGTGTGTGTGTGTGTGTGTGTGTGTGTGTGTGTGTGTGTGTGTGTGTGTGTGTGTGTGTGTGTGTGTGTGTGTGTGTGTGTGTGTGTGTGTGTGTGTGTGTGTGAATGTGTGTGTGCGAGTGTGCATGCGGTGTGCATGCGATGTGCATGCGGGTGTAGGAAGAGGTATACATTGTAGAATGGTTCCTTTCCACACTGAATCATGTTTCGTTTAACAGTGTTAAACTGAACAGAGGTTGTATGGAGAGTGGATATCAACTGACCTCTGCCTCAGTCTTTAGTCTGTGTCATGTTTTGCTTTAATTTCCCTTTCTCCTCTAAGCCACGCTAGCA
>NC_079419.1:11716854-11734354 GCF_026213295.1 Gadus chalcogrammus | reverse complement strand
CCTCCTTGCGTCCACCACAAGCGCCTGACGTGCGACTCCCAAAAGTTGTAACCTTGCGTCGAGGCGACGCAGTCGCAAGGGCTGTGATTGGTCTGCTAACTACACCAATTCCGACAACACGCTTTGTATGCAAAAACTCAAAGGCAAAACATGTATCTTTTGCCTTCATAGCCGTAACCTTTTTTTTTACTCGCTATTAATCTGTAAAAAGTAGCAACGTTTTGTATTCAGTCATCACATATTTCGATTATACAATGACCAGAATGGACAACGACGACCAACTAGCTGCCTATCTTTTGTTTTTGTTGCACATTGTTTGAGTGGTATCCGGCTTTCAAGTTGCTAGAATCTATAACATACCATCATCAAAAACATCTACTGGTAGACCAATTGTAAAGTAATAACATGCACAGAAAAATACAAACTATTTGTTCTCTCTTTACCACTGATATGCATAGCGACACGTAGACCAATGCTGAACCACAAAGGGTCACGACTACGTCGAAGTGACTGCGTGGTCATTGCGTGGTGTGAACGTGGAACCATAATCAGCCCTATACACACTGATTGTGTGTTTTTGTGTGTGTGTGTGTGTGTGTGTGTGTGTGTGTGTGTGTGTGTGTGTGTGTGTGTGTGTGTGTGTGTGTGTGTGTGTGTGGGGGGGGGGGGGGGGGGGGGGGGGGAGAGAGGGAGGGAGGGTGTGTGAGAGAGAAAAAGTGTGTTTTCTACACCAGCATGATAACTACATATATATATATAATACAAATAATAATTCTTCAAAAATGCACATTTCAGTTTACACACATTGTACATTTACTGTTTACAAACACTTTTCCAAGGGCATTGGCATTTTTCATTCCCACCATTTGAATAATCGACAGGCCACAGATAAATGGAATCTTGAATGTGTTCAGTCCCATGGCCATGACCACGTTGTTTTTTCGAATATGGGCCTAGTAATATGCTGTGTGTGTGTGTGTGTGTGTGTGTGTGTGTGTGTGTGTGTGTGTGTGTGTGTGTGTATGTGAGTGCATGAGTGTGTGTGCGTGTGTGTGTGTGTTTGTGTGTGTGCGATGTAGTGCAAGCACAACCCTTAAGGCATGGAAATGCATAATTGGCCATTAGGTGAAACCAAAACAAACTGGATATTTCAATGTTTACTCCTTATCAGAAGCCCGGGTAGAAAACTACAGCCAGAGCCTCTAGCCGGGGGTCCTGCGGGGTGTTTGGGGATGGGGGGCACACTTGAACACATTGGTTGTCAGCGCGTGAAGCTACATTATTTCTGCGAGTCGCGTGGCAGCGTGATGTTTGTTATATGCCTACAGCAATGTCTACACCCACAGTAATGTACACATTCATTTTGGTAGTTTTCAGTACTTTTATATTGGACATGACACTACACAGCAAATCAACACAAAGGGTCATCTCGGCCACAGCCGGGTCTGAGTGACGTCCCACCAACTTCTTATAACTTGTTCCGACTCATAAACAAGGAGGTCTCAAGGCTCCAGGCACGAACGACTAATAAAATAGAACAACTAATAAAAGAACTAATCCCCAGCCCCGCGCCGGCAACTCATTCTCTATCTCTTCTAACATTCGCTCTGTGTCCCCCGCCTGGTTTACAACAATGGCAGGCCGCATTACCAGCGGCTGAGCTCGTGTGATCACGTCTCTCCGGTGTCTCAATCCCACCCCCCCTCCCCTTTCTTCCTGCGCGTGGAAAAAAAATGTAGGTCGGCAGCGCTGTGATTTAGAGGAGGGTTGCTTTGCTTGTTTGTTGTTTGAATGAGAAGTTTGACTGTCAGATGAATCGTGGCGCGGGAGTTAGTGAGTGTGCGTCCATGGATGTAACCGCCAGGAACTGAAGGCGCACTTTTAGACGGCATCCTCTAATTAAACGAGAGGCTTGACAGCCGCGCGAGAAGGGAGTCTCCTTGTCAAACACCAGTCATCGTTGGGGCTCGAACTTCTCGAGTCAAATCATCAATTAATAATATCTGTCGTACTTAAAGGTGGAACTATTGCTTTACAAGTACCATCTTAAATGCAATTAGGCATTTAAAAACACATTAAGTCAGGATATCTTTTCACAATTGGGATGTAGGCCTGCTGGACTGTTATTAGGATTTTTATTTATTCGGGGTGGTTCATCTTATTTAAATGAACCGTTCCCATACAAAGCGTACATTGTTCATGTGGCTGGCGCAGGTCAAACAAAAAATGACTTATCATGATAAAAACAAGTGGCAGCTTTTTAGCAACAAGAATCCTATGTGGCCTGAGGGCCATTGTTCCGCTCAAGGGCAAGGCGAACCCATTGACCCCAGCGTGATAGGCCACATTGTCTGAGAGGTCCATGCAAATATACAGCTGTAATCCCCCACCCCTTGTGTCGCTTCATCCCCTCGCTTTCATCTGAAAGCAAAATCGCTGAAAGGCAGAATATAAAAGTGGGGAGAGAGAAAGACGTTTGTGTTTGGAACGGCGAGAGAAATTCGTTATCCCTCCGACACACACCACTCAGAGTCCCCCGAAACACAATGCGGGGAGCAAGGCGCACCTCCCTGGGCCAGACGAGCGATAATGCCCTTAATACGCCATGGCTGTGAATGGTGGAATCCCTCGTGGCCATGCTGGTCTGTCTACTGAAGGGGCGCTCCTGCCAGAAAAAGCGCGCCAAAGGAACCGCGCCAGGCTACGCTAGTTAATACCCTGGTCAGATCACAAAAGACTAGCATGGGGACGGCGCCCTCATTAGCAGCAGACGCTGACGTGGCTAATTCAAAAGTTTTAACCGCTACACAGCAGGGACTTGAATTCATGTGAACCCTGCAAGTCGGCCGGCTAGGTAACACACAGATACATGGTCATCGTCCTTTGCCGTAAAGTCCACGAGGTTTCTAACGTTGGCCTGGTCCGATTAGCAATTCAGCCCGACGTCAACAATTACCTGAGAAGGCAATTCATCGTGGCTTATTGGGAATTAAAAGAACCTCGCTTCTCATAACTAATAAGTCCCGTGGCGGTGCTCCCGCGCACACAAAATGTAGTTTATCACATTTTTTTTTTTTTAAACAACCCTCCCGAGTTGCCACCGTCTCCTCACCACAGCTCCGGTGAGGAGTTCTCCTCGGAGACACAACAATTACATCCCAGAAACCATGAATTATTCAGGAGCGACATTGTTTTCTGTTGCTGTGTGAACGTGTGTTTAAAAAGAGATGGGGTGTTTTCGTGAAACAATAAGACTGTGCTAGATATGTAGTACTTCAATTGCGCCGTCTGGTAAGGAGTAGGTTTAGGTTGAGGAGGGGAGGGCAACTTGGCAAGGGGAACAACATAACGGTTGCCTTCATCTGGGTCAGGCTCTTGTTTGTTATTGAGGCTACACAGCGCCCTCCAATGGAAAAAAAAGAAACTACGGGTGGCAATGTTTACAGTTTATTCGGTGGATCCCTCAATGATCAGAACTCAAATAATTGTAACATCAGCATAATACGTTTCCCGATATCGCACCGATCGAAAAGACACTGGTACTAACAAACGCAATTGGTAACATGATTCCTAAACAAATGCACGTAAATATCCACATTTGGACATGAATGACCATCAGAATATTAATTTTGTGCAAAATATAAGCATACATAAAGCAATAGGTAAAACATTTATACTTTTCCCTTTTAAGTAACTATTTGGTCAGCTGGGTTGCTTTTCAACATGATACATCAAATGTTTTTTGCGGTGTGCAAATAAGTTTGGCGTCAACTATGTGCCAATTCATGAAGCATGAGGCTGTAATGCCATTGCAATGCGTTATGAAAGAACTAAGAGGGGACATGGGAACCCAGTTAGTTACCCTCCGTGGCTTGTATCTCATGTGACATGAGCGAGTACGGCCGACGCATTTGGTTCTGGTGGCTGTTGTTCGCTCCGTTTACACTGCAACTGCTATATACAAGTGTTTATATAGCAGTCAAATATGGAGACGATACATTCTTGGTCAATCTTAAACATTGGGCAAATAATATTCTACAGAGGAATAAATCATAAAAACAAAAATGCCGTCACCCCATTTTCCCTGTATGACAATTTAGGAAGACGAAAATAAATGAGTGTATGAAGTGTACAAATGTTAGATTTGAGTCTCGTGTGGCCCCACCCTGTCCCTGGGAAGTGGTATTTAACCACTGATGCCCCGTGGTCGCCTGGACTTCCTGCCTCTCCTTCTTCTGCAGCTCAAGCAGGGCCATCAACAGGAAGTGATGCAGTTCACTAAGGCACTCAAAATCGGCGGATGTGCCGTCGTTGCACTTTGTATGTACTGGGGTACCAATCTGGGTGTTTTCCAACAAAACAAGGGGTTGCTGGGGCTTAAGGGAGGGAGTGCCGGAGGTACGCCAGAAACGTAACGCGGTGGGTTGGAAGGAGGGAGAGGGGGTTCGGCTGGGAGAAACTGCATGTATGTGCAAGCGTGTGACTGACGGGTTACAAGCACAGTCAACATCCAAGACATATGAAGCCTTCTATATGTTGGATGGCACATCAATCTTCCCACCTCTCTCCCCCAGCCCTATTCAATGGCTCCATGCTGGATCTATCCCGGCTTTCCTGCGCTGGGACTTCCTGCCATGGTCCCCACGGTTTCTCTCTCTCGCTTGTCATTCACTTCTTCTCCTCGTTTCAGCCTTCATCAAACGTCAATCTTCTTTAGCTGCTCGTAGGTGAGGAAGAACTGGACATGGGAAGTCAAGGAATACACAGGTTTCCCCAACAGAAGAATGGGATGCAAAACAGTAGGGCCGGGCGATTTGGCCTGAAAATGTAATTTCAGCTCTTTTCAAACCAACCCAGATTATCGATTTTACTTGATTCTATTCTGTAAGGGGAAAAAATAATGTTTATTTGAAGATTAACAATATATATATATATAAAAAAAAAAGAAAGAATATAATTCTGAAGGAAAGATGGTCCCCTTAATGCCACACTGTGCCTCGGCTTTCAGGTGAGTGGGCTGCAGAGCAATGGCCGAATGCCATGTTCAGCTTGTTCATAATGCTATAATCGGGATTTGAATTCACAACCTAAGGATCACCGGTACAAGGCATTATCCCATTGAGCCACTGACATTCCTGAAGTGCATGAAGCCTCATTCACATCGTGAAAATGTCTATAGATAAGCACACAACTTTCAGAAAACTCCAAGCACACATTACACAAGAGAATTAAGGGCTCTCTTAAAAGAATACAGATCTGAAAATGTGCACATCAATGGTATCCACCTTATGAAAGTCGTATAGTAGTTATACAATAACGAAGTGGTCATAAGGTGGTAGTAAAGGAATACACCCGTCATGTGATCCAAGATGGCGGCACGCGTCAGTGCAGCGGCTTCTCTAGGGCTCTGTGAGAATCTTGGATATTGTAACGCCAAACTTTTAGCGCTTTAGAAGGAAGCAGCTTCACTTTCACTTGCACCAAAACTAAAATCTGAACTTGGGAGACTGCAAATGCTAAGGACAACGGCGTGGAAGTACGGGTCGCACGGCTTCAGAAGCAAAAGGAAGCAGCGTGCGAGGAGGCAGAAGCGGGGCAAGAGGGCTGGACTGATGGCCAAGGTGAAAGCCGGAGCATGCAGACCACCTATTCCTTGCGTCTGGGCCAGGAGGAATTGCACGATGCCGTTAACGCTCTGCAGAACAAATGCCCTGAGGCGTTGTATGTGGTTGCAGGGGATTTCAGTCATGCGTGTCTGAGGGATACACTCCCAACATTCCAACAGCATGTCAACACCGCCACCCAAGGCAACAATACACTGGACAAAGTGTATACCAACAGACGTGGGACGTACCGGGCTTTCCCCCACCCCCATTTTGGCTCTTCAGATCACATCTCAGTCATGCTTGCTCATGCATACTGCCCTGAGAAAGACATCCCGGTGTGGCCGAGTTGAGCAGTCTCTATGCTCCAGGACTGTTTTGTAAGCACAGACTGGCAGATGTTTAAAGAAGCCGCAACGGTGGATGATGTTGTGAACCTGGAAGAATATACTACATCAGTCCTGGCATACATTAATAAGTGTGTGGATGACTTCACCATCAGGAAAACCATCAGGATTATCCCTAACCAAAAAACCCCGGTGCGATCGCTTCTGAGAGCACGAGAGGCTGCGTTCAGGTCCGGGGACTCAGACGCACTCAGGGACGCACGGCGAGGCATAAAGACAGCAAAGGCATTTCATCTCTAATGACCCACGTAGCATGTGGAAGGGCATTAAGTGTGTTACCACTTACAGCAAGAAGAATGCACAACGCCCCGCCGACCCCTCCTTGCCTGATGCTCTGAACCACTTTTATGCCCGTTTCGAGGCCTCCAATAACTCCCCTACCAAGCTTTCATCCTCGCCAGGGGACTACACACCGAGTATCAGAGAGGGAGGTTGGAAAATAAATCCACGCAAAGCAGCTGGACCTGAAGGTATCCAGGTCGTGTCCTAAAGGACTGTGCATGCCAACTCTCAGGGGTCATGTGTGACATCTTTAACACCTCCCGCTCCCTGGCACAGGCCACTGCACCAATATGTCTTGAGACATCCACCATCATTACGGTACCAAAAGCCCAGACGGTCACCTGTCTCAATGACACCTGTTGCTCTCCCCCCAATCATCATGAAAACATTGAAGAGGGTGGTAATGTCACATATGAAGAACACAATTAACATCACATCCGACTGTCACCAGTACACTTACAGGCAGAACCAGTCGACTGCTGATGCAGTTTCAGCCATTATCCACCAAGCCTTCCCACATCTGGAGACTAGCAATTCATATGCGAGACTACTTTTTCTTGATTTTAGTTCTGCTTACAATCATTCCGTAGACACTGATCAACAAGCTGTCAGCACTCGGTTTCTCTCCATCACTCTGCAATTTAATACCGGATTTCCTGACCCACAGACCTCAGTCTGTTAGGATTAATAACCTCCCATCCTCACCCACCATCCTCAACACTGGCAGTCCCCAGGGCTGTGTGCTCAGCCCTCTACTGTACTGCTTACTCACGAATGCAGAGCAGACTACGACAGTAATGTCATAGCTTGCAGATGACACAGCCGTGATAGGACTTATCAGCAATGGGGATGAGACGGCTTACAGGCAGAAAGTGAGGGGACTGGAACTGTGGTGCGGGGAAAACAACCTGATCCTGAACACAAAGAAGACGAAGGAGTTGATTGTGGACTTCCGCAGGAAGGGCCCTACCCCTCCCCCCCTCTACATCGACAACACAGTTGTGGAGAGGGTTCACACATTCAAATACCTTTTCTTGCTCCTTACCAACCCGCTCACCTGGCGGGAGAACACCATGCACACCATCAAGAAGGCCCATCAACGGCTCTACTTCCTAAGGAAGTTGAAGGGGCTTTTAATATGTATTTTTGTATCTTAATATGTCTTTGTTCATATTAGTAGTTTATTTCAAGTTGAACCAATTTTAGGGTTTTAGGTAGCACATGGAGACCTGAGTACTGTATTTCGTTTTTCATGTAAATGTTAAATGACAATTAAAGCATCCTTAAATATAGGAAAAATGAGAGTGTGGACTTTTGGCTTTTCTATGAGATTGTGCGAAAAGTAAACATTTTAGGGCATAAGAGAGGGGCCATAATGATGCATCTGATTCTAGAGATTAATATGATGAAAGAATTTTGAGTCCAGGCCAATCTGGAGAGGAGAACTACAGTTTCTTTCGATTGCTTGAACACTATAGACACATGCTTAGACCAAAGCAACACAACTTGAAGTTTTTGTTTCTATACCGTAAACACATGTAACCATTCCTTAAACAAAAGCGCTGCTTTGCACTTGTTGCAACACACTTGTTGGATAGATGAGCAATGTTTACTTCAGTCCACTGGGTAGGCTGGTAGATAGATCTATCCAGCACAGATCTAGGTGGACACACCCACTAGTGATGTCATATTAGGCAGATTTTCGAAACGGCTTGTAAGGCTAATCACACTCACACCTGGTGGTATAATAAGTCCCCTTTAATCACCAAGCCAAATTCCTGGTTGGTGTAAAACCCTTCTTGGCAATTAAATCCTTTCTGATTCTGATTCTGATTCTGATCTTGGTAAAGCACCAAATTACCATGAAGCAATCGTACAGGGTCCCATTTGAGAGAAACAGTGTCAGGGTCAAAGGACTTTGACGAGAATATGTACAGGTAAGTGTTACAGTCCTTTACATTTACAATACAGTATTGGTGTCATCCAGTTACAGCTGAATATGTGCCATTGTATCAGTACCACATAGATACATTCAGAGAGGTACCAGGTACCTGTTCGATGGGGTGGGGGTTCTGTGTGTGTAGTACTGTAGTTGAGTGTTTTGAGTAATGCCATCTAAAATATGTATTGCATGTATTTTGTTTTGTTACAGCGCATCTTGGAGATGGATGGAGCTGCACAGCCTCATGAATTTATTTACATTGATGAGGCTGGATTCAACCTCAGCAAAACAAGATGACGGGGTCGTAACATAATTGGCCAAGGGCAATTGTGCAAGTCTCGGGGCAGCGCGGGGGAAATATCTCATTGTGTGCTGCCATAAGCCTTCAAGGGCTACTGCACCATCAAACAAAACTAGGTCCCTTCAATACCGAACATATAATAACATTTCTGGATGCACTTCACGATGCAGCTGTACAGACCAGAGCAGCCCAGGTTTGTTGTTGTCTGGGATAATGTTAGTTTCCATCAGGCTGCTCTGGTCCGCAACTGGTTCACCAACCATCATCAATTTGAAGTCCTATATTTGCCCCCTTACACACCATTTCTAAACCCCATAGAAGAATTATTTTCGGCTTGGAGATGGTGCGTATATGACCGCCAACCTTATGCTCGCATGCCTCTTCTGCAGGCAATGGAACAGGCCTGCGGAGACATCATCATAGGGTCAATCCATGGATGGATTCGGCACACAAGGCAATATTTTCCCCGATGCTTTAGCGGAAGAAAATATTGCTTGTGATGTTGATGAGATCCTATGGCCAGACCCCAACAGACGGCAGGGTCCATAAGCCCACCCATGCACAATTGCCATGTTTTTCTGTGTTCACAGTACAGTAGGGTTTATTTATTATTGCTCAAACTGTATTTACTGCACTGTAATGTACAGTACTGCAATGTACAGTATTTAGTATTTGTTTTGGTTGTGGTGAAAACGTGCCCTCTGTGGAACTGAATAAAAACAGTGAACATGAAAGACTGCAGTGTTTATATAAAGTAGACCAGTGTGTTGCTGCTGATCTGAAAGTGTATTCATATGATGCAAGTGTGTTTCATTTTGACATCAGAGTGCCATTTTTACAAAGAATTGTTAGGTTTTGATAGCCGAGTTTCAATTTTACATAGATGTGAATGGTTTAGTTCCCAGTGTTGATGTCTTATTTGCTTGTGTGTTGAGTTTTGACACAATGAGCCAAATTTTGCAAAACGTGTTCAAGCAATTGATAAAAACTGTAAGCCTAATTCATGATTTTTTACAATAGCGCCACCCTTGGGTGAAGTACCACAAATTTGGGTTTATGGGTAGTGGGGGTTATTGAGATAACTGAAAATGTCAAGAGTTTTTCGATTATGGTATAGGCTGCAGTATGACTTTTACAGAGTCTGGGGGGAAAATGAACGGTACAGAAACGATAGGGGTCAAAGCAGCTTGGCCGCTCGGATCCCTAATAACACACATCTCCCACTCTGCTGCATGCCTCAGTTTAAGATGTTGGAATAAATTTGATGTGCCGCTGCTTTTGGTTACCACAGACTTTAAACCAAACTCTAAAAACTCACTTTTGTTTTGATATTTAAGCTTACTTTTTTCTTTTTTTTTTGATTACGACTAAATATCGATTTATCGCCCAGCCCTAATATAAAATGCTCTATCCTGTTCCAAATGCTTCCTGTGCCCGTAAGCGGGTACCACCCTGGCCTTGCTAGGCAACGATCTTCGTATTTCAGGCCCGTCCACTCCCGGGTTTCGTTACCTCATAGCTTTAGTCAAACTTGGTACCTTATTAAAAACGGATTTACACCTTTGGCCCTGAAATCTCTCAGGGCCCGTTCTCCCTCTAACCCTGCATCTTTTCCTTAAACCCGTCTTGGGCCTCTGTTGTGTTTTGTTCTTGCCAAGGATCAGGAGGTAATGAGGAAGGAGAAGTCTAGGGGTGCACAGCGTTACATAATGGAGTTGGCTAGCATTTCATAAACTAAGTCTCAAACAAACTGAGCGTTGCTTGACATGCCAAAGTTATAAAGCAAAACTCAACTACATCAACCGCCTCCCCAGTAGGTAAACAGACTGACACCAGTGTGGACACGCGGCGTGACATGCGTTCATGACGTGGTAAAAAGAAGGATACAATGATATTCCACGGACCCAGACGCAGCCAGTTGGGGAAGAACCCTTTGTAAAGAGCCATGAAGCCCTCCGAACGCCAGGTCTAAAGATCGAGAGAGGGAGAGAGAGAGACAACCTTGATCAATCACAGCGAAGTCATCAAACTGGACTTCTCAAAATGTACAGACCAAAAAGCTCTTAACCAGTTTGTACTTCTGACAAATCGTTCTGCACGCATGCTAGTGTGATGGCATTCTAACAAGCAGTCCAGGAGGACTACTGAATACACCGTCTCCAAAGTAAACATACAATACATTTTCTGAAAACAGAAGTGGCAAATGACCAGGGTTTTCCTTGATGTATCCTGGCTGGCCACACGTCATGCATGGCTGGTCTTGCGTCGAGGGTTCCCTATAAACCTGCCTGCAGCAGACAGTCCAGGGGTCCCCATAGACCTACCTGTAGCAGACAGTCCACGGTGCCCTGGTACACGGCTCCTCCCCGCTGGTTCATCATGCGGGTCCGGACCACATCCACCGGGTTGGAGGTCAGGGCCCCGGCCAAACCGCACACAAAGCTGGACCTGGGGGCAGCAGAGGGAGGCAAGCCAGGTTCAGGTCAAGCCAATTACCCAGCGCCTCGATTTTTCAGCACTCCCAAAATAGTGTTTTAACAGAGAGGGAGGCGTTGGCACCAGCGTATTGATTTGGTCTGTTGGTTTTTATGTGTCTGGCCATCGTTACATGCATGCTCATCTAAATCAAGTTAACACAGCAACTGTAGAAACATTATTAGGAATTCAAAGGGTGATAAACGGTTTTATTAATAGACAGGCACAGTCTCACAGTACGAAAACAGTCTCAAACTAACTAATCAAACAAATATAACAATCTCTATCAAGGTCTGTTTCTTTAGCCTTTTTATTTTAGGCTTAGATTATTTTTTAGGCTACAACACGATGAGCACTAATTATGTTCCCCTGATCTCTGGCCCATATATGACCTAATATGGATGGTGGGACATGAGTCACATTTAGCAAACAATAATTGTCTACAGGCATTTGATAGGCTGTGAGATACCGTCATTCAGACATTCGTGTTTTGAGGGTGAGAGAAATTAAAAAGGAGCCCAGTTGCTCAATCTGCTGTTGAATTGATATAGGTACAATAAAAAATAAATAGAATACGGTACTTATAAAATATATTAAATGATTACACAACAAATTTTACACTCTGCGGAAGTAAAAATGGCGTACTTCTAAAAACCCATCGCCTCAGGTTTTCAGAACTACTTCCATTCCTTGAAAAGCCCAAGGCGTTGAGCATGCAGAAATTTGAGCTGATGGCTCAAAAAAAAGTCTCTCGCTCCCTCTCGCTCTCTTCTCATTTGGTTCTTGAGTGACGGTGTATAGACAGTTGCTCGACTTCTATACATTCTTGCCATGGGTTTGATATGAACCTGTTGGGCCGTAGCCTATACAGTTTAACCAATTCAGAACGGCTGCAGACTTGGTCTGAAAGCGGTAATTAATCCTTTTATTGTCTTACTGACCTCCTTGGCAAACTTCCTTGACTCTCATTCCGTGTGTCAGGACATAACACCCATGTCCCATAGCTCTGATATTTGAACCATGATGACAATTGAAACACAGTTAAAGCAGGTCAAGTTTAACTATAATTGGAAACATGTGCAGGATCAGTAGTTAGTACATTCCTTTCTCCTAGCACGTTGAAGCATGCACAGAGGTCATGTCATTGCTGCACGCTAACAAAGTTCCTTAGAATTTTGAACGACACAAGTCATATTCACCCCATGCCAACACCAACAAATTAACCTTTGAACAGTGTATCAATGTTCTATTAGAACTGTATAATTTATAGATTTATATTCATGCCCCAGGCTGAATATTTTCTTAGTGGACTCTTAGTCGTCAGTTCAATCAAATAGTCCACTAATCGTCAAACTTGTAATGTAATTATTGCAATATATTTTTGAGGGCATTAGAAAATAGATTCAGTTCCAGGTCTGAGAAAGAGTTATAAAATAGATACTTCATCATTGTGCTACATACCAAACTGGGACAAAGTGCCATTGAAATAGTTTTTACGAGCACACACAAAAAAAGCACACATAAAAGTTGATAAAAAAATCTGGGCCTATTTTTGCCCTCAATGAATAAAGTTATTGGTTGTAATTTAGCTATGATTATTTTCAGTTACAATTGTTTTAAGAAAAGACTCAAGACCAAAAGTGATGCCATTTAAAATGCATCATGCTCTGAATCATTCACCCTTTCCACAATATCAAACAAAACTAGTAAAAGAACGAGAACATTATTTCAAACAACCTGATCTAGAGGCATGGTCCCTAGCAAGGAAAGTCGCATAGCAGCACCAACGTGAACTTGACACTTGTCGTGGCGTTTTGTTGCCCTATCAAGATCTTCCACATCAGTGAAACCATGAACAGCCCACATTGGAGATTTGCCATTATTCATTAGCAAACAGGGCCAGCAATACAGTCGAATGCTAGTAATGCTACCAGTAAGCCATGAGTACCTAGCAAACCATGTAGCAGCCACAACACTGACATTGCCATTACTTTTGGTGATCTCGATTTTGCGAAGTGGTCAACCTTTTTCTTTGGTCGCTAACTTAGCACTGTAACTCAATGAATGGAAGGATTTGTAATTAAAACATGAACAATGTCCTCTGTTTCCAATGTTTCCATTGTACACTTTATTCGCAAATGTTAGAATCTCGTTATCCTTCAGATGATTTCACCTGCTCAGTCTAAGAGACTTGCGTCAGGCAGAGTGGGTTTGTTATCAACAGCGTTGTCAGATTGGGCAGATTTCCCGCCCAATGATATTTTCCTCCTCTCTTCCATTGAAACCCATGTTATTCACCGGCCGCCAGTACTTTCTGAGAAATGAATGGGAGTCAACGGAGGCTGAGGGAGGACCTTCCTCCCTGAAGTAATTGTCAATAGGCGATAGGGGGTGCTAATGTCCCTTTACCCAGGGAAACGAACATTATATATTCAAAGGCATTAAAGTAGTCATATTTAAGGGCATTAATTCATTGCAGTAGTCTGGGCAATCTGCATTTTTATTCTCAACAATGTTAAGGAGGCTCTTCCTCCCACTCCTCAATGGAGAAGCCTCCACTGGTCATAACAAATAAATGGGGGAAAAAAATGGGATAGTTTTTTTTTTTATCCATTGCGTCTGGAAGTAGGGAGCTCCATCAGGTGAGTGATTAATGGCAGTGTACGTGTGGAATAACCTTCACCGGCATACTCACACCAATGTTTACCTGACAAGATTCAGCTACGAGTTAAATCAGGGGTTGTTGCGACCACCTCTGTTTTGTTTTATTTGTATAATTTTTCTATTTGAGCGACTAAGGGACTACTGACAACATGATTCGACTATTAAGCGGCCGCCTTTATGATCATATTTTGTGCACATAAAGTAAATAAATTGTGTCTTTCAGGCCCGTCACTTACAGGAAGTGTGTGTAGACGGTGTCGCCCATGTGACCCGACCGGATGAGGTGCTTCTTGGTGAGGTCATAGACGGGCAGCTCCACCCCGACCACGATGGCCGCCCTCTGCGCCGTGAGAGACACGCCCTGATGGGCAGACAGACACAAGGCAGCTTTACCGGGACGCTCACAAGTGATTGGTGGATGAGTGAAAGGGAATGGTTGGGGAGATTAAGGCCCAATCCCATTTCTACCCCTTACCCCTTCCCCCTCCCCCTTACCCCTTCAAAACAAGGGGAAGGGGGAAGGGGGAAGGGGGAAGGGGGAAGGGGGAAGGGGTAGAAATGGGATTGGGCTTTAGGCCCATTCCCATTTCTACCCCTTACCCCTTCCCCTTACCCCTTCAAAACAATGGGGAGGGGTAAGGGGAAGGGGTAAGGGGTAGAAATGGGATTGGGCCTAAAGGTCCTCAAAAGGTACCTTCCACAGTCCTCTGGTTCCCTCCTGCTGGTAGATGTTGATGAAGTTCCCCATCATACTGCCCTGGATAACGCTACCCTGGGCCTGCATGCGGATCTGGGGGACACACACAGGAAAGGTTGGAGGCAAGAGGAGACTGCATATCAACACACACCTTTACATGCTTTACAGGGTTCATGTCATTGGCTAGGGGTGGAAAGGAGAGAAAGGACACACACACACACACACACACACACACACACACACACACACACACACACACACACACACACACACACACACACACACACACACACACACACACACACACACACACACACACACACACACACACACACAGTGTGCAGTTCTCTTACAGAACACTATGTGGGGTTCTCAAGAACCTGGCCTATAAATAAAGTCTGTTGTGCCTTGTTAGGCATTGCATTAACCTTCTCCCCGCTCGGCCATGCAATCCAACCAGAAAAACCACATGGCTTTGGGGCAAACACAAAGTAACAGACCCTCTCCAATCCCCCCTACACCTCCTTTCTCCAAATCAGGACTCCTGACTAAAAACAACCGCTGTAGACCCTTAACGTGAAGCCACTTCACAGGGCATGTTTGAGTACTGAGGGCGGTTACAGTGTTTTTACCTGTGCAATACATTTGAGTTATAACACTATAAGTCCCTGCACATGTTAGGTTCACTGCTACCGGCTGCTGCTTTAACAACTGTAGCTTGGTGTTAGGTTTCACTGCACAGTTCCAGGAACCAAGTCTTGTGCGACACATGACACATTGGGAATCATACACTTCCTTCAGGCTAGAGTTATCTTTATGTCAATCGCCCTGTGTGGGTTTGTACCTGCAGAAGGTAATTCAAAAAAACTGATGCTGTCAATCATTTGTTCAGTGAGTGAGTGAGAGTGAGTCTACCTTCAGCACATCGGTTGGGTTTGCGATGGACGAGGAGATGACCCCAGACATAACGCCACAGCCTACGTTAATCAGCAACGTCTCGTCTGAAACAAACGAGGAAACTCATCATCTCAATTAGGTCTAGTGCCTTATTGGCAAATGCAACGTTTGGACTGTATGTTGACGTCTTTTGGTTTGAGATTGTAAATGTAAATTGACTGTCAAACGTTGGATGTATTCACCTCTAATAGACATTACAGGCAGAATACATATGTACAGTTCCACTGCATACATGATGATGCACTGCCACAGCTTAATGTTGTAATTTTGCTATGGGGCTGAACACACAGAAGCTAATTTATTCAAATATTAAGTTAACTGGTGAAATTAGGTCAACCATCATCCCCCCTGAGACACATCAGGCCCACGATTGTCTAGAGAATCTAGGTCACCAATAACATGGTGACATTCAATAAGTGGATACTGAATACTGAGTTCATGCATGTCTCTTGACGGTGTGGTGTCGGGCGGCTGTGTTATTACCCTCTGGGTTGTCCACGAGAAGACGCTTGAGGCTCTGGTAGGTGCCGATCTTTATTGTTCCGTAGGATGCCTGGCGCAGCATCGCCGGGGCTAGGCTGTATGTAGAGAGGGGCCATGGATAATCTTTATTCTGCACAGAAACAAATACTCAGATGATCGTAGCAATAAAACATTAAAAAAAAAAAGAGAGAGGAACTCACCCCGAATACAGTGTTCTGACTCCCTCCTCTCTGCAAATTTTCACCATTGCATGGAGCATTCCTCTGTAGCGAATTTCTCGGTATTTGCTGTCTCCCACTTGGCCTTGAACTTGTAACCGCGTCTTGGTCAAATCGATTGGGAAAGTCCCTGCAACAAGAGGTGAACCGTACGTTAATCAAAGAGTCATGTGCAATTGGCAAGCGGTGGAATAATCCACGCGGGGCCCACTAGCTACTGTACGAGACAGTCGACAACTTACCGCATTCTGCCGTGACAGAGGCTAGACCGCCGAAAACAAACGGCTTCCAGTTTGAGTTTGACATGTTCCCCTGTAACTGTGATTATTTTTACCAGGGTATTTTGCTCCAAGTTTAATCGTATAATCCGCCTTCTGTCTGCTCCTTGCTGGGGGCGTGCAACCGCGTCCTTTACTACTCAACCGGTTTCCCAGCCCCGCCGCTGCATTTTTGTTCCTGGTTCCCGGTCTGCCCTGTGTGGAGAATCAGGCCGTGGCCACGCCCTCCACCACGCTAGTCCCGCCCACACACAGTTGCTAGGCAACCGCTCTACGCGAATGAGAGGCGTTGCTGTGGTGAGGGAACTCGATGAATGCCAACTCGTTCACCTCACCTCCCCTAAAAGGAATATAAAAAAAACTGAACTACGGGGGCTATTTATGTAGCCTACGAAATATCCAGC
Source organism: Gadus chalcogrammus (assembly GCF_026213295.1). Taxonomy (NCBI): domain Eukaryota; kingdom Metazoa; phylum Chordata; class Actinopteri; order Gadiformes; family Gadidae; genus Gadus; species Gadus chalcogrammus. Next base: position 11,717,643 of record NC_079419.1, on the reverse strand, counting down.
CATTCAGATTTAATCAGATAGCCTACTTCAGATAAATAATGGAATATGTCTCACATCTACAAGTAATGTAGATGTGAGCATATTCACATCTACAATTAATGTAGATTCCATTATTTAGGTGCGGAAAGCCTTCCAGGAGCGTGGGTCGAAATTGGTGGGAGGTTGGTTTGTACCGATGTTACTTTCTGGGACTGGGTATCGAGAACGGATATAAGTAGTCAGGGAGATATGTTTTAAGTAGGCTAACAGTAACCATTTACACTTCGTATTATACATGCATGTATATTGGGCGTAGGTCCTAGGCAACGACCGCGCCCAGTCTAATACGCTGTGGGAACAAATGTACATGTTAATTAATCTGATGAGGCGGTCGTCAATTCACTTTAAATATTCCATTGTAAACAGTGTTTGGGGCGTTTCAATGTTATTTTTCTACTCAGCCGAATAGTTTTGAGTGACACACCAAAGACATTATTGGCTTCATAGTTGTAGTCACATAATATCGCCACTGGGGGTCAGTAGAGGATTTGTTAAACTTCGAGAGGTGGCTTACCCTCGAGTACGTTGCACTTCTGAAGTCATTGAGGCCGTGAAGACAAAATGGATGGGTCACATTATCCCACGGGAATTGCCCGTTAAAGACTGAGGCTCAGCAATGAACACATCCGTTCAGCCAGACTAGGTCTGAACCAAAGGTCTCAACCCATTGTCCACCTGTTTCATATTAACATGGTTTACCTTGACCTCAGGGGAGGGTCGAAAATAGATGTATTTCCCTTTGTGCTAAAG
>NC_079419.1:11681854-11704354 GCF_026213295.1 Gadus chalcogrammus | reverse complement strand
CACACACACACACACACACACACACACACACACACACACACACACACACACGCACACACATGCACACACACACACACACACACACACACACACACACACACACACACACACACACACACACACACACACACACACACACACACACAAACATACAACACAAACACACACACACACAAATACACACTCAGTCCACACATTCATAGACAAACATAGTCAATCATTTTCCAAATGTTACATTTGCAATGAAATTGAGGTAGAGTCACAGGCATGAAGATGGACAGACAGAAGGACAGACAGTTAGACAGACAGACAGAAGGACAGAGAGAAAGACGGACAGACAGAAGGACAGACATCAAGAAAGACAGAAGGACAGACAGAAAGACAAACAGACAGAAGGACAGACAGAAAGACAGACAGGCAAACCGATAAAGACACAGAAATACATACAGCCGTATATGAGAGAGAAAAGCAGGGGAGAGGAGATAGGAATTAGAGGGAGGAGAGAATGGGGGATGGACGGGAAAAGAGGGAGTGATAGAAAGGTAGAGGGGTGAAAGAGGGAGTCATAGAGGGCGAGAGAGAGAGAGAGAGCGAGAGAGGGGGAGTGAAAGAGGTTGTGATAGGGGGTGAGAAGGAGTCCTAGAGGGAGAGGGTGAGAGGGGGATAAAGGGTGTGATAGAGGGGTGAGAAAGGAAGTGATAGAGGGTGAGAAAGGGACTGATAAAGGGAGAGAGAGAGAGAGAGGGGGATAAAGGGTGAGAGTCAACAGTAGTGGTTGACAGAGACAGTTCTCTTGATCGAAGGTGGGTCGCATGCTTGACAGGTGCGTGATTGATTACACGGTGATTGATCGCCTGATGGCCGGCACATTTCAGCGCTTTCCCTCTTCATTTAGCTGACAGCGGTTTCTTTACGGCACTGTCTGTGTTATGGTATCATAATCATAGCAGCAACCACGCTGGACCCAGCTCATAAATCTTCATAATGTCTCCATGATGCTCTATGAGAGACAGAGAGAGTGAGAGAGAGGAAGGGGAGGGGGAGAGAGTGAGAGAGAGGAAGGGGAGGGGGAGAGAGTGAGAGAGAGAGAGAGAGAGAGAGAGAGAGAGAGAGAGAGAGAGAGAGAGAGAGAGAGAGAGAGAGAGAGAGAGAGAGAGAGACACAGAGGGCGAGAGACACAGAGGGCGAGAGAGAGAGAGAGAGAGAGAGAGAGAGAGAGAGAGAGAGAGAGAGAGAGAGAGAGAGAGAGAGAGAGAGAGAGAGACAGATGAAGTTGTTTTCCTCTGCCTGTCAGTTTGGCCTCCCTCCCATCAGTTTGAGGGGATACACGCAGACCTCAGTGTGTGTGTGTGTGTGTGTGTGTGTGTGTGTGTGTGTGTGTGTGTGTGTGTGTGTGTGTGTGTGTGTGTGTGTGTGTGTGTGTGTGTGTGTGTGTGTGTGTGTGTGTGGGTGTGTGTGTGTGTGTGTGTGACTAGCTGCAGGTCATGTGCGTCTGAAGATCTCTACCCCTCTCTACTCAGTCTGTGTCTAAACAGGTGATCCATTGAAGGGATTCCCATTCTTATTTTAGAGTTCAGTTTGTTTTGGTGCGCCTGTAATGATGAATGCCTTTGTTGTGGACTGCGGCCAAAGGCTATTTTTATATTATTGGATGTTGGGCAGAAAGAACTTCCTCAAGCAGTAGCCATGGGTTCTATAAGCAGAGTGGAACACCTTGTCAGATGCAGGACTAGCTGGGTGAGGTGATCCAGCCAGATCCTTTTACCATGAATGCACTGATTTCCCCCGGCATGCCAAATACGACCACATGAAAAGGCTTTCCTCACACTATGTATGCGTAGTGTGTGCATGAGTTTGTGTGTTTGTGTGTGTTTGTGTGTATGTGTTTGCTTGTGTGTGTGTGTGTGTGTGTGTGTGTGTGTGTGTGTGTGTGTGTGTGTGTGTGTGTGTGTGTGTGTGTGTGTGTGTGTGTGTGTGTGTGTGTGTGTGTGTGTGTGTGTGTGTGTGTGTGTGTGTGTGTGTGTGTGTGTGTGTGTGTGTGTGTGTGTATATAAGTGTATGCGTGAGCGTGTGTATATTGCAGGTGCATGTACTCATGCACTGTCATGGTCTGTTACCTGTATCATATCAGAAGGATGTTATCTTGTTGAACTGTCTGGCGGACTCCTCCACAGGTTAGAGAAATACATTTCCCTCTTTCTTCCCCTCACAATTGATTCCCTTGTTTTTTCTTTTTTTTATCTTTTGTTCGGATGAAACCCTGTTTGTCTTTTAGTTCAATGGCTTGACAGTGTAATTGAAAAGGGGGCCTTGATCCTGTTGCAGACATCACTAGTCCATCCCCGCCTCACCGTCTCTCTCCCTCGGAGAGGTGAGCTGTCGGGCCGAAATACAGACAAACACAGCCACCGCCGCTGCAGCCAGAGCTAAGGCCAGACGGGGGAGAGATGAAAAAGAGATGGAGCCGATACAAAAACACAAAAGGGGGTTGGTGGGAGGGCAAGGCCCAGAGAGACTGAGATGGAGAGATGGAGAACGACAGAGAGAAAGACAGAGAGAGAGAGAGAGAGAGAGAGAGAGAGAGAGAGAGAGAGAGAGAGAGAGAGAGAGAGAGAGAGAGAGAGAGAGAGAGGAGTTGATGAGCGAGGGTGTGATGGATGGGCTGAAATGGAGGGAGACACACTGATGGATTGTGGTACGGTAAAGTGAGAGAGGAAGAGGAAAAAGTGAAACCAGAGATGACGACAAGGATGATTACACACACACACACACACAAACACACACAGACACACACACACACACACACACAGCAGCACACACACTCACGGAGTGTGTTCAAAGGCACATCAGGAAACACACATGACCACAAATGTGCACACACACATACTATATTGCACAAAAACACACACACACACACACGCACTGGCAAGGACACACTCTCCCACACACACACAAACACACACACAAATATACTCAATGACACTCTCATGCATGTCTGTATGTATGTCTGTATGTATGTATATTTATATGCATGAATGTATTTATCTTTTTATGGATACATAGGTTTGTATGCAAAATATGGCACTATGTTAGTGTGCATAGTCGCTGGGCTGGGATTTGTCGGTTTAATGGAATTTCAATTAGAAGCATGAAGCAACTCGAGTGAATCCTTTTGTGCTTGTTACACAGGGTGGGAAGATTTAATAAAAGCTAAGTCCTTCAACATCATGCACGCACACAAAATCACAAGTACACACACATATAAACACACACACACTAATGAACACACACACACAGACATGAACAAATGCACACACTCATAAACAGACACACACAGACACACACACACACACACACTAATGAACACGCACACACACACTAATGAACACACACACAAAGACACACACACACACACACACACACACACACACACACACACACACACACACACACACACACACATGAGCACACACGCAGTCATGAACACATTCTGAGTACAGATATTTTTAGAAAAGCACATTATTAAAATTGTAATTCAAATTAGACGCACTTCTCTGTTGTACAGGGAACTGCATATAATAACTGCAGCGAAAGAGTGCAATAAATGTGGTGTAGAATATAATGTTTTATAAAACTCTAACTAAGGAGCAGCAACACCAACAGGCTTTTACAAAGCCGGTTATCCCTTTCTTGACAATGTTTTATTTTTTTTTGTGACCGAGTGAAGAATAGTTCCACACTCATTCTGGACCAAAAAGACATAAAAACATCTTAATTATGTCAGCCATTATCTCAGAATAACTGAAAATAGCTAAAGATACCTAAAAACATATCAAAACACGTTTTGGGGGGGTTCTTTGCTGTTCTACAACAGAATGCATGCACCTCTGAAAAACATGTATTTAGAATTGTTCTCCGTAGAACATGTACTTTGTGTTTCTGAACTGTTTCGAAACGTAAGAAGAGTGAAATCATCCAAACTCATCAACCTCTTTTCAATCGGAACACCGGGACTCTATCGAGTGAAAATTGAGCTTGTTCCAAAAATAAAATCAATCCGTTTAAAACCCCCTGCTGGTGTCCTGCATACGTAGCCTGGGTCCGTGACGCAGATCTCTAGCGCTGAAAACATTGGCGTTTGCCCCCAATTCTCTCTCTCTCTCCCTCTCCCACTCTCTCTCGCTCCCTCTCTTTCTCTCTCTCATCCTCACTCTCCCCCCACGCCCCCCCTTCCCTCCCTCTCCACCTCTCTCCCATTCTCTTTCGCTCTCTCACTTTCACCTTCTCACTGCCCCTCATTCCCTCTGTGTTATACAATGACTCACAAGCTCGTTCAAACAGGCACACACACACACACACACACACACACACACACACACACACACACACACACACACACACACACACACACACACACACACACACACACACACACACACAGACACACACACACCTACACACACACACACACACACACACACACACACACACACACACACACACACACACACACACACACACACACACACACACACACACACACACACACACACCTACACACACACACACACACACACACAACACACACACATGTGCACACACACACACACACACATACCCGCCGGAACACATGGGTTATAATGGAGTAATTATGCTCTCGAGCTCTGATCACTTCCTCTGATTGTAATTTGCATATATGATAATTAGCACCCCCCCCCCCCCCCTCCTGATGGCCACCGCCGGGCATGGGAGCGTGTGGACGCTCACAGACGTGCACAGATGCTGCATTAACGTGCATGCCCCAAGGACACAATAACAAGCGTGCACGCTTGTGGCTCATGTACGCAACCCATATCCGCCGAACGGTCCTGCTGTCACCAAACGGGAGAGAAGTTCCATGATGACAAACGTGGCTGGGCGCGTTCCAACACAGCGTTCCGTTGCTAATGTTGTTATAATGGGAACAGTGTGTTCCGGAGTTTGGTTCACGCGTGCTGCGGTGGGCGAGGATTGTCCGAATGATTGCCATCTCTTGTTTGTTCCTCTTGTCTGGCCTCTTGGAGGTCTTGAGTGTTGGAATGGACCCGGTTACAGTTAGAAGCGTTGAGAGCATAGAATTTATTGATGTTGAAAATAGTGATGATACACAGATCATGCATGACCCCTCTGCCCCCTTTGAGGGAAGATCAGATGCTCGGAACGAACGCACATACTCACTCACTTACGCACTCACTTCCTCATTCACACACTTCCTCACCCTCTCACGCGCACACCCTCACGCACTCTCTTTAACTACACAAAAAAATACACACACAATCAGACAATGCAAACACAAACCCACATGCATGCATATACAGATGCACATACTCGTGCCCGGACACCAATGTGCACACACCTAGACATGGACACACACACACACACACACACACACACATACACACACACACACACACACACACACACACACACACACACACACACACACACACACACACACACACACACACACACACACACACACACACACACACACACACACACACACACACAGACAAACACATTTGCATATACACCCTCAAATACACACACACACACACCCTCAAATTGATATGTGCACGCGCACGTGCAAACTCACACGTGCACGGGGAGGCACTGAAGGGAGAGGCACTGGTGTGTGAAATGATTCTGATATCATGTCGTCTGCCTGGAATATATTTTCCCATCAACGCTCTATGGCAGGTGTGCAGCTGTCACATACTGCTGTACGTGTGTGTGTGTGTGTGTGTGTGTGTGTGTGTGTGTGTGTGTGTGTGTGTGTGTGTGTGTGTGTGTGTGTGTGTGTGTGTGTGTGTGTGTGTGTGTGAGTGAGTATGCTTGTGGATGCTTCACAGTGTGTAAATGAGAGCGTGATTGAGAGTGCCTGTATTTGTACATTGTGTGTGTGTGTGTTTGTGCGTGTGTGTGTGTGTGTATGTGTGTGTGTCTGTGCCTCTGTGTGTGTGTGTGTGTCTGTGTGTGTGTATGTGTGTGTGTGTGTTGGTGTGTGTGTGTGGGTGTGTTTGTGTGATTCTGTGTGTGTGTGTGTGTGTGTGTGTGTGTGTGTGTGTGTGTGTGTGTGTGTGTGTGTGTGTGTGCGTGTGTGCGTCTGTGTGTGTGTGTGTGTGTGTGTGTGTGTGTGTGTGTGTGTGTGTGTGTGTGTGTGTGTGTGTGTGTGTGTGTGTGTGTGTGTGTGTCTGTGTGTGTGTGTTGTCAGGTGATTTCAGGAATCCATTGTCCTGCTGTTGTTGTGGGCTTCTGTGAGAGAGCATAAAATAAGTTACGATGTTTTAAAAACGCGTCCGAGTCAATTAATCCATGTCTCCATTGTTAAAAACGTGGGTATTAACTTTCAAACAAACTCATGCAGTTGAATAACAAAATATATTTCTTATAATACCGTCTTGAGTAGAGGTGTCTGTTATTCAGACGCTATTGTCTCCAGTGAGGGTGAAGTCAGGTGAGGGACCTTGAAAGAGACCACACGTTTGTATAAGAGCATACACACTAAATATCAACAGGGACTCCATAGTCTTATAAATTATATATTTATAAAAAATAAAAAATCATAGTGCTATAAGGACCAAATAAAGATGAGGAACATAACTTTATATCTGGTGGGGAAAACAAATAAGGAGGAAACATTAGGAAGATAGTTAGCATACATTATTTACTATAATATGTTTCAAAAGCCATTTTGCTCGGGTATGCCATCACTTAGCAGGGAATGGGGATGTCTATGCTCAGTATTATATGCTCTTGTTATAGGCTGGATTTGAACAAATAACCTTTTGTGTTAGGCTGTTTGGGGGGAGAAAAAACACCGGACCTGAATTGCAAGCATGTGAGCTCAACATTAAAATTATTATTTAAAAATAAAACAGAACTGTGGGTTTATCCTATAATACATCCGTGATTATTTTTGTTGATCTCAGTGTTTTTCAACATAACTCTTTCGTTAGCCTATATCCGAGCCAATGTCTGTATTTCTATATCCTCTTCCTTTTCATTCATCTCTGTTTATATCTCGCAGCTGGTGATATCTTAACTTCTTTCTTGACAAGACCTATTCTTCACCTTACAATATTTCACTTTGTATTCTTTCACGATCTGTCCTTAACATCACCCTTACTCTATCTCTATTTTACACTTATTATTTAAATGCTCTTAAACGATTGTCCTTGTAATGTCTTTAAAATAGTCCTGGCTGTGAACAGCACTTTAATGTTTGAAGGGTGCTGTATAAATAAGCTTGCCTTGCCTATGAACCGATGGAAAAACAAAACACCCCCGTGCACACACACGAGTACGCGCGCAGGCATGGTTCAGCAGCGTGTCAGTGTGCTGTGTGTGCATGAACGCTCTCCCAAATACAGTCAGTCGGCAGAACCTCATTGCACTGGCTAATTGAAGCGCGTGTGTGTTTTATTGTTTTGAGGGGGGAGGGGGGGGGGGCGACTGAGGAGGCGAGTGAAAAAGTTAAGGAGGGAGAGAGAGAGAGAGAGAGAGAGAGAGAGAGAGAGAGAGAGAGAGAGAGAGAGAGAGAGAGAGAGAGAGAGAGAGAGAGAGAGAGAGAGAGAGGGAGAGAGAGAGAGAGAGAGAGAGAGAGAGAGAGAGAGAGAGAGAGAGAGAGAGATGGGGGGGGGGGGGGGGGGAGGCCATGGGGGCTGAAGTGAAGATGAGTGAGGACTTGATATTCATTTTTAGTTTTTTGCTATTTTCGCACTACCTCCAAGAGAAGAAATGACCAATTAAAGTATGAAAATAAACTGACGTCTCCTGGACCGTTTATCCAAACTCATGCTGATCATGAGCACGCTTGTCAATCCCATGAGGCCCATCGGAATGGATATGGATATGGATGTGTCCCGGCTCCCGGTGTGAGTGGTCTGTCAGTTTGACTCGCTTTCATCCGCATAAATTATACCAGCACTTGAGAGGAGAGCCGCAAATCCCAGAAGCTAGAATGAGCGACGTGCCCATGCCCGTGCACGAGCGCGCGCACGCCGGCAGACTCGGCACTGACTTGATGATTTAAGAGTCGCGGCAGACAATTCCGTCGATGTATGCGCAGCTAATGTTGCAGTTACAGCCACTTATTGGATGAAATATGAGGGACGACGGCTTTTGGAGACGGTTTGCAATCAACAGTTTTCCCCAGTAGTCTACGGTTCGGGCGGTGTTGTCCATACCGCAGGTTGCTCTACCCCGGAAGGGCTAGGGGTAGCGTTGCTAGGGAGACGAGGATCTGTTTGGCGATGGTTTCCCCGGTCCGCTAGCTGTGAGGAGGATAACACGCCATTATAAGATACTTCCCCTTGTTGGGAAAAATAACCTGCTGAGTACATCACATGTACATTATAAATATAGCTAACTCCTACCCTAGCCTGATGAGCACATCACATGGACACATTATAATATAGTCAACTCTTGCTCTAACCCAACAACACAAACATGATAATATATAGTCAGGTCAAGGCCGGAGCTGAAGGCCCCATCTCCCAGGCAGGCAGATGGTGGACACTCAGACAATGCACCAGTATCATCTCCAGAACGGGAGAGCCACATTAATTATCACACAGGAGACATTTTGAGAGCTCTTCCCCGTTAGGAGGAACCAAGAGATACCTCTGCCCACACCAGGGGCCTGAGAGCCACATTAAATTATCACACACGAGACATTTCAGGGGGGCACTCCCCGTTTTAATTTATGACACCGGAGACACAAGGAACTCTCCCCTGTTACGAAGCTCTCTCAGGGCCTGGGAGCCAAAACACACAGAACCACACACACCTCAAACGCACACACCTCATCGAGAGGAGGATACAGCATAAAAACTGTACCACACAGGGACTCTTCACCCTCTTCTTCTGAAGCAGACCTTCCACGGAGGCGAAGCTCTGGACGAACCATCAGCGCTGATTAGGGACTTAGACATATTCGATTTCTCACGCTTTATGACTCTGTATAACCGTTGCCACTTTACTTAATAAATCCAAGGTCCTCGTGCCGACAGACTTTATTACCTCTCCGTCTCATTTTATCTGATCCAGTAACTAGACAGACCGTTTTTCCCTTCAATTTGGTGACCTCCGACGTGATTTTTTCTGAATTGAACACGCAACTGGGAAACGAGAGACGGAGAGCGGCACGACCTCGGGACCCCGGAGCACCGGACCGATTCCTGCAGTCTCACCTCGCGTACGCCCAACAAAAGGTAGGCAGAACCTGTTGATAAAATCCAAATTCTGCATAGTTATATAGGAACCACATTAGGAGGTGAGACTGTGAGAGCGGTTCGCTACGGGATATCTCGTGGGGACGAATAGAGTTACATTCCAGCATTGCCCCATAAACCCAATTGACCCTGAACGCGTGACACATCGAATATCGGCTCGTTGCATGGTGAAAGAATACCCTCGAGACCATAGGGCCTATAATAATCGGTCATAGTGATACAAGACTACCGATGGCCGAACAATGTATGCCTGGGCCAAGAATGGAACCCGGAGGGATGCCTGGGCCGCGGGTGGAACCCAGAGGGAATGAGAAGAAAAAACTAGGGCCTATAATAATCGGTCATAGTGATACAAGACTACCGATGGCCTAGTAATAAATGCCTGGGCCAAGAATGGAACCCGGAGGGATGCCTGGGCCGCGGGTGGAACCCAGAGGGAATGAGAAGAAAGAGAAGGGCCTATAAGAATCGGTCATAGTGATACAAGACTACCGATGGCCAAGTAATGAATGTGTATTAAATAATTCTATGTGGTAAGAAGGTTAGAGTCCTTTATCAGGGTTAGATTCCCTTTGCAGAGGAAACAGTATGCCTGGGGCACGAGTGACACACAGAGAGACAGTGTGTGTGTGTGTGTGTGTAAGAGGCCCAGAGAGAGAGTGACGGAGTGGCTGTGTGTGTGTGTGTGTGTGTAAGAGGCCCAGAGAGAGAGAAAGAAAGAGAACGAGCGTATTTGTGGGCCGGCTTAATATAGAAATAAATCAATCAATGATAACCCAGCTATGTGTGCAACGCTTGCTTGCTTTGTTATGCTCAACGCTATTTTACCGTGTCTGATGTTTGTGGGTGCGGGACACGGAATGAGAAGTCTGTCGATATGTTTCTGTGTGTGCGTTTAGAGGAGACAGAGTGAGAAAGGCTGTGTGCGTCTCTGTGCGCGTGTACGCAAGAGGTGATGTTTCTGTGTGTGCGTTTGGAGGAGACAGAATGAGAAAGGTCTGTTTAGGTGTGTGTGTGAGAGGGAGCGAGAGAGATAGCAAGGAGAGATAGCAAGGAGAGCTAAAGTCGAAGGACGATCGAGAGGGACCATTTTCCCTCTAGACAGTTGGAGGTAGCGATAGAGTGCGTGTTTTTCTAACAATGAACGGTTGTTTCAGGACCACGAGAAGGGGCTCTGTATGGTTTTCAGGCCCAGAGTGTAATCCCCTTTCCCATATGTGTAGTCCTCCCATTTGAGGTCCCCGTCCACCATATTTGAAGTCCTCTACTCCACCTCATGTTGTAGTTCCCCTCCCTAAAATTGTATGGAAGTTAGAACCTGTGAGGGTGTTTTGGTTCGGCCTGACGAGGCCTGTACCAATTTCGGTGGTCAGCTTCTAGTTTTGTGTATATAGAAATTTGGAAAGGGGGAGCAGTATTAAGTTATATATAATAAAGTGAAAAGTTATTTGTGAATGAAGGGACAGAAGGATCTTTTTGTGTGTGAGAGATAGTTATTAGGCCTTGTTCCATGATGGAGAGTTGAGGATGTTGCATTCCAGGCTTATCTGTTAACGGTCCTAGCTGCTGCTTGACCCTAAGGGGAGTGAGGAAGGGTGAGAGAGAGAGAACACATTTCCCCCCCCATTTGTCGAGCTACACCATTCAGGCAGTACAGAGAGACACACTAACACACAGTACAGAGAAAGGAAATAGAGTGTGTTCAACTGAAAGCGTGTGGTGGCCATACGCCATAAAATACCACATATCCAAGGAATGCAGGTAGAGCTCTGTTGAGTTTTCAGGCTTTGATCAATTTGTAGTTCCCTGTCTGCCATGTTTGAAGTTCCTTGTAGTCTCTGTCCATAGGTTTCACCTGAACAACCCCTCTGCTGGCCGAGAAAAGGAACTACCCATGGTTTCTCTCACACCCAGCCCCCAGAGCACACTCGCTTTCAAGGCGTTATGGCCGCACCCAACGTGGGTGGGAGACACAGAGAGAGAGAGAGAAGCCACATTCCACCCTTATCTGTTGTCTTGCACCAAACAGCACCCCGTACTGAGGAGGGAGAGAGAGCGTGTTCTCCCGAAGGAGGGAGAGAGAAGCAGGGAGACACACAGTGGATATTCACATTATGGCTAATTTGTTTTAGTTTTAGTTTTGTTTTTTGTCTTCCTAGGACAACAGTTATCATTCATGATGACGAACATCGAAGTTCATGAGGAGGTTATAAGGACAATAACGTTGATACTTTAATAGGACAACAGTGATGCTAATCTAATGCAATTGGACTAAAGAAGGTGTTGCTATCAACTAAGTGATTAATATTATTTTCACACAGGAAAGAATAATTGAATAGATATGGATATGATAAAGATGAGAATAATAATAAAAAAAAAATAAAACGTAATATTGATCAACTGTACAAGTAGGACAACACCTATTAAAATATGGGGTATATCTCTTTGGTCAAGGATGACAGGTGGATTAGCGCTACATCTGCTGGGAAGGGATCCTACATGCTATGTTGTCAATTTGGATTCGGAAGTAGTGGGTTTAACTTTCAAATGCCACTACTGCTGCTGCAAACACTTTAATAATTTTAACTCTGATAAATGACTTTTTGTTTTATAGTTTCCCTGAGGTGTATTCATTACGCACACACACTTGGCTGCATAGGGCAGTTGGGGCTGAAGACTCTGTCTCCATCCCTCCACTTTGCGATCTATACCACCATATGGGTGGGGATTGATTGTATCTTCCAGGTATGGCATCCTGCAGCGAGTCAGTATGGAAGGCTGGTTAGCCAACGACGGGTAAGATCCCACCTTGACACCCGGGACGACCTAAGGCAGGCACAGTCACGATTACTTGGCAGAGTCGCTGTGGGCACTGGCTTACTTGATCATGAAGTCACGAGCTGCAACAATCATAGGAAGTGCCGGGTGGGATGTAAGGTGGAGGAGGAACAGGGGTCAGATATGTCAGCTCTGGCAGCAGAGGTGGTCTTGGAACGGGGCATGTCGCGTTTTATTTTATTTTATTTTATTTTACCTTTGTGGTATAGAAGCCCACTAACGCATGTACGTTTTTCGGTTTAGTGCATGACTTTGGAACAGCGTGGTTTCAGGCGGCTGATGGTAAACCCACCCATATTGGGCTTTGGTTTTGGACATACTGGTTTCGATTTCCCTTCCCAAAAGATTGGCTTTAATTTGCTGATGGTTAAGGTTAGACGTTGGTTGCACCAACGGCGTTCTTAGATTTGCTTATCATTTAATGTGCATGGTTTTGACCACTGCGCAAGGGGGGAGGTATTGAGAATTAAAAAAAAAATAATAATAATAATAATAATAATAATAATTAGAAAACAAGGTTTTTCTTCACCATACTTGCAAACAATGATTGACATCCAGCTAAATGAGTGTGAAATACAGTGTTCAACAGATGGGTAGAAGCAGTCCCATCAAAAGACCAAAGTGCGACTACAGTAATCAAGTTTCTGACTGGAGAAGTCAAGGCAAGGTTTGGACTTCCGTCAGAAATAAGCTCAGACAAAACGTTTATTCAGAGAACACTCAAACAAGTGATTCAACATTTGCATGTCAAATAAAGACTAGATTACGCCCCAATCCTCAACCACAAGGTATGGTGGAAAGAGTGAATGGGACGCTCAAGACAAAAATTAACAACATTTGTGCAGGCACTAAATTGAATTGATGCACTACCACTGACACTAATGAGTTATCGCATGAAAACTAACAGAACGACGCATCTAACCCCGCATGAAATGCTTAAGGGTCGACCCATGCCTTCACTTAACATTCAAGGGTCCCAAAAGGGACTTCCATTAGAATAATTAGAAATAGGATTAAGGAAAATATGTTTGAACATCTAACTGTTGTACATAAGTTTGTAATTCCAGCAAGAGGAACACAAAGTTCCAGGGCCAGAGGAGGAGCCAGATGCAGACACGCCCGGAGCCGACCAACTACCCAAGGATGATGCAATCAGATTTCGGCAGGGTTTGAATCAGTCCTGTTTTGGTGGTCCACTATTAACAAAAATGTTGTTTGGATAAATAGTATATACTATAATCAGCAACGTTTTGTCGATTTTTCCACGGATAAGGTCAAGGGACTATATAGATATAGATATGCTATTGGCAGAGCAAGGAGGGGTGTGTGGGATGATAAAGACGACATGTTGTACTTTTATCCCCAATAACACAGCACCGGATGGGTCGGTGGCCAGGGTGCTGGCAGGGTTACAGTCCCTCAGATTAGATTTGGCAGAGAGAATTCCGGCATTAATGACCCCTTCCCAGGATGGATGGAGAGCCCAATGAGCGATGGGCGCTACAGGTGCAGCAGGTGCCATCCAAGCTTACCTGGGGATCGAGAGTTTGGACGAGGGACCACCAGAGGGGCCCGACCTGATCCGGCTGGAGAACATGGAACAGACCCCTGCCCCACTGTCCAAGAGCCCCCCACGCAATGCAGCGCGCCAATACATGAAGATCACCTGACCCCCCCCCCCACCCTTCCCCATCCCAGCCACTACAAGCAAACCCCACCACGACACCCCCTTTCCCTCCCCCCCCCCGCCTGTGACGTGCTAGTAACCTCTCCAGGTGGGCTGCCCCATTCCCGCATTCCCGTCCCCGCCAACGGCACCACCCCCCTCCCACCTGATGCACCCACGTCGCCCGGACCAGGGATCTGCGTTCCGGTACCAGGGGCTGCGGCCCGTTCCCTTAAGGCTTGAGGGCACCCCTGGCTGTATTCGCTTCTGTACGCTTCACTGTTTTTAGCCGCTCCCATATCTATGCCCGCGTCTACGCAACCGACGCCGGGAACGCAAATGTTGTTGTTTATATCGCTGTCCCACTAGATGGAGCTCGGGGATACACACGGGCGAGATTCCAGGGGCCTTGATTGCCCGTTTATCAGATAAGGTCCTGAGCGCAGTTGAATAAAAGGGTCTAATGCTCAGGTGGCGCCTTGCGACCACCTGCCCGTGATGACGCTCAGGACCATTCTGTGGTTTCTTAGTTGTTCCCGTGCCCCGGGCCTACCCTGGATACCCCATGCGTGTGATTGCTTATTGTTACACGACCAGTTAACTCCTCCTCACATCCTTAGTGTGTGGTCATCTAGGGATGGGTTGAGGGGGATTGCCATTCGTTGTGTACCTCATATCTTTCTGATATTATTATTGTTATTTAGGGACACGTTTCATGGTTGCATTTCTTTCCTGTGATTATTATTGTGTAGTGTCTGTGTGATTGTTGCATTTTTGTTATTGTTTACTGTTAGCCTTATTGTTGCTTTTTGCTGATACTGTTATTGTTCGGAGTTTGTTTTATTGTTGCAATTCGTTGTTATTATTATGGTTTGGTGTTGGTTTTGTTGTGTGGCCAGCTTTGTTGTTGGTTGTTGTTTTTTTGGTATCGTTTGATATTTGTTTTAGTATTGTTGTATGCTTGTTGTATTTTTTTTATTTTTTTATTTTTTTATTTTTTTTCTCTTTTTTGTGTATTATCTGCGGCCAGTATTGTTGGTATTGTCTGCTCGCGATGTAAGGCCGGGGTGGATGCCACCCCCTAGGTGGGGTGTGTATGGCATACCCATGTCTGAAGCATGGGTGGCGTTTCTCCCACGTGGTTCCCCATACACCCGGTCCAGCGACTTATTTTAGTCCCATGCTCATGGTTGTTTGTTTTTATGGTCATTTGCCTTCTTTCTGTTATTTCTAATGGTGTTATGATGGTAGTCCCGTGCTGGAGTCCTATCCCTCGTACCCCAAATGAGTAAAAGTCGTCTTGCGACGACTTGAGGGGGATATGTTGGGAAAAATAACCTGCTGAGTACATCACATGTACATTATAAATATAGCTAACTCCTACCCTAGCCTGATGAGCACATCACATGGACACATTATAATATAGTCAACTCTTGCTCTAACCCAACAACACAAACATGATAATATATAGTCAGGTCAAGGCCGGAGCTGAAGGCCCCATCTCCCAGGCAGGCAGATGGTGGACACTCAGACAATGCACCAGTATCATCTCCAGAACGGGAGAGCCACATTAATTATCACACAGGAGACATTTTGAGAGCTCTTCCCCGTTAGGAGGAACCAAGAGATACCTCTGCCCACACCAGGGGCCTGAGAGCCACATTAAATTATCACACACGAGACATTTCAGGGGGGCACTCCCCGTTTTAATTTATGACACCGGAGACACAAGGAACTCTCCCCTGTTACGAAGCTCTCTCAGGGCCTGGGAGCCAAAACACACAGAACCACACACACCTCAAACGCACACACCTCATCGAGAGGAGGATACAGCATAAAAACTGTACCACACAGGGACTCTTCACCCTCTTCTTCTGAAGCAGACCTTCCACGGAGGCGAAGCTCTGGACGAACCATCAGCGCTGATTAGGGACTTAGACATATTCGATTTCTCACGCTTTATGACTCTGTATAACCGTTGCCACTTTACTTAATAAATCCAAGGTCCTCGTGCCGACAGACTTTATTACCTCTCCGTCTCATTTTATCTGATCCAGTAACTAGACAGACCGTTTTTCCCTTCACCCTCGTCAAGCAAAAGTGGCCTGTTGGCTCAGATTATGAGCGGGTGAGCAAACAACTTTGACACGACTTCAGAGACCTTACAGGCCCACTGCTAGTTCACCCGGACTGACCACATGTCGTCGAGGAGCAGTAATGCAACCCCCCAGAAGCTCTTTATTTATTTTTTATTCTTAATTCCAGACTGTGCATGGATTAAAAAGGACACCTTCATTCAGACTAGATGCCGTTTCACTTCATGATTCCTTGAACCCTTTCCTATTGATTATTAAATAATGGAGCAGAGCTAGCGTAGGTAACCGTTGATCCCATAGGTTGATCCCCCCACACAAATCTGGTGGGTGAAATCATCACGACGCATCACGTGACCAGGTTACTGTTGCTAGAGCTGTTATTTTCCCTAGCGGTAATTTGCCAACGCAGAACCTGTACCTCCCCTCCTCCCTCGGTAGCCTTTCAGAAAGTCGCTGGAGTCGCGCGCGGGAGACGAGCGGACGCAGTTATCGCCGCATGGGGTTGACACTAGAGTGGACGCTGTAATGGGAATGCAGGTAGATTCTCCCTAACGAATGAATCGCGATAGTGGATTATGGGATGGGGAAGGTGATGGCATGAGGTGTCAACAATCAACTGGGCCATCGTGGTTCGAAAGGGAATTCACTTGGGTCTTCCTGATTCTCCGCGTCTTCATTCCATGATTCCTTTGTTTACCCTCAGGGATTACTAGCGTCTTATTTCTTTGAAAAAAAGGAAATATTAAAAGTAGTAATTTAAGTTAAACAGCAGTAGTAGAAAGATCAGTAACAGCAATAGTAATTTGTAACAATAATAGCAATAGTAATTGATTTGTAACATTAACAGTAATAGTAAAACTAATAGTAACAGTATTTGAAGTATTTGAGTCATAGTGATAGTAATATCACTAGGACTAAAATGCTTAAAAGCTATTGTATTAGTAACAGTAACAGTCATTTTAAAAGTAATAAGAGTAGTGATAGTAACCTTAATTGTAATATTAACAGTAACAGTAGTAGTACTATTAATATTAATAGTTAGAGTTGTTATAGTAACAGTTAGTAATGCTAACAGTAACAGTAATTGTATTGTAATAAGAATAGTAGTCGTATTAGTAGTATTACTAATTACTATTACTATTACTATTAGGGCTGGAGAACCTGTGTGCCTGCCAGGAGGAGAAGCTCTCCATCATGACCCTCTCATCCCATCCCCTCCACACTCAGAGGGGACAGGTGGGTGACCTGGAGGAGACACAAGCAGTCTGCCGCAGATTCATTTTCACAGAGGTCAAACTATGGGGGCTGCGGAACCAGAAGGTTCTGTAGCTTGATGATGGTGGTGGTGGGGGTGAGGGCAGTGGGGGGGGGGGTTGGTGATGTTGATGGGGTGCTGGTAGGGATGGGGGTGATTATGGGGAGGTGGTGATGATGGTAGGGATTAGGGGGATGCTTGTAGTGAGAGTGATGATGGTGTTGTAGGCGATGGTGGTGACGGTGCTGATGATGGTAGCGGTGGTGGTGATGATGATGATGATGTTGGGGATGAGGGTGGTAGTGATGGTGGGAATGACGATGAAGTTGACAAATATGAAATCAATGTTGACGATAACTATGGTCTTTACTCGCTAGTAGACAAGCGGCGTTCAGCTCCCCCTTCACCCCTCCCCCGACCTGAGCCCCACAGCAAGGAAGAGGGACAGTTAGAGGATAAGACGGACAACAAGGAGGAAGAGGAGGAGAAGGAAGGAGCTCCACTTGAACTCATGGCCGAGGTACAAAAGAGACACACGACCTGCTCGGCGACTCTGTTGAACAAGATTTGAAAAACGCAGACGCCTAGCTCCAACACGTGTGTGTTTCTTTGCAACACTTTCAGTTCCTGTCGTCGGTGATGAGGCGAGACCTGGGGCTAGCCAGCCGGCTGTGTCACATGAGTATGTGTTTGACATCCGTCCCCCTGTCACCCTACGTTGATTAGCACACCACCCTGTCTGGGGCACTGGCTCACTCACTGCTATGGCTGCTCTGGATGAGCTAAACCCGAAACACCCATGATGGTTCCCTCTTCTGTTCCCCCTTCTCTTCCTCAGTTCTGGTCTACGAGCCGGAGAACCCAGAGGCCGTCCAGTTCCTGCCCCTGATCCAGCAGAAGCTCTTGGAAGGTGGGAAGGTGACCTGGTGTATTTTCAGCCAGTAGTGGGTTCATTGTAGGTCTGTTCATGTAGCCTCTTGATACACCTGACCTCGTGCCTGTGTGTGAAGATGTTATTTAAAGTCCCACCCCCCACCGCTGATTGGTCCATCCACTTTGGGGTTTTCAGAGGTGTCTTTGTCTGCAGAGATGCCAGGCAGTTCTTAAGTGAAGAAGTGATCGGTGGTCCCAAGGGTTCAGGATGGTCTCACATGGCTGTTAATGCATTAAAAAACGTAGTTATTTTCAGAAGATACTTTTACCAAGAACGACTTTAAGTGAATCATAAATTATTTGAATTAAATAGCTGGTAGAGTCAAGGATAAACACTATGAGTTGATTCCTCCTACATGCAGTGACCAATCAGCCTGTATCCCCCACCCCAGTGTCTCATTAACATAAACGTTCCTCCTCATCAGTCGATAACAACCTAAAGAATTAAAACAAACATTACACATTACAGTTATATCTGATGTAAGGCGGTGAGGTGCTCAGTGATTAAAATCCACTCATCACCTTATTAATTAGACATAATAAACTACATGTGCATATGAGATTAAATTGTCTGCCAATGATCCCTGGCTTGGGGTTGTTTACATCTGTGAGAACAACAATCTCGAGTCAAGTTGCAACGTATGCCCAAAGAAAACGAATGCCTCTATCACATACAAGAGTTAACATGATGTACCAACCATGTAGCAACATGTGACAGGGAGGAGCACAACTACGACTACTTTTACTCAGAGCATTAACTATACATTCAAACTATCTACAACAACGTCACAATATGGAGTTTTGGAATACATTCACAAAGCAGCCATTGTTTAACCTTGACTGTGACATTAACAAATTAACCGCAACATACAAGTAAAACAAGAAAAAGATTGAAGGGGTTCCTTTCTTCTTTTTGGCCTTCCCAAAGCCTCCCCCTTCCCTTCCCCGTGAGCCTGGTATAGAGAGATGTACAGCTTTCAGGGGCCATCTTGGAGTCAGCTAGGAAGCCGAGTTTCATCTCAGTGGCGGCAGAAGCTGTAAATGAGTAACAAATAGATGCCCCTCAGAATGGAGGCTTTGGTCGGCTCTGTGCTCTTTCTACACTTATTTACGTCGTATTGGCCTGAAATGTGTTATACTTTCTTCAGGGTCGCCTCGTCCAGGAGGCTGCTGGGCACATTGGGATTTGAACCCATAACCTTACAGCTTGGAGTCGAAATGCCCTGACCGCTAGACTATCTCTTTCCCCCGTTGTTTCTCCGTTAGACCAAGAGAAGGAGCTCGGTACCGATGATGAGGATGACGACGATGAGGAGGAAGGAGATGATAGTGATGAAGACACAGACGACTCTGAGTCGTGCGATGAAGACGATCACTCTGGAGGCAGTGAAGGCTCGACCCATGATTGAAGCTTATCCTGCCTCATCCTCATGAGATATTTACCACATTACAGTTTTAGACAAGCTTGTATGTAGTGTAAAACTTTCAACATCTCGCGTCACTTTAGCTTTGCTAAGGGAATAAAGAATCAGTCGATGACAGCCTTTGATTCTGAGTTTATTTCTTCCATCACTGAAACTGGGTCATTATGAGGAAATGGCCACCTTTTGTAAATGCAGAAATCTGAACATTCAATATGGAATATGGAAATGATAGTAATCTTTTTTCATACGCTATGAACAATGTGTTTGTTAGAAAATCGCAGAAAGTAAGCCAAGCCCGGTCCAGGGGTCCAGGCTCATGCAATAACAGTTTGAAGGTCATTGGGCAATGCAATGAGAAGGAGGTGGAAATAAGGGGAACAATGGAACCATCATTTAATACATTTCCATTGTACCCTGATTCACTCACACACTCAATATTGCCCGCGCATACACACACATACACACACACACATACACGCACAGACACATACACACACACGTACCTGCCTGTAAAGGGTGCAGCAAGGTAACGAAACCTTTAGTGATAACAAACCATCAACAGCGGCAGTCATGTAGAACATTTTTCTGTTGCATATTAAACCATGCTGAGAAACTGATGTAGGCCTAAATGCGTAGTCCGGTTTACATAGACTGCTCGTTCATTTTATGCACAAAATACATCAAAGTTTTAAAAACGAAATGACCCATTTCATGAGTCGTACATTTGTAGGCTTTAAAATAAAAAACTTGTCTCTGACATTGTGTGTGTCTGTGTGTGTGTGTGTGTGTGTGTGTGTGTGTGTGTGTGCGTGTGCGTGTTTGTGTGTGTGTGTGTGTGTGTGTGTGTGTGTGTGTGTGTGTGTGCGTGTGCGTGTGTGTGTGTGTGTGTGTGAGCGTGTGTGTGTGTGTGTGTGTGTGTGTGCATGTCTGTGTGTACCACCTTTCCTTGGCGCCTTTCTGAATAGCTGCCTGTAAAGAAACACAAGAATCCAACCCACCACGACAGTGTGATGCTTATCCGAACTCTGAGTATTCTGAGGACACTACTCAGCAGATTAGCTTTACCTGCCTGACTGCCTGCCTATATTTTTTCTCCATTCTCTTTTAAAGATTGGATGAGGTGGGCCCTATACATGTCTTTGCCTTGGGCCCCCACTTTGCTAAATCCGCCACTGCACGTAAACACACATTCACAAACGCGCCGGATTCTGCTGTATCTACCATAGATGCTACACCTGATAGGGTGTGTGGTGAATTATTATTATGAGGACAATAAAGCATTTCTCCATAGCCCACGTCTCCCCAGATAAGGCTGTTTAATTTGAAGGGGCTCAGTGCACATTATGATCGTCCAGCGGTCCAAGGCAGCCAGGATAACGACCCATGGAGGAGGGAGGGCATCCCACCATGCCACTATAAAAGCCTGCCTGGTCGAGGCCGGCCTAGCGTCGCGGCGTTGTTGTCCATGTCAAGGTCATAAAAAGGGTGTTGATGACAGCGTTTCGCAACATTCTTCTCAATAATCAGGGTGTGTTCTGCATGTGAGAGCCTGTGTCGAGAGAGGAGGGGGAGGGGAGTAGGGGGAGTGGGGGGGGGTGAGGATGGATGAGTCACGAGGACGTATGTGCTGGTGTTACACTCACGGTCGTGTGTGGCTGAGCTATCCCTTGTTTTGGGGTTGGTTGGTTGGTTGGTTGAAGTGCCCTTAGTTGAGCTCGACCCAGCTGGATTCTTCAAAATAAATGTCTTCTTTGAAATATGACTTACTTAACTAAATAAAATGAGTATATATTCACAGTATAGCCTTTTCGGGGTCCAAACCTAACCTTGTCAGTCCTTGGTCGACATCTCAAGGTAAATTTATGTAACTGACATATATAGGAGTCCTAGATTTAAACGTTGTGACTCTGTCATGCATACTTGTAGATATAATAAATAGACTTGAACGTTTAGAGTGTAGCATGTTTTGCAGTGCGTATTTTTGTTCCCCCCAGATTTCCTAAAGTGGGGGCTGTCTGTCAAAGGGTTTCGGGGGAAGATTCATTAAACGTCAGAGGGAGGCAAGGCTCTGACTCACGCGTGCGTTGCATCCAAGGCGTATAAATGGGCGATTGGAGCCGAGATATAAATAAAGAATACAATATTCTTGAGGGAGAAAGGGTCACCGCGCGCCGCTGGATGGAATTTTTTCGCGCTCTATTGGTATTCTGCTGTCGTCGCCGTTGGACTGTTAGATCTCGTACCTTTGCCGGATTTCTGGTCGCTCCGTCATAGGTCCAAACACAGACTCGACAACCTGTGCGCCTGCTGAAGGTAAGACGGCTTCTCAAGCTCTATGGTGTTTCCAAAGCATGCTTTCAGATATTCGGCGTTTTTCCATGTGTTGAAATGGGACTTATTGATATTTAGACGAGAAAAGATGCATGTCAACGATAAAAAGAAAAAAACTGCGAAGGGTGTCACTTAAGCAAAGAAATGTGAGCGTTTGCCGTAAAATTAGTAGGCTATGGAGAATGTGTGGAATTTGACTTACACATTTTCCCTGATTGGTGTCATTAGTGATCAGTTCCAAGCGTTTGACAAATGAATTCGTTCTTTGATAAGCATGGTTCTGCTCAAACACATAAAATTTTTTAAAGTTTAACCTGTGGTCAAAAATGTCCAATTTTCTCTTCTAAATAATAAACTGTTTTCTTCCAATTAAACCATTTATGCTGTTTGGTCCGATATAGGCATTTCATGTGCTGTTTTATCGTGCAGGAGAAATGTGGCTAATAAACCAGAGACTGACCAACTAAATTTCCGTGCATGGAAAATGGTCTCAGTTAATTACAACGACTCTTTGAGACTCCCAGATCTTGCTGCTCTGACTAATTCCTAAGGGGACGGAGATTTCGTTCTTGAGCCTCAATAAAGGAAAAAATGAAAAATCGAATGAATTTAATTTAATTATAGCCTACTTTATTCGTTAGTGTAGGCTATCTACTCTCGATCAATTGTTTAGGCCTATTTA
>NC_079419.1:11674354-11679354 GCF_026213295.1 Gadus chalcogrammus | reverse complement strand
TCGGGCCCGTATTGATCGGACGGCCATCAGAAGTGTTAAAGCCATCATCATCCCATGGGCGTCACAGAACCGCCACACACCCCGCTCGCGCGTGCCCGCCTGATTTGTGTTGTTCCACCGCTTTGCATCACACCACTTAGCGCGAGCCGCACCTGCTTTTATCCATCCACGCCCTTACTGTCTCCACCGTGTGTATAGTCCATAATCTGAGAAATTCAAACCCTTTCCCCGATAATTTTGTTTTAGCCTACGATCAGGCATGGATGCACGGGTGCACACGGAAACTGGGAATGAAGATCTGTGGTAAGTTTTGGTCCCTGAAAAAAACATCAAAAAATGTAATCATTCTTTACTACCAGATTATTATTATTATTATTATTATTATTCCTTCTTTGGGTTGGAGGCCTTATTATAAGCCTAGATCTCCGGGCTTTGAGAGCTCGCGCCATCCATGACTGTCACTGCGCGTTCTCATCTCCTAAAGGTCAAAGACGATTAGCCTGTAGGTTTCATAAGCCGAGGCTGGGAGCGCGGCCCGACCCTCCCTAACGCCCGCGCCTTCTCTTCCACTTTAGCCTACTCCATCACAACAGAATATATATACTTTTTTTTTTCCTTTCTGAAAATCAAATGTGGGTTGTTTCAGCAGGGATTATCCAATCACTGAGAGCCAGGCATATATAAAATGTGTTATTATATATTTATATATTTATATATTTTTTCAGTAATTATGTAGCCTACTTTTAATGTTAACTGCATCGACTAGGCCTAGGCCTACTCATTATTCATGAAACATTTTTGGTGACGGCGTTTGGAATATTTAATCATATAAACTAAGCGAGGGTTTGTTGACAGCTGAGGCCATTTTGATGCACGTGCCTCTCGGCCTTATCTCTTATCTCTTGAAACCAGTGAATAAATCTCAAGCTGAGATGTAATCATTTAAGTGGTTAGTCGTAGTTAGTAAAAAAGTAAATAGTTAAGTCATTACAACAGATATTTCTCTCATGGAAATTCGGAGCAATTGGTCTGGATGCCTGCTTTTGATTTCGCATTTTTCCAATATTAGGCATATATACAAGACTGTGATAAGGACCGTTTATCAAAACACAATTTACTGTGGAATCGAAAATGGACGTTGAAGAGGGCGGACAGTTCTGGAACTGACGATCGAAGGCACCCTTCATTGCTCCCAATTTACTGCGTCTGCGTGTAGGCTACTGGCTGAAGGGGCGCGTGCACCGTCACCTATGCCTTCCAGGTTAGCCGCGAGCCGCCGGGCTTCGACAGCCGGAAGAAAGGCCATCAACAACTCAAATGGGTGTTTCCTTTTTTGTTCTCCGCGAGACTCACTTGTGGTTCTGATTTCTGGATGTGCGATGGAATAAAGGCTACCCCCCTACTTGAAAATAAAATCTAGGCCTATACTGTGTTGAGGGCCTACTTCAGAGCAGGTGGCTCAGTTGGAACTGACGGTGAAACCATTTTGTGGAAGCCGTTTGTGGAAGAAGTGGACATTTCGAACATCCTTCGTCGAGGGCTTCTTGGTTGTGTTGGTCTTTTTTTTTCTTTCTCCGTCCAGAATGGAGACGTTTGGTAGTAACTGATCGTCCTCCCCCCCCTGCGTCCCGTCTTGTAACACCCTAGGGTTCTTGCAGAAGAACAACAGCCTGGACGACAAGGGGAGGCTCGCGGGCCAGAAGAACCTGCTCTCTTGCGGAGACAACAGCGACTCGCGCTTCCGCCGCACGGAGAGCGACTTCTCCAATCTGTATGCTCGAGGTGAGAATACGTCAACAATTTTTTTTTACATGTATATATGTGGACCGTGATTTATTCTTTCACTAATAATTAACAAAGCACTGGTATCCGGTGCTTCAACTGAAGAACGTTATCGAATCGCTTTTTAGTATAACTACAATTTTCGCTCTCATTCGCGTCACAGACCTGCTTCCCGCCAAAAATGGCGAGGAGCCAACCATCCAGTTCCTGATGGAGGTGGTCGAGATCCTCACCAACTACGTCAGGAAGACGTTCGACCGCTCCACCAAGGTGCTGGACTTCCACCACCCACACCAGCTGCTGGAGGGCATGGAGGGCTTCAACCTGGAGCTGTCCGACCAACCGGAGTCCTTGGAGCAGATCCTGGTGGACTGCAGGGACACGCTCAAGTATGGCGTCCGCACAGGTCAGTTATAGCTGCAAGGTTCACGTTTTCAACATTCAAATTCTGTCGAGCGGGCTGTCTTAACGCCCCCGCCCTCATATTCAATTAAATACCTGCCACATAATCGTTACAAATCGTTCTAAAGAAAAACATAAAGAATGCTTTAAAGGCAACAAAAAATAAACTGGCCTTCTAAGATCTTGACCTCCACGTTACACCAGATGTAATCCATCAGAAACAGAAACTCTATCGTATTGTTATTTTAATCAGGGGCTAATCGTTTTGGTGTGTAACATTATAATTGGCTCGGTCGCTGCATGCTATGGCTATTTAGCAGAGCGTCCTCGCATATCGGGAACGAATAGCCCCCGGTCCCGCCAGCGCGTGGCTTTATTGTCCCCCTGATAATTCAGTTCACATCGCTCTGCTCCTTCCTTCCTCCACTTATTAAGCGAGTGTCGCCTGAGGGGGTTTCTCGACCAAGTGAAGTGCTATTTCAAGCTGTTAGGAACGACAGCGTTTAAAGTGTCCCATGGGTTTTTTTTATCACGCCGCGTGTTATGTCTACAAGCGCGTTCACTGGTCATTAAGAGGATGGAACGGACGGAATTTAAAACCCGCTGTCACCGGATTTAAAGTAGAGGAGGGTAAGGCGCCACCGTGGTGGTGATCTGACGATGGTGTGAGGGGCTAGAGCTGTCCAGCGTACTGAAGCGGATTAGGCTGCCCCAAGAAGTGTCGCATGTTTGGCATATATGTTTATTTAAGACGATCAATAGCTAGATTGTATTTGCTGCTCGTACATTGTGTTAGAAGTTTGAATTAGCCAATTATTCGAAAATAACCCAAAAAACAAAGTGCATTCGACGTATAGGCCTAAACGCTGTTGTCATAGATGATTAACCAAAAATAGAGCAGACGAGCTGGCTTCCACTAATTACAAAGGCCTCGAGAAAACGAAAAAATAGAAACAACAAAAGTATGTAACATACAGGCAGGAACCATACTGGATCAAAATAATAATTGTAGAATAATAGGCTATGAGGATATATTCATTTTAAATTATTTGTGTTAATTTATATGTAGTTAGGCCTGCGGAGAGGCAGGCCTATACAGTCCTGTGTACTCAGAGAGAACAGTGAATCCCACAGGGGTGTTTTTTGGTGGAGGGCCTATCTTCCTCAGGCAGCTGGCTTGAGTCCCAACTTATCTCTGTAGCTCTGTGTTGACCCTTGTGTTGGGTCTGGTGCTCCCCAGGTCACCCACGCTTCTTCAACCAGCTCTCCACCGGCCTGGACATCATCGGCCTGGCCGGGGAGTGGCTGACCTCCACGGCCAACACCAACATGTGAGTTTCCCTCCTGGCGCACACTCCCTCCTGACGCACACATAAATAGTACTCTGTGGGTAGTTGTCAGTGTGTGTGTGTGTGTGTATGTGTATGTGTGTGCGTGCACGTTTGTGCCGGTTAGAGTGATTTTGTTGGTGGATGTGGTCGTGTGTGTGATATTCATATATTGTGTGTGTGTGTGTGTGTGTGTGTGTGTGTGTGTGTGTGTGTGTGTGTGTGTGTGTGTGTGTGTGTGTGTGTGTGTGTGTGTGTGTGTGTGTGTGTGTGTGTGTCCATGTGCGTGTGTATGTGCTTGGTATTGTTTGTGTAGGTGGATTTGGCTGTGTGTAACATATATATCCTGCGTGTATGTGTGCATGTGTCGATGCGTGTGCAATGCACATGTTCATATGTTAGCATGTGTGTTGTGCTTGTGGGAATGTCATAGCATCTATGTCGGGCTATATATAGAAGGGGGACACCATTCAGTGTCAACACAGGACACAGGGCCGCCCGGGGGGCCCCCTCTGATGGGCTGCTCAGTGCGGTGTGGGCCCCGGATCAGACACTGCAGTGGGGCCCTCACAGCGACCGACCCCTGGCCGGCTCCAGAGGTCGTGATGCAAGGTGTTCTGTCAGGCCAGGATAGACCGGGGGTATCGACCGTGGGCCTGCCAACGACTGTATACCGAGACCCTGGGAGTCCGGACCGGCCCCTGACGGGCCCCGGGGCCCCAGGGGGAGGTTAGATTGCATATTGATCGCGGGTCAGTGCTTCCATGGTGGGCCGTGCTGATAGAGGATGTGAGCCAGGCGGCACCGTACACATACACACATTCATGGTGATAAACACACACACACACACACACACACATAGACGCACATACGTACACGCACGCACACTCACATGCATGTGCATGTGTATGGAGACACAAATACATAATATGAACGCAAACACAAACACACAAACTAAACACACAACCACACATACATACACATGCACATACACATGCACATACACAAACTCATACGCATACAAATGCATGCGGGAATGACCTAGATATGTGATAAGGTCATTGATACATCACAGGGACGTTACAGGCCTGAGTGTGCAGTGCCTGTGGACCAACCTGCACTTTAGCACACAGTTACAAGCTGCGAAGAAAAGGCTGAAATCTGAGAGCAAAACAATATGCGTTTTTATGAGACTTGGGTTAAAAGCGTGTCCCTCTTGTTTTTAATTAAATCGGATGCTTATTTTTAACGAGTCGCCATTTTGATCGATTCCCTTTTACAGTTAATTATGTTTTGGGGGAAAAGTAAAGCTGAATTAGTCTTGCATTGAAATGTTTTGAAATCGAAACTTAATAACGTTGTAATGTTTTGGTAGTTTGTGACGTTGATAGTTGAAAATGACATCTAAGCCGGTGTATCAAAAGATTGCTAACCTTAGGTATTAAATCAATGTAACTTATATTTGAATAAATTGCATAAGTCTAACTT
>NC_079419.1:11659354-11669354 GCF_026213295.1 Gadus chalcogrammus | reverse complement strand
TAAGCAGCGCCTAACACTGTACTGCATTGGCCGGGGGAGGGGGAAACATCCCACTGGCGGGCATACATTTCTGGCCAATGACATAGCCTGCAGTCTGTTTTACTTGATCCATCCAATGCTTCATATCCCTCATCATTCTTAAATTTGAATACAATCTATAGAGCTAGGAGAGAATGTTTGATATAATATAAAATAAAAAATAAAATAATGCTGTGTGTATATTGTGTGGACAATCTATAGAGCGTGTAGAGAGTGTATGATATTATATAAAAATAAAACCTAATAATGCTGTGTATTTATTGCTTTTACACCCAAATTTCCCATCCAAATGTACCATCTTTATATTGCGTGCTATTTGAACGATTCAACGTTTGCGCGTAGAGCTCAGTTTGGTTGCGTGCGTCTCCTCAGGGGGCGTGGGGAGGAGGTCTGCTGATGTCCAGAAAGCACCGCCACAAGCTCGACGGGATCGAGAGGTAAAGGGGCGCACCGGGGGTCTGGGTACCGGGAGTGGGGTCCTATGTGTGAGCCACGGGGGTAGGGTCTAAACGGTGCCCTCTGTCCCAGGGCCAACTCTGTGACCTGGAACCCCCACAAGATGATGGGGGTCCCCCTGCAGTGCTCTGCCATCCTGGTCCGGGAGAAGGTACAGACACACACACACGCATTCATACAATACCTCATTCAGACATTCATTCATTCATTCATTCATTCATTCATTCATTCATTCATTCATTCATTCATTCATTCATTCATACGTTTGGCAAGGACACCGGAGTTAAAACCTCTGCTCTTGGGTGCAATGAGATCTTTAGGGGACCCCAGGGAGTCACGTCTCGGTTTAACGTCTTATCCTAAAGACGCTGCTCCTGAGGTGGGGATTTTGAGCCACGATTGCATTGGCAAAAGCAAGGACTTCTTATATAGCCCAATAAAATGATAGTATTCATAAACCAGATGGTAAACGATCGATGAAACTCCTCAGGACGTCATAAAGGGGGTCGTAGCTGTGCCCTATCAGTGGGAGCCCCTGCTTCTTGACCTTCCACAGGAGGTCAAGGAAACTAGCATAGCATAGTTTGTGCAATAGCATAGCTATTGGTTTCTATTGAATAACGTACTATGTGCTCTCGTAGCTGGTGCTAATTGGTAGCATCGCTGAGAGGAAGCCGAATGTCTTTAGTGGTTGTCCAAAAACACGCCAAAAGCACCCGGATTATACACCTTGCACGCCAATATGTGAGATCCTACAATCAAGCACACACATAAAGAATAGGATTTGGACCTTACACACAAACAAAAATGCACGCACACACGCACACACACACATACACACGAACAACCAAACACAAACAATAACCCCATACACAATACACACACAGGCACACACTCAAATCCTTCATATCCCTCCCGGTACACATCCATCAACATTACACATCCATCACATCCCATATCAACCTGGGTGCATCGTGTGTGTCTCCTGCAGGGCGTCCTGGCCGGCTGTAACTCCATGTGCGCCGGCTACCTGTTCCAGCCCGACAAGCAGTATGACGTGACCTACGACACCGGGGACATGGCCATCCAGTGTGGGCGCCACGTGGACATCTTCAAGTTCTGGCTCATGTGGAAGGCCAAGGTAACGAGGAGAG
Source organism: Gadus chalcogrammus (assembly GCF_026213295.1). Classification (NCBI taxonomy): domain Eukaryota; kingdom Metazoa; phylum Chordata; class Actinopteri; order Gadiformes; family Gadidae; genus Gadus; species Gadus chalcogrammus. Next base: position 11,667,705 of record NC_079419.1, on the reverse strand, counting down.
GGAAGACCGAGGAGAGATAGAGAGGCTATGGGGAAAGATAGAGGAACGATAGATCGAATGTAGGGGAGAGATCGCAGGAAAATAGAGGAAATATGGGGAAGAAACCAGGATGAGAAGATACTGGTTCAATTTCTGCCTCATGCGGAAGGTAAAGATAGAGATAAGATATAGTAAAGACAGAGTAAATATAGCGGAAACACAAGAAAGATGCAGAAGGATCGAGAAAGGTTATCAGAAAGTCAACCAGAAGGGACTAGAGTGCTGATTTCATGTTGTAGGCTAGAAGAGAGGGACATAAAAACCAGACAAACAAAGATTGGTTCCCTGAGTCAGTGTGTCCTGCTCCACCTCCTCTAGGGTACGATTGGGTTCGAGCAGCACATTGACAAGTGCCTGGACCTGTCCCAGTATCTGTACAACAAGATCAAGGACCGCGAGGGCTACCAGATGGTGTTCGATGGAGTGGTGAGTCCGCCTGACACATCGACCCAACACAGAACCCCCTTTAGATGGGCTCCTCTCAGTCCTGTTGCAGGGGTGCAGTGAGGACTAACACAATCTGGAATGGAACCTGCAATATGTATAGTTGTTGGACCAAACAATTTGTATTTATTATGGTCTTCTGTTCTTACTTTTTTCCTAATTTTCTACCTTTCTTACTTGTGTTCGTTCTTATTCCTTCCTTCCTCTTTCCTTGTCTCCTCATCCCTTCCCTGTATGAACCTGTGTTCTCTGGTTGCTCCCCAGCCCCAGCACACCAACGTGTGCTTCTGGTACCTCCCGCTCAGCCTGAGGGGCATGCCCGAGGGAGCAGAGAGACGAGAGAAGCTCCATAGGGTGAGATAGCTGTCAATCAAACCCATCCATCGATCTGGTTCCTCATTTTTGAAAATTTCTGTTGCACATATATACCATCTTTCACTCATTCTCACACTTGATCACATACACACACAAACGCACACACCCACCCACACACACACACACACACACACACACACACACACACACACACACACACACACACACACACACACACACACACACACACACACACACACACACACAGACACACACACAGACACACACACAGACACACACAAACACACACAACCACACACACATACACACAACCACACACACATACACACAGGCATTTCCAACCATAGTATTAGAAATACCAATCTCTAATTTACATAAACTATTGCCAACTACATGTTTACATATTTAGCTGCCCATGTACCCATGATCTCATGGTGTCATCATGATGTCATGCTGTCTTTCCCAGGTGGCCCCCAAGATCAAGGCATTGATGATGGAGTCGGGGACCACCATGGTGGGCTACCAGCCCCAGGGTCAGAAAGTCAACTTCTTCCGCATGGTCGTCTCCAACCCGGCCGCCACCCAATCGGACATCGACTTCCTCATTGATGAGATTGAGAGGCTGGGCCATGACCTGTAGACGCCAAACTGGCGCCACCCTGTTGGTCACCGGCTGAAACGACAACACTCTCTCACTAATACCGTTTTATGTCCAGCATCTGCAGACCATGAAGGTGAAACAATCATAGTGTTGCAGGTAGAACGAAAAAATCCACAACATCCAGACAAACAAAAGATTCATGTATTTCGCTTGCAGCGTTTTCATTGTTTTACTGACTTATCGGATCCTTGCAATGAGAAGGACTTAACTCTTGTCACTGGCTCACTTCAGCTGATAGGAAGACCACTGTACAACAGGGTACAGTCTGACCCCGCTAGAGTTTGTATGTTGAACTCATGTTCTACTGTGCATGTGTGTGTTTGTGTACGTGTGTTTGTGTATGTGTGTGTGTGTGTGTGTGTGTGTGTGTGTGTGTGTGTGTGTGTGTGTGTGTGTGTGTGTGTGTGTGTGTGTGTGTGTGTGTGTGTGTGTGTGTGTGTGTGTGTGTGTGTGTGTTTGTGTGTGTGTGTGCTGCAGTCCCCATCATAGTGCATTCCCCTTTGTCCCCCGAAGTACACAACACATGTTGGTAATTCATTGTTGCAGTTTAGGGTTGTATCGCCTGTGTGTGTGTGTGTGTGTGTGTGTGTGTGTGTGTGTGTGTGTGTGTGTGTGTGTGTGTGTGTGTGTGTGTGTGTGTGTGTGTGTGTGTGTGTGTGTGTGTGTGTGTGTGTGTGTGTGTGTGTGTGTGTGTGTGTGTGTGTGTGTGGTAAAACATAGACACAGCACAGCATATAGAACAAAGGTATAGTATCAATAAACAATGCAGCTGTATGATAAATGAACTATAAAGACAAATATTGGGTGCTTCCTGTTTGTACATAAACATAACCGACGCACCACACCCTTGTCCTTACCCTATGCAGGCGTGCATGCACAGTATGTGGAAAAGTGTATGTGTGTGTGTGTGTGCGTGCGCGGGTGCGAGTGTGTGTATCATGTCATTTTGTCTTCTAAAATAACACTGTGTTTAAATGAGCTAACATTTGATGTGCACACTGAAGTAACCAGCTGTGTTAACCTCTGCCAACTAATCTACGATTTGCAATACTTTCCCTTTGTGGAAGTTGTAAAGAACAAGGTTTTGAATTTGAAACCTAGTCGTTTTTCGACTTTTATTGTTAGAAAAAGCATAAAACACTGGCCTGTTGTCCGCCACATAATTAGTCGATACCCATGTGAGTTTCGAACCCTTAAAATTCAACAATATGATATCTAGCGACTTAATGACAAATATGTGTTATTATTATGTCTCCACTGTTTTGCAGAATCAGGTATTTAAGTGTAAATGTTATCTAGATGTTTGTCACACAGTAGATTAATTTTAGATGTAACTATGGGAGACGAGTGGAATGAGACCTTTGCCAGCCAAAGAAAGAGAATGTGGACCGAAGCAATCCATTATACGTACATATATATGAGTACAACCTTGTGTAGATTATAGTGTGTGTAAGTGTGTGTGTGTGTGTGTGTGTGTGTAAGATGTTACCTGTTTCCCCTCTCTGACCTTGTTGCAGTCCGTGTGGAATGTTGCATTGTGGGAAGTTTGACTGAATGTTCGGAGGCGAGATTAATGTGAGATTAACGTGAGATTATTTTGAGACTACGACGTCGATCCTTCTCCAGAACCCGACGTTTATTTGAGAGAGAAGATTTTGCGGTTGTTTCTTTATTGGGAATGTATGTTGTAGGCTTATGGGTGGGGTGGGCGGGTAAAAGATTATTGTTGTATAAGTCTGTATCCTAATAGTTTTAATGTAAAATAGTATATTTATTGTAAGAGAAAAATACCTGTATTTTAAGTGTTTTTTGCCGGAACGCAGAGGAATATCTTATTCCAGAAAATGAGCTTCGGTTTGTGTCTTTGCACAATGTCTTTCTTCCTTCCATTTAAAATGGATGTGTATCTCTTGCCGTAATATATCTGTAATAAGTTACGTTAACTGAGTATTCATGATATTTAGGGACCATATAAGTGAAACAACTGCACAACTGTATAAATCATGTGTACCATGATAATGTGTGTGCGTGTGTGTAACAATGTGACCAATGATTCCGAAGTGTGAGAAGTCATTTTTACGATGAAGCCCAATTGTTAAATTAAAGGAACGCTTTCCCAGGAGTATCCGACGGCACTTTAATAGAATTATACCACCACCAATATAAAAGTCTATAATAAAGTTTATTGAAGTCACCGGTGTGATCCTTGTCTTTGCTTTGCCCACAAAACCCCTTGATTTACCAGCCACTCGAAACTAGCCATTAGACACAAGAGAGAAGGCATGGGCCTTACTCACCAAGCAGCCATCTTGATTCCAAACGCCAGCTGTGTGGTTGGAACCCTACGTGGGATTCAGCATTCAATTCCCCCCACCCAGATAGTGTTCAGAAGCTCGAGTAACCAAAGTTTGGAACCAAGATGGTCGCTAGTTGAACAAGGCCCATGAGAGAGGAGATACAGTTGAAATCGTTTGGCTGAGAAAGGAGTCCCTCACCAATGCTAACAAATAGCCATCTGTTAGCTAACTGCACCCACACACACAGACAAGCACGTGCACAAACCAACCTACACAAAAACACTTGCACAAACTAGCGAGCAGCACACACACACACACACACACACCATTATTACCTCCAACACACAATCTTTTTCCGACACACATCTCCTCTGTCTAATCATCCCCGAGAAGATTTTCCTTCGCCGTAGGCTGAATTTAGTGCTGGCTGTTCTCCAACATAAGTCTCCCTCCCTGTCTTTTCTCTCTCCCCTTCTCTTCTCTTCCTACTCCTCATTGCCTCCTCTGCTCCCAGCCTCTACCGCTCGCTACCAGTCTTCCACCCTTTACCTCCCCACTCTCTTTCTCTCCGTCACGCTCTCTCGTCCTCTGTCATCTTCTGCTTCTGCTCGGCCCCCTGGCACCACAGGGCTCTTCTCCCGGTCCAAATGGCATTTTAAACTGCCTCTTTCCTCCTGTTTTCTGGGTGTCTATGATTCATCCATGGACCTGGGGTAGTTTTGATACCTATATTGTAGTCGACATCTCATATACACTTATCCACCTTTAATATGATTATGAAAGTATTGTAGTTTGTTTTATTTAGTGAAGTACATTGAGATCAACAGATGAGTATCAATAGAAGAGTATCAATAGATGGAAATATGGTAGTCCTAAAGTCCTAATCCATACTAATCCATCGTGTTTTCACAACCTTCTACCTGTGACTGTGCCCTGGGACGGCAGTCAAACCAGTAACTCACTGCCGTGAATTCGTGCCAGAACAACGATTGTTGTTTATGGGTGTGTGCAACTGGGGTACTCCCAGCTTTTACGTCACACACACACATAAACAACAATTGCGGCCTCTGTTGGTACCATCTATAAAATCCAATAAATCGGTTGTTAGGACATGTTTTATGATATGAACGTCCATGACATTTTGGGTTTCAATGGAGAGAAAGCTGGCTAATTATCTTCTTGTCCCAGGCTATATATGCCCCGGATTACACATATGTTGTTTGTGGATTTAAATGATAATTTTTCATGTCAAGAGTTTGACCGTTTATTGTGCAATTGTTCAGTTAAAGGCTGTAGAGAAAACACAATGAGAAAGACTGCATGTCTCGTAGGCCTATGTGACGTCACGCTCCCTGCGACTGGCGTGGACAAGACCGAATCTCCCCATCGGCATAACTGAAACCCTCCACATGGCCCAACTTATAATGGTTTTCACCTCTTTTGATGCTTTTATCCTCCCCTTGGAAAAAACCTAACATTATCAAACCTTGTCACGAAAATGTTTATTTTTCTTTTCATCCACAAACAACATATGTGTAATCCGGGGCATTTAATGACTGGGACCAGAAAATAATTACTTTCTCTCCATTGAAACCCATTCGTATTTACGATCTCATAGGTCCCATGGGCTCTACCGGAAGAGGCGTGACTTCACCACTCTATGCCTCTGCAAAGGCTACTCCCCCATCCGTCAGCCACACCTTCCGTCATCCGTTGACGGACGGTGCAGTGGGTAGACGGTGTAGACAGCTCAACCATGTACTTTGGTTGGGAGGAACGGCGATGAAGAGGATGTGGATATAACGTACCTTTATCACCCCCTTGTGCCCATTACCTGTAAATACATAGCAGTCCTTTAATCGCTAGAAAATTTCTAGCGATATCGCTACTTTTTTTTTTCAAGCAATATATTGAACCTACCCTCCCAGGTTCAATATATCATTAGGCTAGATAGATAATTTTTTTCAACCGATAGCCTATATTGAACCTACCCCCCCAGGTTCACTATTTCGAACCTACCCCCCCAGGTTAAATATATCATTAGACTTTATCGATTTTTTTTCAAGCAATATAATTGAACCAACCCCCCTAGGTACAATATATTCAACCTCCCCCCCAGGTTCTATATATTGAACCTACCCCCCCAGTTCGAATATAGCATTATGCTGTATAGATTGTTTTTTACTCAAGCAATATATTGAACCTACCCCTAAGGCTCAATATTTTGATGGATTATTTTTTTCCCGAGGCGATATATGTGACCTAGCCACCCTCACTCAGGCTCAATATATCAACACATTTTTCTCCCCCCAAGTTCAATATATCATAAGGCTATATCGATTTTTTTATTTTTTTCTACAAGAGTTTCTCATCCCTTCAACAGCTGGGAGCTAGTAGTGGTAGTTCCCCTTCTCGGCTACCAGGCTCCTAGCTATCAGTGTTAAGGTGAAACCAATTGTAGTTCTACTTCTCGGCCAGCAGAGGGGGGTGTTTTGGTGTAACCATTGGTAATTCTCCTTCTCGGCCATCCGAGGGGGGTGTTTAGATGAAACCAGTGGTAGTTCCCCTTCTCGGCCAGCAGAGGGAGGAGTCTGCATCTGCTGGGGCTGGGGTTTGATAGCTAGGCTGCTATCAGCCCCACCAGCTAAAGTTGGCAACCATGGTTCAAATTCCCTGGAGCAGTGTTCCACCACAAAATAGTATTTGACACTTAAAATGTTAATAACATAAAAAACAACATAACATTTCCTTAAAACCCGCTTGGTATACGGTGAATTAATATTACAGCTCTAGAGATTATTCTTATTCTTCTCGTCGTTTTGATCCACAATCTCTACGGGAAGAAATGCCTTCAAGTAAAGCAGGAAAGACCAGTTTCAGAAGGTCCAGCTATCCCCTTAAGTTAGGAGAACGAGGAGACGGGAGGAGAGGTGGAGGTCCTGATGGAGGAGAGGTGGAGGTCCTGATGGAGGTCCTGGTGGAGGTCCTGATGGAGGAGAGGTGGAGGCCCTGATGGAGGAGAGGTGGAGGTCCTGATGGAGGAGAGGTGGAGGTCCTGATGGAGGAGAGGTGGAGGTCCTGATGGAGGAGAGGTGGAGGTCCTGATGGAGGAGAGGTGGAGGTCCTGATGGAGGAGAGGTGGAGGTCCTGATGGAGGTCCTGGTGGAGGTCCTGATGGAGGAGAGGTGGAGGTCCTGATGGAGGAGAGGTGGAGGTCCTGATGGAGGAGAGGTGGAGGTCCTGATGGAGGAGAGGTGGAGGTCCTGATGGAGGTCCTGGTGGAGGTCCTGATGGAGGAGAGGTGGAGGTCCTGATGGAGGAGAGGTGGAGGTCCTGATGGAGGAGAGGTGGAGGTCCTGATGGAGGAGAGGTGGAGGCCCTGATAAGAGCTCCACCCTCCTAAAGGTCCTCCAGGGAGAGGGAGGAGAGTCTGAGGCCCTGATGGAGGAGAGTTGGAGGTCCCGGTGGAGGAGAGGTGGAGGTCCTGATGGGGGAAGGGGGGAGGAGAGGTCAGGGGTCACGTCCCTCCCTAGGGGCCCATGTTCAATTAACGTTTATATTCAGGGAGTAGGGCTAGGGTTAACATCAGGGAGTAGGACTAGGGTTAACATCAGGGAGTAGGACTAGGGTTAACATCAGGGAGTAGGACTAGGGTTAACATCAGGGAGTAGGACTAGGGTTAACATCAGGGAGTAGGATAGGGTTAACATCAGGGAGTAGGACTAGGGTTAACATCAGGGAGTAGGGTTAGGGTTAACATCAGGGATTAGGACTAGGGTTAACATCAGGGAGTAGGACTATGGTTAACATCAGGGAGTAGGACTAGGGTTAACATCAGGGAGTAGGGTTAGGGTTAACATCAGGGAGTAGGACTAGGGTTAACATCAGGGAGTAGGACTATGGTTAACATCAGGGAGTAGGACTAGGGATAACATCAGGGAGTAGGATAGGGTTAACATCAGGGAGTAGGACTAGGGTTAACATCAGGGAGTAGGACTAGGGTTAACATCAGGGAGTAGGACTAGGGATAACATCAGGGAGTAGGGTTAGGGTAGGGTTAACATCAGGGAGTAGGATTAGGTTAGGGTTAACATCAGGGTGTAGGATTAGGTTAGGGTTAACATCAGGGAGTAGGGTTAGGTTAGGGTTAACATCAGGGAGTAGGGTTAGGTTAGGGTTAACATCAGGGAGTAGGGTTAGGTTAGGGTTAACATCAGGGAGTAGGGTTAGGTTAGGGTTAACATCAGGGAGTAGGGTTAGGGTAGGGTTAACATCAGGGAGTCGTAGTAGAAGAACTGCCTTATCACATAAAGGGTAGTAAAAGAGGAGAAAGTTTGAAAATAGAAAAGAGGAAGGAAGAGGATACAAGATTATTATTGCTAATGATAAAGAATGATGCCCTGGGATCAGCAGAGTGGAGTGGAGTGGAGTGGTGGGATGTTTTATATATATATATATATATATATATATATATATATATATAGGGAAGTTCAATCTATGGTATGGTGGTACTAAATGATGGGAAAAAATATATAATATAATTCAACAAAATAAATGCTGTAATGAATAGTGAA
>NC_079419.1:11581854-11654354 GCF_026213295.1 Gadus chalcogrammus | reverse complement strand
ACTACCAGACTATCGGTACCATTACTGTCACTACCAGACAATCGGTACCGTTACTGTCACTACCAGACTATCGGTACCATTACTGTCACTAGCAGACTATCGGTACCATTACTGTCACTACCAGACTATCGGTACCATTACTGTCACTAGCAGACTATCGGTACCATTACTGTCACTACCAGACTATCGGTACCATTACTGTCACTACCAGACTATCGGTACCATTACTGTCACTACCAGACAATCGGTACCGTTACTGTCACTACCAGACTATCGGTACCATGACTGTCACTACCAGACTATCGGTACCATTACTGTCACTACCAGACTATCGGTACCATTACTGACACTACCAGACTATCGGTACCGTTACTGTCACTACCAGACTATCGGTACTGTTACTGTCACTACCAGACTATCCCCACCAGAAAATCACGATCACTACCAGACTATCACTACCGTGACTATCACCATCATTACCAGACTATCAATACCCCTTACACCTAGTGCCATTACCATCACTAGTATCATTACCATCAGTAGTATCATTACTACCACTAGTATCATTACTACCAATATTATCATTACTAACTAGTATCATTAGTAACTAGTATCATAACTACCACTAGACCAGGAAGTTATGAGACACAGGAGTGAGTGAGTTATATTTTTTAATCAACGTTCAAGATGGACATCAATAATCCACAGTAATGGGCAGAGATTGAAAGGGTTCTACAACATTTTGGCAAACTCTCCCAATCCTTACTGCTGTCAGCCTCACTATGTGCAGCACAAAAAAGGTATTTGTAAAAAATGTACAAAAAATAAAATGCATGTCAAACCCAAAATCCATTGCATTACTACAAGTATGATGCAACAAAAGGGAAGTTTGCTATACACTACTGGAAGAAGGTCTGAACACACACAAACACACACACACACACACACACACACACACACACACACACACACACACACACACACACACACACACACACACACACACACACACACACACACACACACACAGAGTAGGGTATTCAGCCAGGAGACTTAGAACCCCACTGAGCTGCAGTGATGTCATCGTGTCGTTCTCCAGTACGGGAAGTCAGGGTGACCGTTTCTCAGGAGGGAGAGGATGGGGGAGTGGCCTCAGGAGAGGGAGGGGATGGGGGAGGGGCCTCAGGAGAGGGAGGGGATGAGGGAGGGGCCTCAGGAGAGGGAGGGGATGGGGGAGGGGCCACAGGAGAGGGAGGGGATGGTGGAGGAGCCTCAGGAGAGGGAGGGGCCACAGGAGAGGGAGGGGCCACATGATAGGGAGGGGATGGGCCTCAGGAGAGGGAGGGGATGGGGGAGGGGCCACAGGAGAGGGAGGGGATGGGGGAGGGGCCACAGGAGAGGGAGGGGATGGGGGAGGAGCCTCAGGAGAGGGAGGGGCCACAGGAGAGGGAGGAGCCACATGATAGGGAGGGGATGGGCCTCAGGAGAGGGAGGGGATGGGGGAGGGGCCACAGGAGAGGGAGGAGCCACATGATAGGGAGGGGATGGGCCTCAGGAGAGGGAGGGGATGGGGGAGGAGCCTCAGGAGAGGGAGGGGATGGGGCCTCAGGAGAGGGAGGGGATGGGGGAGGGGCCTCAGGAGAGGGAGGGGATGAGGGAGGGGCCTCCGGAGAGGGAGGGGATGGGGGAGGAGCCTCAGGAGAGGAAGGTAATGGGGGAGGGGCCTCAGGAGAGGGAGGGGATGGGGGAGGTAATGGTGTCAAGGGGCTCCCACTGGCAGTCCATCATTGCGTCATAAAGTTCTTCGCTGTGTTCCATGAAGTCTCTGTTAGCCTGCAGCACGTCCACCACATCCAGCTCTGTAACACAGATATTAAATACATCATGAATCACACTATGGACTGATATATAGATATTAAATACATCATGAATCACACTATGGACTGATATATAGATATTAAATACATCATGAATGTATAACACGATTTCTAACAAGATATACAACACAATATATAACAGGATGTATAACAGGATGTTTAACATGATCTATGACACAATGTCTAACACGATTTCTAACCTGATATACAACACGATGTACAACAGGATGTATAACATGATGTATAACATGATATCAAGATAAGATTCTCCCTATCTAATATATGAGGACAGGGAACCAGTGGGGTATACTACGAACCTCGATTAGTTGGTTAGCGAGTTATGCTGCACTCAAAGCCTGGGTTAGCTGTGAGACGAAAGTCCCTCTCTTTTAGCGTCGCTCTATCACCATGGTGACTTATTATGTCAACCAAAGGTTATCAGCTTAGTCTATCGGGTTGGATCGGCGTGCGCAGCTTCTTAGCCCCTCCTTTGAAGACGGCGTCGCCATTTATTGGTGTTCCTGTGAACCTCGGAGCCCGTATCGTACAGGGGTGTCTCCGGAGACAGAGGGTCTTTCGGGACAGATCCGATTCCTTGGCATTGCCTTAGAATATTCTTTATGAGAGATACAGGTGCTCATCACAGGCTATGCGCTATTTGATCGTCCTTGTTGGCCTTATGCAGTCAATGCTTACTGTTACGCAGTGTGTCTCCAAGAGAGAGTGGTAAGAGTGGAGGTGGCGCGTCAGTCTTGAATTTCTGTGTGCGGGGCTCGTCTCCCAAGTGATGCGCATTTATTTGCAGATTACAAAATCCCTGTCTCATGGAATTATATTTTTGTGCTCATTTCGAATTTGAACCCATGTTCTCAAGGCCGTGCTGGCACCACTTCTATGGGGGTAAAAGGAATGATGATGGACAGGCGAGGTCTGAACCCCGGTCGCTGGCGTTCGGGTCTTCTTTAGTAAACCACTACACCGCTGCCGCCACATCTCAGCGGTTGAAAACATATACTATACATTTCTTAAATAGGGTGAAAAAAGGATTTCTTACATAAAGGGAATTCCCGAAATTATAGAATAAGGCAGGTTGGACGTTGCTTTTGCATTTTGAAATCATCATCCTCTATTGGGATTAACGGTGAACAATTCTGCATTTGGCAGTTATTTTTTAGACAATATGCAGAATCTTTTCACTAACGAATTTACACTATGGGCTGTTTTTGGCCAGCAAGCCTCCCTAGCCTTAGGCCTATTATGTGCAACCATGTTTCCCCTAGCTTTTATCTGATTCTTGAACTCCTCATAGGATGAGTATGTGCGTATGTTCAGCGCGCTTCGTGGTATACCCCACTGTAAGGATCTTTGTAGACAACACAGAGGCAGGCCTATGAGAACCACGTCTACCTTCTCCGTTGTCCTCCACCTCACCGCTGTCATCGTGGCAACCCTGAGAGGAGACAAATAATGTCAACATGAAGGTTGTCGGTTCCATTACTGTCCATACTACACTGGATACATGTTTCAATAAAGAGAACCAGGCTTCAGACTGAGAGAGAACCAGGGTTCAGTGAACCAGGCTTCAGACTGAGAGAGAACCAGGGTTCAGACTGAGAGAGAACCAGGGTTCAGTGAACCAGGGTTCAGACTGAGAGAGAACCAGGGTTCAGTGAACCAGGGTTCAGTGAAGCAGGGTTCAGACTGAGAGAGAACCAGGGTTCAGACTGAGAGAGAACCAGGGTTCAGACTGAGGGAGAGATGGGGGTTTAGGGAATCTGGGCCCAGGGGGTTCAAAGTAATAGTGTTTAAAAAGGGAATACTGAAGGAGTCCACGGGTCAGGGAGGGGTCAACCGTCTAGAGAGGGTTAGGGTTAGGCCTGACCCGTACCCTAGAAGGAGTCCACGGGTCAGGGAGGGGTCAACCGTCTAGAGAGGGTTAGGGTTAGGTTTAACCCTAACACTAACTCATAACCCTAACCCTAGAAGGAGTCCACGGGTCAGGGAGGGGTCAACCGTCTAGAGAGGGTTAGGGTTAGGCCTGACCCGTACCCTAGAAGGAGTCCACGGGTCAGGGAGGGGTCAACCGTCTAGAGAGGGTTAGGGTTAGGTTTAACCCTATCACTAACTCATAACCCTAACCCTAGAAGGAGTCCACGGGTCAGGGAGGGGTCAACCGTCTAGAGAGGGTTAGGGTTAGCCCTGACCCTGACCCTAGAAGGAGTCCACGGGTCAGGGAGGGGTCAACCGGGTCATGGAACATGAATCTAATCTAGAGGCTCTCACCTCTGTGGCCCCCGATGCCTCGGTGGATGTGGGCGGGACTCCAGCAGGGGGGGGAGGGCCCGCTGCGTGGCCGGGGGGGGGGTATCCATATGCTCCGTAGTTGTAGTTGTACCCCGGGGGGTAGCCGGCATTGCTATAGCCACTGTTGCTATAGCCACCATACTGGTCATAACCCCCCCACTGGGGGTAGTAACCCCCCTGCCCTCCGTTGCCATGGCTCCCATAGTAGCCGGACTGCTGCTGATTGTAGTTGCTATGGTAACCTTGGCCCTGGCCTCCGTGGTAGTTGCTCACCTTTTGGCTGAAGAAAAACAAACATTACAGACATCATAAAGAGGAACTCCCAATATGGCCGACATTACAGACATCATAAAGAGGAACTCCCAATATGGCCGACATTACAGACATCATAAAGAGACCCTCCCAATATGGCCGACATTACAAAAATCATAAAGAGGACCTCACAATATGGCCAACATTACAAATATCACAAAGAGGACCTACCAAAATGGCCGACATTACATACATCATAAAGAGGACATCCCAGAGAATCCCAGATAAAAAAAAGTTTGAGAAAGATAACCCTTATGCATCAAGCATAAACCAAGTTCGGAGAAAAAAGAAAAAAAGTTTATTACTCTCTCTTTTTGGCCCCTAGTTTGGCAAGTTTGGCAAGTTTATTTCTATTATTATTATTTATTTATTTTATTATTTATTTATTTAATGTTTGGCAAGTTTATGTTTGGCAAGTTTTTGTCACAGAGTGACATTTTGACTGTTGAAATCAGTGGAGTCTCAGTTTTGATATATAGTCTTTGTAATCAAATCTCGTTTAAAAGGTTGCTTTTGCTGTGCATGTGCATAGTATCTTTGCTACATCCTCTTATTTTGTTTAGGGTTGGAATTGTCTTTCGTTTAGCTAACGATGGTAATAATAGACAAAACGTTGTGGATCTCATGACGTTGTGTCTCACATGACCACTTCTTCATCTGTTTAAATGTAATATGGAGGGATGGGCTGGACCCGGGTCATTTGAAGAGGAGGATAAGAGTTCATGGAGGAAGAATAAAGAGAAAAAATAACAAAACAAGGGGATCAATAATATAGAATGGTCGACATGCGGAACCGAAGCAACAGTTTGATGAACCCAGGCGGTGCATATGTGCCAACATTAACCACCACCACCGTCTTTTTTAATGTTTTATTGTTTTACCATTTCTATTGGAATAAGCATGTTTAGGGTGGACCCTCCTATAACCTAATCTATTGAGCTAGGTTAGCAGTGTTTCCCCCAGGAAATGTCTGAGTCCAGGTGGTATTTTGGGGGTATTTTGCCCTGGGCGAGACTCCTTCCGAGCAGGGGGGAGGGGAGGGGAATAGACTGATAGACACCACAATAACATATACAACCACCAGATGCCGCTGTTACACTTCCATTAAAAAAGCTTTATGGAACGACTACTGTTACCAATGCATTATTTATCTATATTTTTTAGTTAATGGAAATAGGTTTTCTTTCCCTAAAATAGTTTTTTAATTTTGGTTAATGCACTTTTTTTTTTAAATAAATAAATAATAAAATAAATAAATAATAATAATAGAAATAGAAAGTGTCAGGTTAGGGTCCTCTATTGAGCTAGGTTAGGGTCCTACTGGGAGCTGGGTTAGGGTCCTCTATTGAGCTGGGTTAGGGTCCTCTATTGAGCTGGGTTAGGGTCCTACTGGGAGCTGGGTTAGGGTCCTCTATTGAGCTAGGTTAGGGTCCTCTATTGAGCTAGGTTAGGGTCCTCTATTGAGCTAGGTTAGGGTCCTCTATTGAGCTAGGTTAGGGTCCTACTGGGAGCTGGGTTAGGGTCCTCTATTGAGCTGGGTTCGGGTCCTACTGGGAGCTGAGTTAGGGTCCTCTATTGAGCTGGGTTCGGGTCCTACTGGGAGCTGGGTTAGGGTCCTCTATTGAGCTGAGTTAGGGTCCTACTGGGAGCTGGGTTAGGGTCCTCTATTGAGCTAGGTTAGGGTCCTACTGGGAGCTGGGTTAGGGTCCTACTGGGAGCTGGGTTAGGGTCCTACTGGGAGCTGGGTTAGGGTCCTCTATTGAGCTAGGTTAGGGTCCTACTGGGAGCTGGGTTAGGGTCCTCTATTGAGCTGAGTTAGGGTCCTACTGGGAGCTGGGTTAGGGTCCTCTATTGAGCTGGGTTAGGGTCCTACTGGGAGCTGGGTTAGGGTCCTCTATTGAGCTAGGTTAGGGTCCTACTGGGAGCTGGGTTAGGGTCCTCTATTGAGCTAGGTTAGGGTCCTACTGGGAGCTGGGTTAGGGTCCTACTGGGAGCTGAGTTAGGGTCCTCTATTGAGCTAGGTTCGGGTCCTACTGGGAGCTGAGTTAGGGTCCTACTGGGAGCTGAGTTAGGGTCCTCTATTGAGCTGGGTTCGGGTCCTACTGGGAGCTGAGTTAGGGTCCTACTGGGAGCTGGGTTAGGGTCCTCTATTGAGCTGGGTTCGGGTCCTACTGGGAGCTGGGTTAGGGTCCTACTGGGAGCTGGGTTAGGGTCCTCTATTGAGCTAGGTTCGGGTCCTACTGGGAGCTGGGTTAGGGTCCTACTGGGAGCTGAGTTAGGGTCCTCTATTGAGCTGGGTTAGGGTCCTACTGGGAGCTGGGTTAGGGTCCTACTGGGAGCTGGGTTAGGGTCCTCTATTGAGCTGGGTTAGGGTCCTCTATTGAGCTGGGTTAGGGTCCTACTGGGAGCTGGGTTAGGGTCCTACTGGGAGCTGGGTTAGGGTCCTACTGGGAGCTGGGTTAGGGTCCTCTATTGAGCTGGGTTAGGGTCCTACTGGGAGCTGGGTTAGGGTCCTACTGGGAGCTGGGTTAGGGTCCTCTATTGAGCTGGGTTAGGGTCCTACTGGGAGCTGGGTTAGGGTCCTCTATTGAGCTGGGTTAGGGTCCTCTATTGAGCTAGGTTAGGGTCCTACTGGGAGCTGGGTTAGGGTCCTCTATTGAGCTGGGTTAGGGTCCTCTATTGAGCTAGGTTAGGGTCCTACTGGGAGCTTGGTTAGGATCCTCTATTGAGCAGGGTAAGGGTCCTACTGGGAGCTAGGTTAGGGTCCTCGATTGAGCAGGGTAAGGGTGAGACCCTCCTCTAGCTAGGTTAGCTAGTGCTAGCGTTAGCCGTACCTCTTGGCCACAGCGATGCTAAGGCGCAGCGGCTTTCCTCCGAGCACGGTTCCCTGGCACTCCTCGATGGACCTCTTCTGCTCCGTCTCTTCTCCAAACTTCACAAAGCCGTAACCTCTGAGGAAACAACACAGTCACAGCTACTCCACTGGCCCACGTCTGCTCGCCATTAGCATGTTGAATAAAACCTCTCTTCATGACAGAATATGATAGTGTAATTTATGATAGAACTGAAACTTGTGGTTTTACTTTTTAATATGAAGTAGCATCACTTTGTGAGTTGCTCTTGCTTAGCCTATGGAGAAACAATAGTTTAAGCATAGGACGACAAGCGGCAGTAACTACCAACGGTGAAAACCTGAAGCAATGCTCCTGAGGGAAGGACTAAAGCAGGCAGAACACGTTGGACCAGAGCTCCATGGCCCTGGTCCAGGGTCTCACCTGGAGTTCCCGTACTGGTCTGTCACCACCTTGGCCCCTTTGCAGGAGGGGTACTTCTTAAAGACTTGGTGGAGCTGGAAGTCGTCCACATCAGAGGACAAGTCGCCCACAAACACAGAGAACTCTGGCCTATAGGGCGAGCCAATAATGACAACTATTAATTACTATCTAAATACTTTAGATCGTTCCATGATAGCTATTTATATTTATTTTCAATACTTCCATGATGACGATTTATATTTATTTTCTCTGTTTTAAAGACCTTAATATGTTATTTGTTATTTATTTGTAATGGTTATGCCATCCTCTCTAAATTAAAAAAATTCTGTGCTACAATCTGCTAAACTTTCAAATAGGGCTTGTTAACTAGCATACTGATTATATAACATAGACAGTACCTAGGGTCAGCATAATACATATATATAGCCTATACAGTACCAATTGTTAACATACTGAATATCTAACCTATACAGTACCTATTGTTAGCATACTGAATATATAGCCTATACTGTACCTATTGTTAGCATACTGAATATATAACATATATAGTAACTAGTGTTAGCATACTGAATATATAACATGTACAGTGGGTACTATTAGCAGGGTTTATATTAATACCCTTAAAGGGTTAATTTAAGGGTTCTTACCCTGCTTCTGGCCGTTTCCCGTAGGTTGCATAGTTTAGCTTAAACTTGCGGGGCTGAGGAGGAGAAGAGCAAACAGTGAGCCACTGCCACACCCCACAGACCTGTAGTATAGCTCTGATATTGCTGGGAAATAAAGAGTGGTTACTGTGGTTGTTAACTTTTACATACCTCCACCACCCAGACCAGCCTTTAGCCCATTCCTCAGTTAGTTCCTACCAGAGACTCTATGCACCGGCTTCAACAAAAATACATACTCATATACAAGCAGCCCCACAGTCAGCTAGATGGACTCACACGCCAGGTCAACACGGGACACATCCGCTGGGTTTGGAACAAGGGTTAGCGACCCTCCACGGCATATCAACTCATTAACTAGAGCTAATTCAACTCATTAACTATAGCTATTGTAGAGGTACAATATCAACTCATTAACTAGAGCTAATATAAACTCATTAACTATAGCTATTGTAGAGGTACAATATCAACTCATTAACTATAGCTATTGTAGAGATACACTATAAACTCATTAACTATAGTTAATATAAACTCATTAACTATCGCTATTGTAGAGATACAATATAAACTCATTAACTATAGTTAATATAAACTCATTAACTATAGCTAATGTAGAGATACAACATAAACTCATTAACAATCGCTATTGTAGATACAATATAAACTCATTAACTATAGTTAATATAAACTCATTAACTCTAGCTATTGTAGAGATACAATATAAACTCAATAACTATAGCTATTGTAGAGATACAATATAAACTCATTAACTATAGTTAATATAAACTCATTAACTATAGCTATTGTAGAGATACAATATAAACTCATTAAAAATAGCTATTATAGAGATACAATATATACTCATTAACTATAGTTAATATAAACTCATTAACTATAGCTATTGTAGAGATACAAAATACTCATATTAACTAGACTATTGTATACTGTACAATAGCTATGCTATCATGGAATAGATGTGTATTCTAGTATCTACAGAAACGATATGGTGGTTAGGGTGCTTTGTGATAATCTGGTAGATTAAGGGACATTAATTTCTACATAAAGACCTCTGAAGTGGGGGGAGGAACCGTTCCACAGAGTCATACAGAGGAGCCGCCCGGCCTGGTGAGACCCACACGCTGAACCACTCATTCATGGTCCAACTCACAGGGTTGGATCCAGGGACCAGCTTCCCGTTCAGCCTCTGAACACAGCGGTCCACGCTCGCCTCATCAGACATCTCCACAAAGCAGTAGCCTGCCGAGCCCCTGGGGAGACAGGGGGAGGAGGAGAGAGGAGGTCAGGGGGGAGGAGGAGGTCCTCTACGGGACAACACTGACCCCTCAGAGCCTAATGCTCGGACTGGACAGGGCGAGAAGGAGAGAGGAGAGGAGGAGAGAGGAGGAGAGAGGAGGTCAGGGGGGAGGAGGAGGTCCTCTACGGGACAACACTGACCCCTCAGAGCCTAATGCTGGGACTGGACAGGGCGAGGAGAAGAGAGGAGGTCAGGGGGGAGGAGAGAGGAGGTCAGGGGGGAGGAGGAGAGAGGAGGAGAGAGGAGGTCAGGGGAGGAGGAGAGAGGAGGTCAGGGGGGAGGAGGAGAGAGGAGAGGAGGAGAGAGGAGAGGAGGAGAGGGGAGGAGAGAGGAGGTCAGGGGGGAGGAGGAGAGAGGAGGTCAGGGGGGAGGAGAGAGGAGGTCAGGGGGGAGGAGAGAGGAGGTCAGGGGGGAGGAGGAGAGAGGAGGAGAGAGGAGGTCAGGGGGAGGAGGAGAGAGGAGGTCAGGGGGGAGGAGGAGAGAGGAGAGGAGGAGGAGAGAGGAGAGGAGGAGAGAGGAGGAGAGAGGAGGTCAGGGGGGAGGAGGAGAGAGGAGGTCAGGAGAGAGGAGGAGAGAGGAGGAGAGAGGAGGTCAGGGGGAGGAGGAGAGAGGAGGTCAGGGGGGAGGAGGAGAGAGGAGAGAAGGAGAGAGGAGGAGAGAGGAGGTCAGGGGGGAGGAGGAGAGAGGAGGTCAGGGGGGAGGAGGAGAGAGGAGGTCAGGGGGGAGGAGAGAGGAGGTCAGGGGGGAGGAGGAGAGAGGAGGTCAGGGGGGAGGAGGAGAGAGGAGAGGAGGAGGAGAGAGGAGAGGAGGAGAGAGGAGGAGAGAGGAGGTCAGGGGGGAGGAGGAGGTCCTCTACGGGACAACACTGACCCCTCAGAGCCTAATGCTGGGACTGGACAGGGCGAGGAGAAGAGAGGAGGTCAGGGGGGAGGAGGAGAGAGTAGTACTAGTAGTACTAATTAGTACTACTAGTACTACCAGTCCTACCCTCTATGTATAAGGTAGTATTACTATTATTAGTACTAGCAGTACTACCCTCAGGTATTAGGTAGAATTACTAGTATTAGTACTAGCAGTACAACCAGACCTACCCTCTAGCACTAGGTAGTATTACTAGTATTAGTACTAGTAGTACTACCCTCTAGCACTAGTTAGTATTACTTGTATTAGTACTAGCAGTACAACCAGTCCTACCCAGCATTAAGTAGTACTACTTAGGGCTGAACAATTTGGGGAAATATTCTAATTGCGATTATTTTGACCAATATTGCGATTGCGAATTAATGTGCGATTTTTATAATTTATCAAGTTCCTTATGTTCCGTCTTATTCACTCAAAAATAGTAGTATGATGTATGATGTATGTATTTAGTATGATGAACAACACAACATTGGAAGCAGTCAACATAAAAACTGCTCTTTCCTTTAGGCCAGGCCGATGTGTTTAGATTAATTTATATTAAGAACTTCTTTATTTAACTATTGAATTGTAAAATAAAAAATAGGGTTAGGGTTAAATACTGATTTCCAGTCTGTAACGGTAACAGTTTTTTTTTTTTTTTTTAATCGCAGCCTTTGCGATTTGCATACCACGTTCTATTACATTGAGATTTAGATATATATATCGATTAATCGTTCAGCCCTAGTACTACTAGTATTAGTCCTACCCTGTGATTCTGTGGGTGATGATCTTGACTCCGAACGCTGTCTCCCCCATGGTGCTGAAGGCCTGCTTGATGAAGTTCTCGTCCATGTAGGGGTCCAGCTGGAACAAACACATTAACACACATGAACACATACATTAACACACAACCTGGCTGTTAAAAGGGATCGGGTTCCAATCCCAAGGTAGCTCAGGGATACTGTACGTACACAGAAATAGGTAAAGATACCTCAAAGATTAAAGTAATACCAAAGAATAACCAACATAATGTAATTAATACCAAAGGATAACCAGCCATAATGCAATTTATACCAAAGAATAACCAGCCATAATGTAATTAATACCAAAGAATAACAAGCCATAATGTTATTTGATAACCAGCCATGATGTAATGAATAACAAAGAATAACCAGCCATAAGTCAAAGATGTAATTAATACCACAGAATAGCCAGATATTTGTCAAAGTAGTGATCCATGCAGCATTAACATAACCCAAGCTAACTAACATTATGGTCATGAAGAGCGTATAGTTTAGTATAGTATATAGTGAGCAGCAGGGTGTTATAGTACAGTATAGTATCATAATCAATACTATAATGTACTGTAATAGTGACTATACTATAATACTACCATTATAGTGAGCAGCAGGATGTTATAGTACATACAGTATAGTATCATAAACCTACTATACGATAATGTAATATCATAGTGAATACACTTTGATACTATAAATTTAGAGTATAGTAATATATACTAATGTTCTGTAATAGTGACTAAACTATGATAGTATAACATTATAGTACATTAGTATATACTGTAATAGTGAGTATACTTTGAAACTATAACATAATAGTACAGTATTATATACTGTAATAGTTAGTATACTATGATACTATAACAATACTGTATAGTATAGTATAATAGTGACTATACTATGATACTATAACATTATAGTACAGTATAATATACCGTAATGTACAGTAATAGTGATTATACTATAATACTCTAACATTACAGTATAGTATTACATACCGTAATGTACAGTATTAGTGATTATACTATGATACTCTGTCTAACATTACAGTTTAGTATTATATACTGTAATAGTGACTATACTATGATACCATAACATTATAGTACAGTATTATACTGTACTAGTGACTATACCATGACACTATAACATTGTAGTACATAATTATACTATAATGGTGACTATACTACGATACTATAACATTATAGTGAGCAGCAGGACGTACGTCACCCATCCAGAGGCTGGTCTGTCTGTTGAACATCTCGAGTCTCCTTATTAAACTGTTACGTCATAAAAAACTCCTTATTAAATCGTTACGTCATATAAAGTCTCCTTATTATAAGTTACTGCATAAACAGTACATGGAGAGGATTTATTGCACTCAATAGATTAGATTTCGTCTCCGCCGTCGCCGGGATCGCTCGACAGCCGGTGTACTTCCGGTTTTCGAATGAAGAAGTGTTTCCGGGCTAATAGTCTCTGTCAAAATAAAAGCTCGTAATAATGCATTAGTATAATAATTCGTTTTAGTATTATTGGTTATTAGTTATTCAATGCTTAAAACTCTAGGGTCACATACGTTTTAGATGGCTCAGTATCCATGGCAACTACAAAGACAGCTATTTCCGGCATTTGACGTCAAGAAACGTTGCTATAGTGATCACTATTGTACTGTTATAGTGATCACTATTATAGACTGTTAAAGTGATCACTATAATATACTGTTACAGTGATCACTCTAATGTACTGTTATAGTTATCACTATAATGTACTGTTATAGTGATCACAATGATATACTGTTACAGTGATCACTCTAATGTACTGTTATAGTGATCACTATAATGTGCTGTTATAGTGATCACTCTAATGTGTTATAGTGATCACTATAAGTACTTTATAGTAATTGTAGGGTAGCTCTAGTCGTAGTTTCAGATGTAGATTCAGATTTAATTTCAGATGTAGTTTTTCTACTTTTCTTCAGGAATGGTTTTGTACAAACAATCGATTGACATTTAGGAAGGACTTGACTTTAATAAATATGAAGATTGAAAGTTAGGAAATTATAGGTCACACACACGCACACACACACACACACACACACACACACACACACACACACACACACACACACACACACACACACATACACACACAAACTTTAATCCTGACAATAAAAATGGATTGGGTGGAATGCTGACATGGCAGAGTGAAAATTACAGACTTCATTAAGTTGGTTTTAAATCCTCCTTCCCGAGGGTGCTACAGCTGACACACTTTGTTATGCAGCTCTTCAAGAATACACGCACACACACACACACACACACTCGCACATACACACACACACACTAGGCACACATCTCCCCCGAACACACACCAACAAGCAAACAAACACACACATACCCTCCAACTGCACTCACACACACACACACGCGCACACTCACTCACTCACACACACATTCACAGACAGCACACCCACAAACAATAACACATGCCTGAAAACATACCCAAAATACATGGATGCATCTACAACAAAATGCCTATCAACAATAACAACAACATGAATGAATATTTCTCAATTTATGTTCGTAGACCTGAAGACTGTACCTTGAAGCATGAAAGCAACTGGCTTAGGAGAGGGCAAGGGCTAACATAGGGTTAGGGCTAACATAGGGTTAGGGCTAACACAGGGTTAGGGCTAACATAGGGTTAGGGCTAACACAGGGTTAGGGCTAACACAGGGTTAGGGCTAACACAGGGTTAGGGCTAACACAGCATTGGTACGAGGACTTAGGTGGTTAGAGTTAGGGCTAAGACATGGTTAGGTTTGGCCTAGGGTTAGGGCTAACACAGGGTAGGGATTAGAGGGGAGCGTGTCTATGTTCCCCGGGTCCTATGTTCCCCGGGTCCTATGTTCCCCTCTTTGTATTAGACTGCTTTTCCCAAAAAGGTTCCTATGTTCCCTGGTATGTATTGCTACAGGGAAACATAGGACCCGGGGAACATAGGGATGACCCCGATTAGAGCTAAGACATGGTTAAGATTAAGGCTAAGACACGGTTAGGGTTAGGGTTAACACAGGGTAAGAGCAAGCGTTAGGGCTAGGAGATGGTTAGAGCTAGGGCTAACACAGGTTAGGGGCTAGGGTAAGGGTTCACACCGAGGTAGGGGGGTTAGGGCTAGGGTTATTGCCCTACCTTTCTAACCCCATCAGTCCAACCCCTACCTGTCTAGCTTTGCCTGTCTAACCCCTACCTGTCTAACCCCTACCTGTGTAACCTCACATGCCTAGCTTAACCTTTCTAATTCCGACTTGTCTAGCCCTATCACCTAACCTAACCCCTCCCTGTCCAACCCCACCTTTCTAGTCCCACCGGTCTAACCCCACCTGCCTTGGCTGAGGGTAAGCCCATCCAGTATACAGTGTATTTAAAAGAATATACCTTGAATTTATGATTTGGTTGTGTGTTGAGAGTTTATTTGTTATCTCATTCCCTCCCCTTCTCTCTCTCCTTATTTGGGCACTGACAAATTGATAGCGATCTCCAGATGGCAAATTGACCAACATTCTTTTCCTTTAGAGTTTGGTGGGTAATTAAGCTAACCATTCCAGTCGGCTAGTGAAGCATAGCAATATGCTAATGCATGCATATATTAGCATTTTTAGGTAGAAAAGAAGTGACACCAGCTGTATCATATTAGAGACTTGGAAAAAGGACTTTACACAGACAAAATAACGAGATTCACAAAGTGGTTTCACGCCCAATTAAGACAAAAGCAAACTGTGGACGAGGGTTAATTGGGAAAAGATTCAGCATTCCTTTACAGGAATAAGGCTTCCCTTTTCCTTCAATCCCTTCATCCTTAATCCACTCCTGCGTCACTCAATCAATCCTTCAATCTATCATCAATCTAACCCTAAACCTAACCCTAGAAGACAGCAATAGATCCTATGTCTCTACTGGAGGCCAGCAGTAGATCCTATGTCTCTACTGGAGGCCAGCAGTAGGTCTCATGTCTCTACTGGAGGCCAGCAGTAGATCTCGTCTCTACTGGAGAACAGCAGTCGGTCTCGTCTCTACTGGAGGACAGCAGTAGATCTCGTCTCTACTGGAGGACAGCAGTAGATCTCGTCTCTACTGGAGAACAGCAGTAGGTCTCGTCTCTACTGGAGAACAGCAGTAGGTCTCGTCTCTACTGGAGGACAGCAGTAGATCTCGTGTTCGTGCAGCTTGACTAATGAGATAGGACGGCTCAGAGAGAGGTCTGTCAGGACTGAATGCTCAGCTGGCATTGAGCTCACTAACACTCCCCCATGAACGGTGGATACTGGGACCAGGAGCTCATGGGTCCTTGTCAGCTGGAATAGGATGAAATGAAAAGGAGGAGAGTGAGCGTCGAGGGGAATGCTGGGGTTTGTCTTTTACTGTGTGGTCAAATACCTGCAGAGAACCCTGAGGCCGACCACCAGGGAAAGAATGGAGGGGAGGACGATATACCTGTAGGCCTTCTGCAGCAAGACGCCCATCATTAGGGACCGGACAATCTGCTGATAAAGGACCAGGCTATCTGCTGGTAAAGGACCAGACGATCTGCTGGAAAGGGACAAGGCTATCTGCTGGTAGAGGACCATAATATCTGCTGGTAAAGGACCGGACTATCTGCTGGAAATGGCTATTTGCTGGTATATATCATATTAGTGAACTGTGCTACTCCCCCAGTTTCTGGGGGAGTAGCACTTGATAGAACTTGATTAGAACTTGATAGAGCGAGAGAGAGAGAGAGAGAGAGAGAGAGAGAGAGAGAGAGAGAGAGAGAGAGAGAGAGAGAGAGAGAGAGAGAGAGAGAGAGAGAGAGAGAGAGAGAGAGAGAGAGAGAATCATGATATGGCCGTTTCCGACACAAGCAGAGATAGACAGTTTACTTTTGGTTGTATTATAATATATGATTATATTATATATTTCACTTGGATGTTGAATGGGACTTGGACACATTTACTGTTTTAGACCATGATCATTTAACATCAATTGTTTTCAACTAATTATTTAGGGTATGCTCTAGACTATAGCACAAAACCTATAATAGTTTAAATCAGTATTCTGCTCCAGAAACACCTCTACTAGATTAATTCTACATCCTGCAACGGAAACTTCTCCACTAGTTTAATTCTACTATCTGCTCCAGAAACACCTCTACTAGTTCAAATCGGTATTCTGCTCCAGAAACATCGCTACTAGTTTAAGTCTACTTTCTGCTCCAGAAACACCTCTACTAGTTTAAATAAGTATTCTGCTCCAGATATACCTCTGCTAGTTTAAATCAGTATTCTGCTCCAGAAACACCTCTGCTAGTTTAAATCATTATTCTGCGCGGCGCTCGGGGTGAGTTGGGATTCCTTCCCCTGCGTCTGGTCAGCTTTAGATCGGCTGCTGAATAAATAACACACACATAAGCACACACGCAGGCACGCAGGCACGCAGGCACGCACGCACGCACGCACGCACGCACGCACGCACGCACGCACGCACGCACGCACGCACGCACGCACACAAGCACGCATTCAAGCACGCATTCAAGCATGCAAAGCTAGTCCTGGAAACATCTAACAAACACTATATACATGTATAAACATGCACCTTTAGTTAGTTAAGGTTAGAGCCGGAAAAGGGACTTTAGTAACTTAGGGTTAGGGTTAGGGTCAGGATAGGTCTTCAGTAAGTTAGGGTTAGAGGCTGGATAGGGGACTTTAGTTAACAAAGATGTTTTTTGCAGTATAGGAAGGCTTCCTTCATGAGGTATAATAGCTGGTTTAAAAATGGGATTTCAGTCTGTTAAGGGTAAAACTAAATGGTTTGAATTTAATGCTTTTTGAAACTGAGTCGGGAGGGGGAAGTGAGAGCAAGTGGTGGATTTGCCCTTAATTTTGAATTACTAGAGTTCACCATTGGATATACTAGAGTACACCATTAAATATATTAGAGATCACCATTAGATATACTAGAGTTCACCATAAGATATGCTAGGGTTCACCATGAGATATACTAGAGTTCACCATTAGATATACTAGAGTTCACCATTAGATATGCTAGGGTTCACCATTAGATATACTAGAGTTCACCATTAGATAGGCTAGAGTTCACCATTAGATAACTCTATTCCTCACTCTATCACTCTGTCACTCTATTTCTCTTCCTCCTCTCTCTATCACTCTATTCCTCACTCTGTCACTCTATTCCTCACTCTATCACTCTTCCTCTTCCTCCTCTCTCTATCACTCTACTCCTCTTCCTCCTCTCTCTATTATTCTATCACTCTAACACTCTATTCCTCTCTCTATCACTCTTCCTCCTCTCTCTATCACTCTATCACTCTTCCTCTTCCTCCTCTCTCTATCCCTCTATTCCTCACTCTGTCCCTCCATATCTCTTTATTCTTATTCTCTATCACTCTATCACTCTTCCTCCTCTCTCTCTCTCACTCTACTCCTCTTCCTCCTCACTCTGTCACTCTATTCCTCTTCCTCCTCTTTCTATTCCTCACTCTATCCCTCCACGCCTCTTTATTCTTATTCTCTAACAGTCTTCTCGTCTCACCCATTGTGTTTCGGTTGCCCTAAGCTCTTTATTGTACAAATCTTTCTTCCTTTCATGTTTCTGAAGTCAGCTGTTGGTTGCTTTTCCATTTGACTCCATTTAGAGCCGCTGGCACCTAATAGGAAACGACTATAAAATATGTGTTAAAATCAAATACAATTTCAATTTGTCATTAAGGAGACAATTTAAAGATAATGAAAAAGGCAGTGGCTTTACGCCTGTTATTATATCTCATTTATTTGCTATGGCTACAATTTGGTCAGAAGATTGACTGCATTTACCATTTAATCCGATTTGAGAGTCTAGTAGAGGAGTCTGGCTGCTGATAGCTTTAGTGGTCCTTAGATCAGGGCAGTGGTCTATGAGTCAGGGTGGTGGTCTTTAGCTCCCGGTAGTGGTCTATAGGTCAGGGTAGTGGTCTATAGGTCAGGGTAGTGGTCTATAGGTCACGGTAGTGGTCTGTAGGTCAGGGTAGTGGTCTATAGGTCAGGGTAGTGGTCTGTAGGTCAGGGTAGAGGTCTATAGGTCAGGGTAGTGGTCTATAGGTCAGGGTAGTGGTCTTTAGCTCACGGTAGTGGTCTATAGGTCAGGGTAGTGGTCTGTAGGTCAGGGTAGAGGTCTATAGGTCAGGGTAGTGGTCTATAGGTCAGGGTAGTGGTCTTTAGCTCACGGTAGTGGTCTATAGGTCACGGTAGTGGTCTGTAGGTCAGGGTAGTGGTCTATAGGTCAGGGTAGTGGTTTATAGGTCAGGGTAGTGGTCTTTAGCTCACGGTAGTGGTCTATAGGTCACGGCAGTGGTCTGTAGGTCAGGGTAGTGGTCTATAGGTCAGGGTAGTGGTCTGTAGGTCAGGGTAGTGGTCTATAGGTTAGGGTAGTGGTCTATAGGTTAGGGTAGTGGTCTATAGGTTAGGGTAGTGGTACTTATGTCAAGGCAGTGGTCATTAGAAGTCTTGAGACTTGAGAAGTGTGGGCGGAGCTCTCATAACGTGTTTCAGCTCATATTTAATTGACTTGAAAGATGGATTCTCCCAACCAATCAGGGAAGAGATGTCCTGATTGGTTTGTGTCGACAGACTCTGTGTTGAGACACCAGCACCTGACAGAACATTTATTGCTCCTTTACTCTCTCTCCTCTCCCTCTCTCCCTCTCTCCCTCCCTCCATCTCCCATTTTCTTCCTCTCTCTCCTTCTCCCTCTCTCCTCTCCCCCACTCTCCTCTCCCTCTCCCCTCTCCTCTCTCTCTCTGTATCTGTCTCCATTCCTCCCTCCATCCCTCTCTCCCTCCCCTCCCTCTCTAGATGTCCATGGGGGAGGAGCCCATGGTTTCCCATCTCTGCCGAGATTAACACTTGAGATAAACACCTCTCTCCTCTCTCTCCCCTCCCCTTTCTATCCCCTATCTTCCCTCTATCTCTCCTCTACCTCTCCTCTCTCTCTCTTTCTCTCCTCTATCTCTCCTCTCTCTCCTATACCTCTCCTCCCCTCCTCTATCTCTCCTCTACCTCTCCTCTCGCTCTCTCCTCTATCTCTCCTCTCTCTCCTATACCTCTCCTCTCTCTCTCCTCTATCTCTCCTCTATCTCTCCTCTCCTCTCTCTCTCCTATACCTCTCCTCCCCTCCTCTATCTCTCCTCTATCTCTCCTCTACCTCTCCTCCCCTCCTCTCTCCTCTCTCTCTCCTCTCTCTCCTATACCTCTCCTCCCCTCCTCTCTCCTCTCTCTCTCCTATACCTCTCCTCCCCTCCTCTATCTCTCCTCTATCTCTCTCCTATCTCCTTTCTCTCTTGGTGCATTGTGATTGGTTGAACGCTTAAAGGGACATTACACAGGGGTTTAACAGAAGAGTTTATGTTTTATTGTTTATTTACAGCATTTTGACCAGGAGTCGATTATGAAGAACTCTTCAAGTTTCATCATTAATATGACCATTCATAACTGCAACTCAACTGTTAATTATTCTGGTGAAATAATGTGCATGACCTTTGACAAAGTGGACATATCGAAATGAAGAACAGCAGAAAAAGTAGGGATCCCTGTGTCCTGTGAGAGTTCAAAGTTCATCATGACCATCGCCTTTCTTAAACCTAATCTTAAACCTCAGATGTACCATCTCACCCCTCACCCCTACTGCCTCACCCCTTCACCCCTCACCCCTACTGCCTCACCCCTTCACCCCTCACCCCTTCACCCCTCACCCCTACTGCCTCACCCCTTCACCCCTTCACCACTCACCCCTTCTGCCTCACCCCTTCACCCCTCACCCCTACTGCCTCCCCCCTTCACCCCTCACCCCTTCACCACTCACCCCTACTGCCTCACCCCTTCATCACTCACCCCTACTGCCTCACCCCTTCACCACTCACCCCTACTGCCTCACCCCTTCACCACTCACCCCTTCACCACTCACCCCTACTGCCTCACCCCTTCACCACTCACCCCTACTGCCTCACCCCTTCACCACTCACCCCTACTGCCTCACCCCTTCACCACTCACCCCTACTGCCTCACCCCTTCACCACTCACCCCTACTGCCTCACCCCTTCACCACTCACCCCTACTGCCTCACCCCTTCACCACTCACCCCTACTGCCTCACCCCTTCACCACTCACCCCTACTGCCTCACCCCTTCACCACTCACCCCTACTGCTACACCCCTTCACCACTCACCCCTGCTGCCTCACCCCTTCACCACTCACCCCTACTGCCTCACCTCTACTGCCTCACCTCTACTGCCTCACCCTCACCCCTACTGCTTCACCCCTGGTTTTCTCCTGATGAGGACAATTCAACGAAGACACACAAACTCTCACTACACACTCACACTCAAACTCACACTTACACTCACACTCATCCACACTCACACACTCACTCTGACCAACCCAATCTCATTATGTCAACCGCCTGCATTTCTAAACACGATAAATCATTTGGGAACCAGAAATCCAGCTTCTCTCACCTTGTCTCATTCTAGTCCATCCTGCTCTCTCTCCCTCCCTCTCTCCCTCCCTCTCTCTCCCCCTCCCCCCCCCCCCCTCTCCCTCTCCCTCTCCCTCTCTCTCTCTCTCTCTCTCTCTCTCTCTCGCTCTCTCTCTGGTACAACGTGTGTACGTCTGGTTCTGGAGCCTTTTCATCTTCAGGAGAACCCTGGTGTCCTCTAGGAGTTCTCAGCGTCTGCATTAACATGTTGAGGGATGAGGGGTAAGGGTAAGGGTTAGGATGAGGGGTAAGGGTAAGAGTAAGGGTTAAGATGAGGGGTAAGTGGATGTGTGGTAAAGGTTAGGGTAAGGGTCAGGATGAGGGAGGAGGGATGAGAGAAAGTAGATGTGTTTGGTCTGGCCGAAGCAGAGCATTTGAAGGGTATGTTTAAAACACTTCTCAGCATCACAGGATGATATTTGTAGAACCTTAGTAGCTGACGGGTCACAGCTTCTGAAAACATCCAAACGATATGACAACATGATGTCTCATGCCTTTAAGTTTGACAATGTACAAAGGAACACCACTATATATGCCACTGTGTTTCTTCATGAAGGCCTTCGTTGTCAAGGGTTGAGATCATCTAACCCCGCTGGTGGTCTCCTCTGAAGGATCTGAACCCTCGCGGGCCTTGAGATTAACATCAACAAGACATCCTTCTCCTTCTGAGAGCTTCTGAGAAGATGGCAGCCATGAGCAGGAGCTCCACAACATCAAACCAAACATGAGCTTCATCACATGTTCTTCCACATTTGTTGTCTCAGTAAAAATGTGAAATATAAAAGCAATATAGCCTTTCCTGAAAAATCCAACACAGAAACGTGATGTGCTTCCTTACGTTAGCGTTCCATATAAGACTTTTGTGTTTGTTGTTTGTTTGTCTTTGCATTTATCTTAAAAGCAATGTGCCTTCTTCACACCTCAGACTAAAGTGAGCCATATTTACAGCATTGGCGCCAATTTACCATCATACTGTTCCTTTGAGATGAAAGAAGAGCGACATTTAAGACATATTCATTTTTTGCTTGTGCTGAATTTGTAACGCATCAGCACTGGCCTCAAAGGCCATTTAAAATGGAGGACAGAATAAATAAAACCCTCAAAGACAATCAGCAGGTGGGTGGAGCCACCTTCACCACCATGGGTTCCTAATGGCTGGAGTTTCGTAAGCAAAGCATTTGGAAAAGGACCATCCATGTTCCATTATATTTGATTCTCAGTGTGTTCACTGCGGTCCAGCGTTTGGTACGTTCACCAGAGGAACTACAGAGGCTTTAAGTCTCACTGCAGGGCAACAGAAACTCTTCTCAGGCATGCTGTTTGAAAACACTGAGAAAAAATAAGTAGTATCAGAAAGTTGGCTTTCAAAGCTTCCATTGTTTGTTGTTCTGAATCTCAGGTATCCGTTTGGTTCGGCTCCTTCCCGATGATCCTAAACCCCTCTGAGTTTAGCTAGTTGGATTAGCTAGCTGACTCAGGCTGTCTGAGTTAGCTTGCTGTGTCAGGCTGGCTAAGTGTAGCTAGTTGAGATATTCTAGCTGAGTCAAGCTAGCTGAGTTTAGCTAGCTTGGTTTAGCTAGCTGAGTTTAGCTGGCTGAATCAGGTTCACAGAGTTTAGCTAGCTGAGTTCTGCTAGCGAGTTATGCTAGCTGGATCTAGCTAGCTACATAGCTGTGCTAGCTCCGGTTCTGGTGGGCTGTTGGGGAGCTTGGAGTGGAACAACGTCAAGGAGGCTCTGATGCGCTCCACCTCGCCGGCCGGCAGCTTTAGGCGATGGCGCAGAAGGCAGCTGAACAGGTCCAGGGGCCGGGGGGCGGGAGGAGACAGACGGTTGACCCGGTCTCTCATCTCCAGAAGCATCATGAACGCTGCCTCCTGAGTGCCTTGTGTGTACGGGTAGTCCAGCTGCAGGATGAGATCCTTCATGCCCTCAGGGTCAAAGGGCATGCTGTATCCAAACACCTTCAAGCTGTTGATCTTCATGGAGCCCATGTTTGACGTCTGGTCTTCCCCGTCCAGCGGCTCATAGAACAGTGTTTCGTTGACCACAGGGTCGTCCGTTACGATACGGCTTCGCAGGTAAATGTGCACCGTTTCAAAAAAAGACTTCCACTTGTTGCCCAGCGTCAGAGTCCAGTTGTAACACAGGGCTGTGGTCATGGGGGGGTCTAGTCGAGTCCTCTCCCAGTCAGGGAACACTGGCTGATGAACCGGCATGAACCAGCTCTCAGAGTGGCTCCCTCCAAACGGATTGACGTAGATGGCGGGAACCGGCTCTAAGGTGGAGTTCTTAGTGGAGCAGATCTGGAAGGAGATTCCCATCAGCATGTGGATGAGGTTGGACTTGTTCTTGTTGCTCTTCAGTGTCAACAACATCCGCTTCCTCCAAGCAGGATTGAACCAACTTCCCAAGCGAACATCGTTGCTGATGTAGATGGCGTGGACCTCCACTCTGCTGTCCAGACGCTGTAGCAGATATTTCACCTGGAGGCAGATTGGCACATCATGAGGCACTACGACAAGACACTGTGAAGTCACTGTAAACACAGACACTATGGTATCAATGTAAACACAGACACTGTGAAGTTACTGTAATCACAGGCACTATGGAATCACTGCTAACAGACACTGTGAGGTCCATGTTAACAGTAACAGTTCCACATGTCCTGCGGGAGGGGGGCGCTACCTCGCTGTCGGCCATGTCCAGGTCAAAGTTCAGGTAGCGGTCCAGAGACGCTGCGACGCTCGGCCGGCAGGATCCAAAATGGAGGAAGTTGCTGTGGTGACAGGCCCCACAGCGGGTGGTGTTGTCAGGAGCGCAGGCGGAGCAGGAGCTGGAGGAGGAGCCCACCACACAGGGCACGGACCCCTGGCAGGAGGGCTGCTCCGCAGGACAGCTGCAGCTCCGCCCCTCCTCGGAGAAGGAGCCCAGGGCGCCGCGCTCGCTGCAGTAGAGCAGAGACTGGACCCCGGACCACCAGGAGGAGAGCCCCCTGCAATCACACACACACACACACACACTGAGACTGGACCCCGGACCACCAGGAGGAGAGCCCCCTGCAATCACACACACACACACACTGAGGGAGGGCCGGGACACACACACACACTGAGGAGGGACCCGGACACACACACACACACACACACACACACTGAGGAGGGACCCGGACACACACACACACACACTGAGGGAGGGCCGGGACACACACACACACACACACACACTGAGGAGGGACCCGGACACACACACACACACACACACACACACACACACACACACAAACACACACACACACACACACACACACACACACACACACACACACACACACACACACACACACACACTGCAAGCTATTCACAGTGTTATACAAGTCCTTTTTCCATCAAAAAGATAATGCGCTTTAAAATGATGCGCATCAAAAGTTAGTGCGACATATGTGATGGAAAAATGGTTATATCGCTCTAACGCCGATTTTGTCGCACTAAGTTAATTCGCTCTGCAGAGGTGGTTTTGGGAAAGTTCTAGCGACATAAAAGTAATGGAAAACGGCTGAAGCGATATAGAATGTCGCGCATGCGCATTGTTGATGGAAAATCATCTAGCGGGTCAGAAAAATGCGCTTCAACACGGGGCATTGTGACACAATTTTAATTCGCTATAATCATTCTGTCGATGGAAAACCGTTTAGGCGCTTCTTATGTCGCTACAAATTAATTCGCTTTAAGAGTTAATTCGCTTGAAAATCTGATGGAAAAAGGACTAAGGCCTGTATTCTCAGTGTTAAACAGCCTGTATTCTCAGTGTTAGACAGCCTGTATTCTCAGTGTTGTACAGCCTGTATTCTCAGTGTTGTACAGCCTGTATTCTCAGTGTTGTACAGCCTGTATTCTCAGTGTTGTACAGCCTGTATTCTCAGTGTTGTACAGCCTGTATTTTCAGTGTTGTACAGCCTGTATTCTCAGTGTTGTACAGCCTGTATTCTCAGTGTTGTACAGCCTGTATTCTCAGTGTTATACAGCCTGTATTCTCAGAGTTATACAGCCTGTATTCTCAGTGTTGTACAGCCTGTACCTCTCCCTGGGCAGGTGGATGCGGGGCCGCCGGGGACACCTCCTGCTCAGGGTAAACAGCTTGCGGACCGTCTTGCGGGCTTTCCCCAGGATCAGAGCGCTGCTGGCCTCCAGCTGGGCGAAGCGCTTCTGCAGCTGGAGGTCGCCGGTCCAGGACTCAGCGATCTGGGACACATTCAGGAAGTGGTGCGTGGGGAGGCGCCGCAGGAAGGACTTGAACTCATCTGAGGAGGAAACCACTAGTGAGCGATGGAGAGAGGCTGAGAGCCTCCTGGGGAAGGACCCGACCTGCAGTTGCTGACGGCGGGCTGGAAGACGGGCAGCGCTGGGAGCTACTTTTCTTCTTCAGTGCATCAGACACTACTCGCCACTAACCCCCACCCTGACGTAGCCTCTGATTTCCAACTGTCACCCGGTCTCTCTCTGCCTTCACGCTGCCGTCTCCCTCTGGAATCAACGAACTCATTCATAAATCCAAATCTTCCTCCTGTCACCTTGACGCCCTCCCCACAGTCCTGGTTAGAGCTTACCTTCCCTCTCTGCTCCACCTCATAGCAGACCTCATTAACTCCTCCCTCGCCACCGGCATAACCCCTATTTCAGTTGACCCCAACTACTTCAAAAATTTTCGTTCAATTTCCAACCTTCCATTCATTTCCAAAATATTAGATAAAATAGTCACCCCTCAGCTCCATTCCCACCTATCCCACCACAATCTGTATGAACAATTCCAGTCTGGATTCCGCCCCCTCAATACCACTGCAACGGCCCTCATTCATATCACTTGCTTAATCCGATTAAAGCCATAGTTCAACTATGCTCCTCAATCGGAAAACTGCAATTGTCTCAGTATACATGGCAGTGAGGAAATCTATTCATTGGTCGAATGATTTCATATCCCCGTAAGATAGGTGGCGCTGTGCCCATTTCAACTAGTGGAAACAGAGCCACCGGTTGACCTCTTTACGTCACTAGCAACAACAAACTCAGCCGGTCGCAGCATTCGAAACAGATGTTTTCAGTAGACAGCTGTAGGTTCACTTCGGGTCCATGTCATTTCTCAGACGCTCCATTGTTCCGACCTCTCGGTCGTATCAACAATCCCTTTCACCTCTATGTCGCGTTTCAATCTTGACTTCAGAGAGTCAAAGCAAAAGAATATCCCTCTCAGTTCGGCCGCGGCGCAATGAATGAATAAAGATCGTAAAAAAACATTTGTTTTGACAGATGTGCCCGAAGTTACTATTTTACCACCTCATTGATGACTAACACTCAGAACGAAATGTACTTTTAAAGGGTGTAAAGTGTTACACCCTTCCTGCTGTTCCCTGACCGTAGTCGAGGAGCACACGAGAGACGTTCCCTCCAGGGCCGATGTTCTCTCGGGGGTAACACCCTTCACTTTGTCTGGCAGTCGGTCTGCTTAGAGGTCGGAATGAAGCGGCCACCGATTATTGACAGGCTGGGTACTTTATTCGTAGTTCAACTGACTTAACAGTACACGTTTGCACAGACACAACCGGACCTGTTCATTCACTAAACTGACAAGCGCAAACGCTCGCTCTCCTTGTTCGTCCACTCACTCACTGCAGTCACTCACAGACACACTGCCATTCTCGCGCACACACATACGCGACTCTCGTAACAGAAGCTTAGTGTGTACTGAATGCATGTTGATGATTATACACTTTTTGTAGGGGGTGACTACATTGGCACGACACCAACTTCCTCCATCTTCCGCCACCTTTTTAAATAAATCGCTGTTTTCTCGTTTTCCGACGGCGACCACAACAGGACTATCGTCTCCTTGTACTTCCGGCTCACGCTCCCCGGGAAAAATCTCAAGCATGCGCAGAACGCATAATCCGATTCCAATCCGTTTGACCGTAAACATGCACGCTTAATTCGACTATGAGTAACTCGATTTGACTCGACTTTAGTCCGACTAAGGTGTATACATGCATCTTAATAATCCAATCATAGTCGGACTAAGCCAATAATTTGACTTTCTTGAGTGTCATGTAAACGCACTGACTGATGCCCTCCTCATTGCAGCTGACCCTTGACTCCTCACCATCCTCATCCTGCTTGTGTGAGTGTGGCCTTTTCAAACCATCTCCCACACCATACTCCTCAATAGACTTGCATCCATTGGCATTCATCACACCCCTTCAACTGGTTCTAGTCCTACCTCTCAGGCTGCCCTCAGTTCATCAAACTAAAGTCCTTCACTTCCCAACCCTCCTCCGTCACCACAGGCGTTCTGCAGGGCTCGGTCCTCGGGCCCCTACTTTTAAGCATCTACCTCCATCTTCCTCTATCGGCAATATCTTTCGTCACTATAATAGTCACTTTCACTTGTACACTTGACACACAGCTCTACCTCTCCACCAAACCTGACTCCTCCCTTCCTCCATCACTCCGACTTAAAAACCTGGTTTTCCTCCAATTCTACAACGTAACAGCAATAAACCAGAATTTACTCTCACTGGTACTAAATCCACACTCTCCCAATTCCATAGCTTCTCTATTCAAATCAATAACACTCCTGGTTTCCTCTCCCCCAGGTCAAGAGCTTGGGTGTCATCCTCGACAGCACACTCTCCTTCCAACCGCACATAAATAACATCACCCGCATTGCTTATTTTCACCTCTGCAATAGTAACCGTCTCCGGCCCTCCCTCACCACTGACTCCACTGCCATCTCATTCACAGTCTGTTCATTCCAAGGCTTGACTACTGCAACTCCCTCCTCTTCGGTCCCCCCCCCAAAAATACTCCATGACCTCCAACTGGTCCAAAACTCAGCAGCACGTATCATCGCTAGAACACAGCCCTCTCACCACATCACCCCTGTCCTTCACCAGCTTCATTGGCTCCCGGTTCATTTCCGTATTCAATTTAGAATCCTCCCCTACACCGTCAAAGCCATCCATAATCTTGCCCCCACATACCTAACAGACTCAATTTGCCACTCCCTCCCGTGCACTCCCCTCCTCCTCCTCTGTACACCTAACTGTCCCCTCTGCCCGTCTCCCCACGACGGGGGCAGGGCCTTCAGCCGCTCTGCTCCCCTGCTCTGGATGGCACTACCCCCTGACATCCGCAACACCGACTCCATATCCCAGTTTAAATCAAAGCTCAGGACTCCCCTTTTCAGATTTGCGTACCCCTCCTGATCTTGCCTTCCCACATCACCATCACCCATTGTCCACTTTATTTGAACTGTTTATTTATTTGTCTTCTTGCGTATCTGCTACTGATTGTATGAATGTTTTTCTAATGTACGGTGTCCTTGAGAGCCATGAAAGGCGCCTTTAAGTAAAATGTATTATTATAATTATATTACTCAGCCCCCGCATGCCCGGGGACCAGCTGCAGCAGGCAGGAGCCCCCCGGGAACCTGGGGGTCACCCCGGTCTGGGATACCCCCGAGGCACCAGGGGGCCCCCGGCTGACCAGGTGCCCCCTGGTCTGGGATACCCCTCGGTCAATGTTCCTTCACACTCACCCCCCAGGAGTGCTGGTGTATTAAAACGATGTAGAACTCAAGGTGCTACGATTGCTTGTGTCCAGCATTCCAGTGCTGATAACCGTAGCAACCGGCTCCCCTGTAACAGCTACAGAGTAGCTGGTTGCTATGGTAACTGTCATCCCCTATAGTTACAGTCTAACTATAGGCTATGACAGGTTTGGTTTCAACCAGAACCTAGTCTGTTTACCTTTTAGTAACCCCATCCTTTAGAGGAGAGCAGCAGAGCGAGGGAGAGTCACACACACACACAAACACACACTCTCACACAAATAAATATATGTGTGTCCTTCCGTGTCATGCTTCAATGAGTTGACTGCTTGGTGCCAAAGGCAGCATCTCCCATGCTCAGCTCTCAACCCTATAATCCCCAACTCTCTCCATTTGCCTCTTAGAAAGAGTCTTCTCACAACTGAATGGTTCCCCACAAAGCAACACGTACCAAAGGCCGACCTCATCAGCCAACCAACGGGCCTTGATGGAAACATGATGTGTTGTGGAGGTGAGAGGTCTTTACCTGAGGCGCCTGAGCTAGAAGATAGAGACTCTGACCAGCTGGCTCGTCCCAGTGTGAAGGTACCTTGGTTTGGTTCAGGATCTCATTCTGCTGCTTGACAATAACACGTTGTACTCGATATCCTAATAAACACCCTGTCCCAAAACCCTCACCAAAACACTAGTGTTAGGATGTTCAACTAACCTAAACCCGCACCAAAACACTAGTGTTAGGATGTTCAACTAACCTAAACCCGCACCAAAACACTAGTGTTAGGATGTTAGACTAACCTAGTTTAACATGGTCTGAATTGTTTTAAGTTAAAAGCTGTTATATATATTCATAAAGCGTTAATAAGGTGTAGTATCTTCATAAAGAGTTAATTAGCCGCTCTGTATCGTTGTAGAAAGCCGTTCTGAATTGTAATAAAGGGTTAAAGAGTCTCTGTCAGTATTAAGGAGGGATGACCCTTGACCTCTGTTACCTGACTCCATGAAGTGTTTTTTGAATTCGCTCCAGGCGTCGTTGCTCTTCTTCAGGTTCTCCTCCATGACTCGGATGTCGGCGAATGGACAGTTGCATGCTGGGAAGTGTGCGGAGCAGCGACACCAGCAGTCATTGTTGTGACAGAGAAGCTCTCCCTCCGAGCTGCAGGCCACATAGCTGAGGGCCGCCTCCACGAAGCGACCGCGCAGAAACCCCGGGAGCACGGCCTGCAGACCTGAGACGCAACACCAGTGTGAGCTCTGCTGCTACACAACAACACACTACTGCTGCACAAAAACACAACACTGCTACACAAGCATCAGTATGAGATCTACTGCTACACAACGCACACTACTGCTACACAAAAACACAATACTGCTACACAAGCATCAGTATGAGATCTACTGCTACACAACGCACACTACTGCTACACAAAAACACAATCCTTCTACAAGACCATCAGCATGAGTTCTACTGCTACACAAAGCACACTACTGCTACACAAGCATCAGTATGAGATCTACTGCTACACAACCACACACTACTGCTACACAAAAAACACAATACTGCAACACGACAATCAGTATGAGCTCTACTGCTAAACAACGCACACTACTGCTACACAAGCATCAGTATGAGATCTACTGCAACAAAACAACACAGTACTGCTACACAAGCATCAGTATGAGATCTACTGCTACGCAACATCAGTAGGTGCTCTACTGCTACACAACATCAGTATGAGCTGTACTGCTACACAACACACTCCTGACGGTGCAGGGTGACAGTGGAGGTGGAGGTGGAGGTGGAGGTGGAGGTGGAGGTGGAGGTGGAAGTGGAGATCTAGGTGGAGGTGCAGGTGGAGGCACATGTGGAGGTCCTACCTTGCAGGTGGATCTTGTTCTCGGGGCTGTGCACCAGGACGGAGCTCACAGAGTCCAGACTGTCATAGTTACTGCATCCCAACGGCCCGGTCCTCGTCTCCGTTACCTAGG
Source organism: Gadus chalcogrammus (assembly GCF_026213295.1). Classification (NCBI taxonomy): domain Eukaryota; kingdom Metazoa; phylum Chordata; class Actinopteri; order Gadiformes; family Gadidae; genus Gadus; species Gadus chalcogrammus. The sequence goes on along the minus strand of NC_079419.1, from coordinate 11,623,766 downwards.
AAACCAAACACTGTCATAGTTACTGCATCCCAACGGCCCGGTCCTCGTCTCCGTTACCTAGGAAACCCAACACTGTCATAATTACTGCATCCCAACGGCCCGGTCCTTGTCTCCGTTACCTAGGAGACAAACCTCTTATCTCTGTGACACATCCTTCATGTAAACATCATATAAAATAACATAAAATAACATAAAATAACATAACTTAACATAAGATAACAAAACATAATATAGCTGAACAGATAGAAAGATAAAGTAAGTATTCCCAGCTCAGCAGACCACCTCAGGAACAACACTGCTTTTGATCTGGGTAGCAGTGCTGCACACATACAAACACACCAACACAAACACATACGCACAATACAAACACACCAACACAAGCACATACACACATACAACACAACAACACAAGCACATACACGCGATACAAACAATCCAACACAACATAAGCTCATACAATACAAACACACCAACACAAGCACATACGCAAGATACAAACACACCAACACAACACAAGCTCATACGATACAAACACACCAACACAAAGCTCTGCTGAGATATTGTGGCTCAATATCGCAGCACTCAGCCTCAGTCAGACAGATCTACTCTTTAAAGAAGAGCAGACCTCCTACTCACCAGCTGTCCCCCCCCCCCACACACACACACACACACACACACACACACACACACACACACACACACACACACACACACACACACACACACACACACACACACACACACACACACACACACACTGCACTACACAGAGAAATTCCATAGAAGCGCGTTGCATTGTAACCTTCGGCATTGGTTGGTTGAAAAACATGATTAGTGTCAGTACAGACGATGAGTCACTCTCTGTTCCAAAGGACTTTTCACCATCACTCCCACACCGACAAGTACACAACACACCCAAAAGTACACAACACACCTACACAACACATCTATACCCACAACCACACAACACACCCATACCCACAAGTACGCAACACACCCTCACCCACAACTACAAAACACACCCACAGCCACAACTACACAACACACCCACAGCCACAACTACACAACACACCCACAGCCACAAGTATACAACACACCCACAGCCACAACTACACAACACACCCACAGCCATAACTACACAACACACCAACACACTAGGGGTAGGTTGTACCAGACCTAGCACTAGGGGTAGGCTGTACCAGACCTAGCACTAGGGGTAGGTTGTACCAGACCTAGCACTAGGGGTAGGCTGTACCAGACCTAGTACTAGGGGTAGGCTGTACCAGACCTAGTACTAGGGGTAGGCTGTACCAGACCTAGTACTAGGGGTAGGCTGTACCAGACCTAGTACTAGGGGTAGGCTGTACCAGACCTAGTACTAGGGGTAGGCTGTACCAGACCTAGCACTAGGGGTAGGTTGTACCAGACCTAGCACTAGGGGTAGGCTGTACCAGACCTAGTACTAGGGGTAGGCTGTACCAGACCTAGTACTAGGGGTAGGCTGTACCAGACCTAGCACTAGGGGTAGGTTGTACCAGACCTAGCACTAGGGGTAGGCTGTACCAGACCTAGTACTAGGGGTAGGCTGTACCAGACCTAGCAGACATAGCTATCTGCAGGTGGTGTTCAGGTGTACCTTTATAGCTGATGTAGCTATCTGCAGGTGGTGTTCAGGTGTACCTTTATAGCTGATGTAGCTATCTGCAGGTGGTGTTCAGGTATACCTTTATAGCTGATGTAGCTATCTGCAGGTGGTGCAGCCTCCTCAGAGTGATCTCTCGATCAGTGAAGTATGAAGCGGCCAGCTGGTGCAGCAGCTCCAGAGAAACCACAGAGCTGTTCCCAGAGCCAGAGTCCGACTTCCTGTTCAGCTTCTGTTTGTCCAGGAAGATGGTGAGAGACTCTTCCCCTAGGAGCAAAGTCAGGGTCAGGGTTAGGGTTAGGGATAGGGAGCAGGGTTTAGGGTTAGGGAGCAGGGTTTAGGGTTAGGGAGCAGGGTAAGGGTTAGGGTTACCTAACAGGGTTAGTGTTAGGGTCAGGGTTACCTAACAGGGTTAGTGTTAGGGTTGGGTTACCTAACAGGGCTAGTTTTAGGGTTAGGGTTACCTAAGAGGGTTAGTGTTAGGGTTAGGGTCAGGGTTACCTAACAGGGTTAGTGTTAGTGTTAGGGTTCCCTAACAGGGTTAGTGTTAGGGTTAGGGTCAGGGTTACCTAACAGGGTTAGTGTTAGTGTTAGGGTTCCCTAACAGGGTTAGTGTTAGGGTTAGGGTTACCTAACAGGGTTAGTGTTAGGGTTAGGGTTACCTAACAGGGTTAGTGTTAGGGTTGGGGTTCCCTAACAGGGTTAGTGTTAGGGTTGGGGTTGGGGTTCACTATCAGGGTTACCATAAGCTAAGCCTCACAGATTGAAAGATGCTGAGGAGAAGGTTTACTGTAGTTAGAAGGTCCTTCTCACCTCCCAGGGTTGCAGAGACCAGGAAGTGGGTCCCGTACTTTTTGATGAGGTTCTCGTTGATTTGTTGCAGGGTGGGTCGTCGCCCTAGCAACCGCAGGTTGCGTAGGAACTCAGGCGCTAGCGGCAACGGAGCTCGCGGTGAATCTCTTTTCTCTGTCACCAAGCTGCTCACCTTCCAGTGGCTGAACTCCCTGTCAATCAAAATACAAATACAAGGAATAATCATAGTACATTTACATTTAGCAGATGCTTTTATCCAAAGCGATTTCAGCAAGATTCTCAAGGACAGCAGAGTCAACCAGGCGACAGCCAGCTCGTCAGGAGCCGCCTTGCTCAGGGACACCACGACGAGGATCAAACTATCAACCTTGTTGTTGCAAGGCTATATGTGTCATACATATTTCGTTTGAGGTTTATGGTTAGGGTTAGGGGAGACTAAGTTTACAACAGGTTAGTTAAGCCAGTTCTGTAAACGGGATAATACACATGATTCAAATGCCTTCACAAACGGTCGGCAGCCCAGGACTTATTACACTGAGATCACATACACACACACACACACACACAATTCAGACGATTCCAACACAGACACTAACCACTTCTCCAGGTTAGTGTAGTCCTAACAGAGCCACTAACCCCTTCTCCAGGTTAGTGTAGTCCTAACACAGACACTAACCCCTTCTCCAGGTTAATGTTAGTTTAGTCCTAACAGACACTAACCCCTTCTCCAGGTTAATGTTAGTTTAGTCCTAACACAGACACTAACCCCTTCTCCAGGTTAATGTTAGTTTAGTCCTAACACAGACACTAACCCCTTCTCCAGGTTAATGTTAGTTTAGTCCTAACACAGACACTAACCCCTTCTCCAGGTTAATGTTAGTTTAGTCCTAACACAGACACTAACCCCTTCTCCAGGTTAATGTTAGTTTAGTCCTAACACAGACACTAACCCCTTCTCCAGGTTAATGTTAGTTTAGTCCTAACACAGACACTAACCCCTTCTCCAGGTTAATGTTAGTTTAGTCCTAACACAGACACTAACCCCTTCTCCAGGTTAATGTTAGTTTAGTCCTAACACAGACACTAACCCCTTCTCAACCTAACCAAATTGAGTATGTACATATTCCTGAAGATGTATATTTGCAAAAACCAAGCAATAAAATATTGAACATTAACCCGACCTGAAGATGTATGTTGATTTAAAGTAAGAGGATGTATCTGGATTTAAGGCAAGGGGAGGTATCTTGATTTAAGGTAAGAGGAGGTATTTTGATTTAAGGTTAGAGGAGGTATCTTGATTTAAGGTTAGAGGAGGTACCTTGATTTAAGGTAAGAGGAGGTATCTGGATTTAAGGTAAGAGGAGGTATCTTGATTTAAGGTTAGAGGAGGTATCTTGATTTAAGGTAAGAGGAGGTATCTTGATTTAAGGTAAGAGGAGGTATCTTGATTTAAGGTAAGAGGAGGTACCTTGATTTAAGGTTAGAGGAGGTACCTTGATTTAAGGTAAGAGGAGGTACCTTGATTTAAGGTAAGAGGAGGTATCTTGATTTAAGGTTAGAGGAGGTACCTTGATTTAAGGTTAGAGGAGGTACCTTGATTTAAGGTTAGAGGAGGTACCTTGATTTAAGGTAAGAGGAGGTATCTTGATTTAAGGTAAGAGGAGGTATCTTGATTTAAGGTAAGAGGAGGTATCTTGATTTAAGGTAAGAGGAGGTATCTTGATTTAAGGTTAGAGGAGGTATCTTGATTTAAGGTAAGAGGAGGTATCTTGATTTAAGGTAAGAGGAGGTATCTTGATTTAAGGTAAGAGGAGGTATCTTGATTTAAGGTAAGAGGAGGTATCTTGATTTAAGGTAAGAGGAGGTATCTTGATTTAAGGTAAGAGGAGGTATCTTGATTTAAGGTAAGAGGAGGTATCTGGATTTAAGGTAAGAGGAGGTATCTGGATTTAAGGTAAGAGGAGGTATCTTGATTTAAGGTAAGAGGAGGTATCTTGATTTAAAGGAAGAGGAGGTATCTTGATTTAAAGTGTACCTCATGCTGGGGTTGATAGGGGAGGTTAACCTTATCCTTATCCTTCACAGTGGTGGGATGTGGTAATCGTTGCCATCGGCAGCGTATTGAAGAGCAGAAGCCGAGCATCGTTTACTGTTCTGCCTCCGTCTCCCTGAGCGACCAGAGAGCTGCTAATGAAGATGGATGCAGCTAATGAAACCACTTAGCACGTAGCAGCTAGCCTCCCTGGTCCCAGCGCTGGCCATCCCCACTCTAAACATATTAAACCATCATATAGCGCTCTAAACCATCCTATTAAACCATCATATAGACACTCTAAACCATCCTATTAAACCATCATATAGACACTCTAAACCATCCTATTAAACCATCATATAGACACTCTAAACCATCCTATTAAACCATCATATAGACACTCTAAACCATCATAGAGTAACCCTAACCCATCATATAGACATTCTAAACCCTCATATATTCACTCTCAACCATCATATAGGCACTCTAAACCATCCTATTTAACCATCCTCTTAAACCATCATATAGACACTCTAGTCTAAACCATCCTTTTAAACCATCATATACACTCTAAAACAACATAATACACTCTTAACCATCATACATACACCCTAAACCATCATATTAAACCATCACTCTAAACCAGAGGTCTTCAACAGGGGGTCCGCGACCCCTAGGGGGTCCGCAAGGTACTGCAGGGGGGTCGCGAAAGTTTTGGTTGATGAGACATTTTTTTATATCCCCCCCGCAATTTTTTCCACAAATTGAAATGTCTTTAAACACACATTAACATGAATCCAACACACTAGCTGCGTTTACATGGACACTTTTGATCCGATTTCTAATCGGAATAGATCTATTCCGATTAGAAATCGGAATAGCAATCCGAATGTACTATATATATGGAATTTACAAAAGTGGTAAGCATATGTTCGTGTGCACGTACAGTCTCTCGCACGCACCGGACATATCTGGACTGGCTGCGACATTTTTATGCATTTGATTTTAATGAAAGCCCAGTAGGAGAGAGCTTTTCTCTGCCTGCTCCTTCAATTAAAAAGAAGGACAGCACAGCGACGTCAGTTTCTCGTTCGGTTTCTATAAATACCCCCTCCTCCGCCGCAAACAATACGTATTTGGATGAGAGTGCGCAGCCAAGACTGTTGGGAGAGAGAGCGTGCTGTTATAAAAGGGATAATGTACAGAACGCCAGTCATCATTGGGAAAATAAATCAGCAGAGAAATATTCCGCCAAAGACGTTGACGTCGCTTAGCAACTGGACCCGCTGGGGTTAATAAGTTACCGGACTACTTGCGGAGCGATAAGAAAGACACTAACAAACATCACTAATTTTCTTTTCCACATTTATGCTTTAAAAATGTCAATTTGAATAGCTTTTATGCATGATTTCATGCAATTGACAGACATTGTTGATCTTGGCAGGTATCAGTTTATTATGTTATGTTATGTTTATGAATGGCAGTGGCATGGCCACCCTACTCACTGTACCTTGCACATGTTTAAAATAAAAACATTAAGGACCAGTTTAATATAAAACACATTTTATACAATATACTGTATAAGTAGGGGGTCCCTGCTCCATCTCTCCATCAGTTTGGGAGTCCTTTGCCTGGAAAACGTTGAAGACCCCTGCTCTAAACCATCATATAGACACTCCTACCATCCTTTTAAGCCATCATATACAATCAAAACCATCATATATGCAATCTAAACCATCCTATTGAACCATCATATAGACACTCTAAAGTCTAAACCATCATATAGACACTCTAAACCGTCATATTAACAACTTCACATATAGATATATATTTTTAGTTTATTTGATAGGGACAGATACAACTCATGTGGAATGTGCACCATCCAGCAGAAAGCATCATATTATTTGTAGCTTTAGCTCATTTCCAATGCCCGTCCCTAGAGGGGCCTTGAAAATAACATCCATAAAAATATACGAGGAACAGCCTATCCATTCATCCGTCCTCTGTTCTACCATTCATTCATCTATGCATTCATCCATCCATCCATATATGCAATAATATGTTCACATACTAGCCTACCATTCCCCAGGCTAGTCCTATGCATTGCAAAAAACAATATACCCAATACCCCACCCCCCTCCTGCCCGCGCTGACATTTCCACACACATAGACACACACACATTTAAGATCTTTCCACCCCCGCACTCACACACACACACACACTCACAATTAAAACCTCCCCGAAATTCCCTTGAGTTTTAAGTTAAGTTGCTTGATATCCCTCTCTAAACCTTCATATAGACACTCTAAAGTTTAGTGTGTATATGATGGTTTAATATGATGGTTTATAGTCTAAACCATCATATTAAACCAGTTAGGGTTAGTTTAACCTCACCAAGTCACTCTCCTTGTGTGTGTTTGTAGGGTTAGTGTTAGTGGTTAGCATTACGTTAGGGTTAGAAATTAGAGGTTAGTGCTAGAGGTTAGAGGTTGGAGGTTTGAATTAGGGTTAGAGGTTAGTGGTAGAGGTTAGAGTTAGGGTAAGAGGTTGGGGTTAGGGTTAGAGATTAGGGTTAGAGGTTAGGGTAAGGGTTAGAGGTTAGGGTAAGGGTTAGAGGTTAGAGGATAGAGGTTAGAGGTTAGGGTTAGGGTAAGGGTTAGAGGTTATAGTTAGAGTTAGAGTTAGGGCTAGTGACCTAACCTCACCAAGTCACTCTCCTTGTGTGTGTTTATACTTGAAGTTGAGAAGACACTCAGACTGGACCAGGTCACCCACACACAGAGACACACACACACACACACACACACACACACACACACACACACACACACACACACACACACACACACACACACACACACACACACACACACACACACACACACACACACACACACACATACACACACAAACGTACCTGTAGATTTTGTATCGGGTGGAGAAGCTCTGCAGGAACCTGTCTCTGAACTCAGTGTACTCGGGGCAGCGGTGGAACGGCCCTCGCTCCGACAGCAGCCAGTCCAGCTGGCCTCCACCCAGCACCCCCACCCGAGAGGAGGAGGAGGAGGAGGAGGAGGAGGAGGAGGAGGCGGAGGAGGCGGAGGAGGAGAAGAGCAGTAGAGTCCAGAGAAGCATGGAGCTCAGCACGCTAGCACAGGAGCAGCAGCGCTCTCTTCTTATTGGCCAACGAGTCGTCATGCTGGGAGGGCCGGGAACCCGGGAGCCGCATGTCTCCTCCGTCACCTCGGAGACCTGCACACAGAACCCATTACCTACTGGGAACCTCCACCCTGAGCTCCACCCCGACCCTAACCCAAATCTCCACCCTAACCCATACCTACCATCTGACCCAAACCTCCACCCTAACCCATACCTACACTCTGACCCAAACCTCCACCCTAACCCTTACCTCCACTCTGACCCTAACCCTAACCTCCACCCTAACCCTTACCTCCAACCTAACACTAACCTCCACCCTAACCCTTACCTCCACTCTGACCCTAACCCTAGCCTCCACCCTAACCTCACCTCTAACCCTAACCTCCACCCTAACACTAACCTCCACCCTGACCCTAACCTCCACCATACCACAGCAGTTAATCATCTATACTCATAGCCTTCTTACCCTGGTCTACTTATACATAAACATTCAGAAAAACCTAATAACAGTAAAACAACTAATATATATATCGATTATAGATTAGATAGATTTAGATATGCATATATATATGTATATATATTTATGTATACATAAATACATAAAAATAAAATAATTAAAAAAATATATATATATACCACTGAACCATTCTTACATTTTCAGATTGACATTGGCTCATATTTCAGATATTTTTTCTGGTCATACCGATACATTTTATGCATCTGTAAACCATGTCCACTATAAAAGCTCCACAATGCAGGAAAACATCCTTCTAGTTGTCCTTGCATGATAAAATAATTACATTCATAAATCATAAATCACAAAAGTCACGCCTCATCTTTACATGAATGTTTGATCAGAAGACAACGCCCTACTGTTATCTGGAGATATGAGAGGAGGGAGAGAAGAGGAGAGAGGAGAGGGGAGAGAGAGGAGAGAGGAGAGGGGAGAGAGAGGAGAGGAGAGAATGCGAGGAGAGAGGAGAGAGGAAAGGAGGGAGGAGAGGGTTTGGAGAAAAATCATGAAACCTGCGGCTTCTCTCTCCTCCATCTGTTTTGCTAACCCTCTAACCTTATCCATCGAACCCAGGACCTGTCACATCTAACCCAGGACCTGTCACATCTAACCCAGGACCTGTCACATCTAACCCAGGACCTGTCATATCTAACCCAGGACCTATCACATCTAACCCAGGACCTATCCCATCTTGCAAATTAAGGAGCTGTGTGTAACCTAACCCTAATAAACCAGCTGTACCTTCACCATACCCCAACCCAAATAGCACAGTCTCCAAAGGAAAGGCTTCAGTGCAGCATCTCATGTCGACAACTGGTTTAGTAATCTCAAGATAAGATTTAAAATGTGTCTTTTTCCTTCTTGCTGCCAACTCCGCTATAAATATTTATTAATATAAATATTTTACAATCCTCCCTAGGTTTTCATTCAGTTCAAAGAATACAAGTGCAACCTCTCTCTCTATCTCTCTCCGTCTCTCTCTCCCTGTCTCTCTCGCTCCGTCTCTCCGTCTCTCTCTCTCTCTCTCAGTTATAGATATAAAGAGATGTATACCATATACCATTTCCATTACACTGGTGGGGAAATGGATTGAGGCTAAACTCTGGCCTGTTTATGAGAGCTGCACAATTTGCCTTTCAAATGAACATCACCAGATTCCTTATCCATTACTGCTCGGAGAAAGACCTGCTCTTCTTGTCCCTGACGACACTGGGCTAATTATGAAATGCATAAAACATGTCACGACGTCAGAGAGACAATAGGAACAAGTGGAATTTCTAGCCTTGACATTTAATGTTGGCCTTGCATTATTCAAGACACCCTCTTTCCTATTTACCTTCCTCTGCATCGCCAGGAGGAGAACTTAACTCAAGGACATCTCTTGTTGAATCAGTATCAAGGGCCACCACAGGAATGGCCCGATGCTTCAGCTGAACAAACTGCGGTAACACCTTGTGTTAACGTGTCCACAAGGGGGCAGTGTAGCGTTTCCGGACCCTATGTACATGGACCAATGAGATAAAAGAACCGAGAAACCGAGAAAGAAGACTCGGCCTAGAAACCGAGTCTTCTTTTGAAATTATGAATATATGTGATATGGAAAGGAATATATCCATCTGATAGTGATTTTGTGATGTTTCAAGAACCAACTGAAAATACAACGCTTTAATCTCGCCGAGTTCGTTTTATTATTATTGCATCTGGCTGTCCTCTGATCGACCAAATCAGTGTTTACTGAACAAAAGTTCTGTGGAGAAGAGACTCTCAGACAAAAGCGGATCTGGGCCGGGGTAACATTATCTGACCTTGTAGCCAATCATGTTGGCTGTAAGTGGCCGACCAATAGGTGCTGAGGGCTGCTTCATCACCCCGTCAAATACCATGTCAAGAAACGTGACAGTCGCTGAGCCCGGTGAACATATGTCTGTTCAACTCCAGTAGTGAGGCCCTCATCTCCAGTAAGGAGGCTGGTTCCTCGTCTCCCCTAGGGAGGCTGGTTCCTCGTCTCCAGTAGGGAGCCTGGTTCCTCGTCTCCAGTAGGGAGGCTGGTTCCTCGTCTCCAGTAGGGAGGCTGGTTCCTCGTCTCCAGTAGGGAGGCTGGTTCCTCATCTCCAGTAGGGAGGCTGGTTCCTGGTCTCCAGTAGTGAGGCCCTTTTCTCCAGTAGGTATGCTGGTTCCTGTTCTCCAGTAGTGAGGCTGGTTCCTGGTCTCCAGTAGTCAGGCTGGTTCCTGGTCTCCAGTAGGCAGGCTGGTTCCTGTTCTCCAGTAGTCAGGCTGGTTCCTGGTCTCCATTAGTGAGGCTGGTTCCTCATGAGGCTGGTTCCTGTTCTCCAGTAGTGAGGCTGGTTCCTGGTCTCCAGTAGTCAGGCTGGTTCCTCAGACCTGGTCCTCAGACTTATTTTTTCTTCATGCACAGAGGACCGTCCTGCCCTCCATAGCTCCACCATCATCACACAGTGTGCAGACAGTTCATCTGTTGTGGTGCTCATCTCCAAAACAAAATAACCCTTCTGCTGCCGGGACTTTGAGCCCCTGGTAGCCTGCTGTGTTCTTCTCTCTCTATGTATATATATATATATATATATATATATATGGTGGAAGCGGCCTGACCCTCGTTGGTGATCTGCTGTCAGAATGAGGAGGTCGTGGGCAAATGTGGCAGTAAAAACGTTCTGATTCTGATGTCATCGATGTTATAGAACAGTTTACAATTTATTTATAGATTAACTAATTTCATTTATATCGTTATCGTTTTTTATCTACTTAATCATATTAAATCACTCTTCTGCAGACATTTGAGCATATAGTTATAGTATTGCCAAGGAAACAAGTGGTGGATAGTTGCATTGGATGGTTGTTGGATTTGTAGCAGATGGATTCTGTTAAGATGCTGAGGTGTCCTGCTATTGAAACATGCATGCCTGGTTACCACACCAACATTTTGGTATCGGAGGAGGAGTAGGAATAATGATGTAAGGGAACCAAGCTAACATTTATTGATATTCGCTACCTATCTAAAAAAACAATGCTGCCAAAAGGAATGTCAATGTTCATGTTGGCATAAAACTAGTGTTGTAACTCAGACCACCGTAGCATTGAGTTGTTGATCAGCTGCAATGTGTAGAAATTAAATAGGTTTTTAAGGGCGTTTGTCCAATGACGTAGTTGGATAATCACTAAACCCTTTTTGTAACGACACACTGATGTATCACAGACAGCTCCTAGCAGCTTAAGCATTCTGCCATTGGAACTGGAGGTAAAATGGGGATGGAGGAAACATCTGGTGACTTAGGGAGCTAGCGAAGCCGCATGGCTAAAGACAAATTATTGGAACCCAGCCCTTATGGCAGTCTGATATAAGCTTTTTAACAAGGAGGTAAAGAAGTTTGAGGCAGGAAACCTTGAAAGGTAAAAATAAAACATGATGAAGTACTTCTTCAGAGGGCAGGATGTGTCTACGAATAATGAAACACTTACACTCCTAAAATTAAAGAGCTGTTAGTTTTATAATGAGCAGGTGGTAAGTACCCTCCAGAGCCTGTGTGTGTGTGTGTGTGTGTGTGTGTGTGTGTGTGTGTGTGTGTGTGTGTGTGTGTGTGTGTGTGTGTGTGTGTGTGTGTGTGTGTGTGTGTGTGTGTGTGTGTGTGTGTGTGTGTGTGTGTGTGTGTGTGTGTGTGTGTGTGTGTGTGTGTGTGTGTGTGTGTGTGTGTGTGTGTGTAAGAATGTTCTTTGGTGTTTTTTGGACATCTTCCAGCTAGCAGAGCAAACAGCCATATGGTGAATTAGGGTCCATCAATACCTTTGTTAACATCTTCACTGGCTGATAACCAAGAGAACAGCGGGCTGTCAGAGATAATGAAACATGAATCCTCCCCAGCTGTTGGCTTTCAGCCGGTAGCTGGTAGCTAGTGGCTGGAAGCTGTTAGCTTGTGACTGTTAGCTGATAGCTATTAGCGGGAGCGTGTCTATGTTCCCCGGGTCCTAAGTTCCCCTCTTTGTATGAGACTGGGGAACATAGGACCCTTTTTTAAAAAAAGGGTCCTATGTTCCCCGATATGTATGTGACCGGGGAACATAGGACCCTTTTTGAAAAAGGGTCCTATGTTCCCCGGTCTGTTACGTTTTCCACCATTACTGCCAAATTCCGGCCGAGATAACCACCATTGCATGTCTTTACCTTTTGTGGAAGACGGAGAGACGTCAGAGAACCCGACGCAGTCTATTCATATTGTAATGACCACGGAAGAGGCAACGCCGGTAAACAAACCCCGAGAAGCCCAATCCCTATAGAGCTCCCCGCGCTACGGCCATCCGGAGGCGCACAGCTTTTGGCTGTGATATTATATATACAATTACATTATATTATTTACTATATAGAGCTCCGGGAGTCGCAAACGGCAACAATCAATTTCTCCTCCATGCTGCAGTTCACCCCGGACTGCACTGCACTGAGTTGGCCGGTTAAACGCTGATTGGTTGTTACGTTACACATGTCACTCAGTGGCCACGCTGTTGACCACTGATTGGCTGTCATGACGCGAATGTCGCGTCAAAGTTTAAATATTTTTAAAGATTGATAGATTGCGGAGAACATAGGACCCATTTCCCAGAAAAGGGTCCTATGTTCCCCACAACAGTCGGGAGCAAAGGACCCTTTTTCAGAAAAAGGGTCCTATGCTCCCCGGTATGTTTTGCGCACGGGGGGACATAGGACCCTTTTTGTGAAAAACGGGGAACATAGGACCCGGGGAACATAGGGATGACCCCAGCTGCAAGCTAGTGTCTGTTAGCAGTTAGTTAGTGGCTGTAAGTTGGTAGCTAGTCACTGTGAGCTGGTAGCTGGTAGCTACTGGCCGTAAGCTGTTAGATAGTAGCTGTGTTCGAAATCGTTCCCTATACACTCGTTCCCTATTCCCTATATAGTGTACATGATATAGTGCACTATATAGGGAATAGGGAATGAGAAATCGGACACTACGCTGAACATTTCTAAACGTCATTTGCGTCAGTAAATGCGCCTGGTATTTGTGTGACGTGATGCGCCGACATCATCAAACAAACCGGGCTGGAGGTTGTATTGATGTTGAATGTTACATTTCCTTGTTCAAGTTTTTTTAAATTAATTTTGAATGTTAAATATTCTATGTTAAATCCCAAATAAATTGTTGACATTTCTTAACACAAGCTGGAGACTCCATCATTAAATGTATTCGTTTTCGCGGTTATTCAGCTTCTTCTTCTCCCCTGGAAAAATACAACCGCATTGCATTGTGGTATACGGGAGTAACATGTAGGGAACATCGTATGTACCCTATTTTAAGTCCACTATATAGTGCCCTATATAGTGGACCACTGAGAATTCGAACACCCTAAAAAATGGCGTGCACCCTATTTAGTGCACTACATCCATGATAGGGAACGATTTCGAACACAGCTAGTGTCTGAAAACTGGTAGCTGATGGCTGTTAGCCGGTATCTGGTGGCTGTTAGCTGGTAGCTGGCATCTGTCAGCTGTTGGTTGGTGGCTCTTACCTAGGGGCGTGTCTATGTTCCCCGGGTCCTATGTTCCCCTCTTCGTATGAGACTGGGGAACATTGGACAATTTTTTTTAAAAAGGGTCCTATGTTCCCCGCTTTTCCCAAAAAGGGTCCTATGTTCCCCGATATGTATGTGACCAGGGAACATAGGGACCCTTTTTCAAAATAGGGGTCCTTTGTTCCCTGAGAGGGGATCATAGGACCAGGGAAACATATGACCCTTTTTCAAAAAAGGGTCCTATGTTCCCCGGTCTGTTACTTTTTCCACCATTACTGCTACATTTCATGGCAAATAGGCCTATGTAGGCCTACGGACTTTTTGACGCACATATGCAAATAGGCCTGGACGAGAAAAGATTAGGTCAGGGGTGGCAAACCTGCAGGTCTCGAGCTGCATGCGGCTCTTTGGCTGCTCTGTTAATTATGTCACTTTATCTTGGACCAAGGGATCCTTTCAATGAATGTTAGTTCAACCAGTAATGATAAAACTTGGATCACAAACTCATTATTTAATTTATAAGCTCACCCAGAGAGAGCAGGCTCCACCATGGTTCCTTTCGCTTTCAACGTGCAATAGTTGAGGTGTGTCGCGACGCTAAAAAAATAAAGGTTAAAAGGTTAAAGACTGGTATTTAGCAGACGCTTTGGGAAAGCAAAATTGACTTGCAGCGGGGGCATTGAACCCCGGTCTCCCGGATGTCAGTCGAGGACATTAACCACTGCTCCAAGTTGGAAACCTTAGATGAATAGGAAACCCAGGCTTTTTGCTCAGTGTTTAGAGTTTGTCTTCCATGCCATGGGTGTGGTGCAGTTGATGGGGCAGCAGGTTCGAGACTTGTGAAGCCCTATGTTCCCACATTTCTAAGGATTTCCTTTTCCTGTGTTCCCCTCCTGAAGTCCAATACAAGACTAAGCTGACTATTAAATATATGTTTTGTAAATAAAGTGTGCCAGTGATTATTCAATAGATCAGTGACTCAATAGTTTCCGTTCTTTAGCCTATTAGGTTGTTGGTCGCTTTATGTTTCTTTCTAATGAAGGTAGTTGGGTTCTTGTTCTGCCTTAGCCTTAGCCTATTATATATATTTATATTTGTATAGCACTTTATATCTGAAACAGATATTTATACATTTCGTACAGCACTCATCTGAAACAGATCTAATTAAACAAATTAAATGAAACGTTATTAGAGGTGAATGTATAATGACAAGGGTGCACAATACAATGGAGAACAGGTAGGATAATTAAGGGAAAAGCTAAGCCTCGATGCAAGACAATATGATTAGGGATGGGAATACACATACATGAGTAATCCTAGATTTAAAAAGCAAAAACTGCAAGGTAACCAGAAAGTAGCTGCTGTGCAAATTTAAGTTTTGGGCTGCTTGAGCTAAGCATGGCCATGCGACGGTAGGCCTGCTGGCCAAGCTGAGAGTCTACCCTAAAGATTGATAGATTGCGGGGAACATAGGACCCTTTTCCAGAAAAGGGTCCTATGTTCCCCCGCAACAGTGGGGAGCATAGGACCCTTTTTGGGAAAAAGGGTATCATGTACATCTAGAATTGCAATCGACATTTCATGTAAATATCATGTAAATATAGAAATATCATGTTAATATCATGTTAATATCATGCAAATATAGATATACCATAGACATATATCATCACACAGTAGTGGCAGATTCAAATTACTTTGTTCCAACATCTGTAACCCAACGCCAACAGCCTGAACACGATGCTATGATGCTAACCATGCTAACGGTTGAACCGCCACCATCACAGGGGGCGGCCCAGGTTAGTGTGTCTCTGTTCAAATGGTCCGCCTTTCGCCCTATACAGGCCGCGACTAAAGATTGATTCACAGTTTGCAAGGATCCCTGTCGTCTCTAAAATACATGATGCAGATCTTTTAATATCTATTTTCATTTCTACTTCCACGTCATGTTAAGGTGTACCCAATGTTGCAGTTTAGTGTCAACAAAAATTGTCATTAACAGACATGTAAATAGGTAAATGGAATCTCTATTTTATGAGTGTTCAAATCACTTTCCCACATTGTGCGCTACTTAATATCCATAACGCAAAGGAAACAAAGTGTACACTTTTTTACGCATTATATCCCATGATGCAAAGCGTTTTTCACGATCTTGGGATTCATCAATTAGCTCTGTAAGATCACAGCGTGCCAGGGGTTGGCTTGTTAATGTCACAGTACACGTCAGGCCCGTGAACTTCCTGTGCATAATAAGTGCTTGAATTCCCCACACACGTACTCCCTAGTGTACTCTGTAGTGTCACGATATAGGGTCCAGGGAATGAGACAACAAGTCAGCCTATTGGAACACAGCCTCTATCTCTTTCTCTTTGGATCCCCTGACTGGGAACCGTCTGTCTGAAACCTCATCATTTCTAAATAACGCCTACTCAAGTCATTTTCTATTTTTCTCTCTTTCTTTTTGTTCAGAATCTCTAAGAAACATCTACTCCACATTCAAGCCAAGGCCAAAAGGCTTGGCTTGAATGGATTGCTTTCACCAGAACAAGCATTATGAATCACTTAACAGTAAATGCAGAAATCCTAAAAGAAAGAAATCGAACACTAACCGAATCACCTAACGTTAGCCCCAAGTACATCATACACAACGCTGGTATAAACTGGGTAGTCTATTATTGAGGGAGGAGTAGCTTGTTGTATTGCATCAGGATTTTCTTTAATGTCATTCATTAGGTGCTTATTGTGCTCATTTAGCAGAAGAAAGGAAGAATGGAGCCTTCTTCCCTCTTGGAGTTTGGGTTATAAGAGAAGGTTCCTTTTCCTCCTTCACCAAACAAAGAGCTCTTTATCACACTTATCTTGTTATACCTAACATTAACAGTATTCATTAAAAAATGGAAAACCTCCCATGATGTTAAGTGTACAGTATAGTAGATTATACTATAGCGAAGTGACATGGTATAGAGAGGGGTTGGCTGATGGGCAGAAGGCTACAGATCTTTACTTAAGGAAGAGACAAAGGGTTTAGTTCTTGTTGTGAACTCCTAACTCCCCTGACAATATAGCAGGAGAAGATGGCAAGTACTGGATCTCCAGCAGTAGTTCTGTCCATACCCCTGACCCTGACCCTGACCCTGACCCTGACCCTGACCCTGACCCTGACCCTGACCCTGACCCTGACCCTGACCCTGACCCTGACCCTGACCCTGACCCTGACCCTGACCCTGACCCCGACCCTTACCCTGACCTAGCCTGGACTAAGTGCGGAACATTACTACTGGATCTCCAGCAGTAGTTCCGTCCCTAACCCTGGCCCTGACCCTACACGCATCTCAATATCTCTCCTCTTATAATTGAGTTGACTGATTTCTTAACAGTATTGTTGCTGTTTGATAGAACCAGGGGGAGATAAGGAGATGGAGAAAAATGTATGAATGGATAAATAAATCGATTTCTAGACCTGATGAATGAATGGGAAGGTTGAACACACAAAGATGTTTCATATCTAACTGTTAGTTGGAACAGTCAGTGGAATTCATCCTTCATTTCCATTCATACTGCTGTGAAGCCAGAAACACGTCAACTATTTGTGTTGGTTTGGGGTAGGACAGAGATAATCAAAGCAGACCCAAACCAATTTTATTTTGAATCCAACTCTTTAATAAAAGGACATTTCAATAGTTTATCTTAGCTGAGCTGCTTCCCTCGTGAGTACGGGCCGGATCCTGCAGATGTTGGAGAGGGCAAACCTGCAGGATCGGGCCACCGCGGTGATGCTGCTGTGCAGCATTGTGTGCAGCATCACTTATTGTCCTGTAGCACACCAGGGTTTATCCCGGTATGTGATGGAGATTCAGCAATGTTTTATTAGAGTTAGGAGGACGGTTGGTAAGAGATGGCACGCTCCAGTGTTTTAGAAAGGAATGAAGGAAGAGACAGATAGTTCTCGATGTCAGCGGCATCAAGGGTCGGTTTCGTATTCATCCCTCAATCCATCATCCATTCACGCACCTCACCCTCCACACCTCCATCCGCCCCACATATAACTGCCTTCCTACTTTTTTAGCTTTCAAAGAGTGCCTTGAATAAAACAAGCCATTAAATGTGGCACATTTATAACTGACTTTAGAATCCTATTCCTATAAACACATTTCATAAGCTGCTGGGGTTATGGCACGTGCTGTTCCCAGCTTGGTGGAGATAAAATGAAGTCATATTTCTATGTTATGAACGTACCGTAATAATTCCTGACAGGTAGAATGCTTGACCCCTGAACCCAGTTGAGGCTGAGACACAGGACATAAAGCAAACAAGTCTCCTCCCCGAACCAGCGACCCACACAGGACATGAAGCCAACAAGTCTAAGCCGCGAACCAGCGACCCACACAGGACATAAAGCAAACAAGTCTCCCTGAACCAGTGACCCACACAGGACATAAAGCAAACAAGTCTCCTCCCTGAACCAGTGACCCACAAAGGACATAAAGCCAACAAGACTCCTCCCTGAACCAGTGACCCACACAGGACATAAAGCCAAAAGGTCTCCGCCCCGAACCAGCAACCCACGCAGAACATAAAGCCAACAAGACTCAGCCACGAATTAGCGACCCGAGTTCAGCCTGGTGTGACGGCTGAGGGGGACCTAGGGGGATAGGGCTATGTCATGGTCTAGGGTTAGGGCTATATAATTGTCTAGGGTTAGGGCTATATCATGGTCTAGGGCTATATCATGGTCTAGGGCTGTATCATGGTCTAGGGTTATGGTTATGTCATGGTCTAGGGTTAGGGCTATATCATGGACTAGGGTTAGGGCTTTATCATGGTCTAGGGTTAGGGCTATATCAAGGTCAAGGGCTATATCATGGTCTAGGGTTAGGGCTATGTCATGGTTTAGGGTATGGACTATATCATGGGTTAGGGTTAGTTCATGGATAGGGTCAGGGTTATGGTTAGGGTTAGTTGATGGGTTAGGGTGAGTTGATGGGTTGGAATAGTTCATTGGTAAGGGTTAGGGTTCAGTGCCGGAATGGAGCACTAATGCTCTCGGAGGGTTGCCCCTGGCAACGATTCCCTGGCAATGTCGCCATGCCAACTCCAATCATGTGCCCTCCCCTCTTCTCCTGAGAACCGGCAGCCATCGACAGCAAAACAAACACCGTCTGTCATCTCTCTGGGGCGAGAGACGACCAGACACAGTGAGGAAGAGAGACAGCCAGACACAGTGAGGCAGAGAGACAGCTAGAAACAGTGAGGCAGAGAGACAGCTAGAAACAGTGAGGCAGAGAGACAGCCACACACAGTGAGGCAGAGAGACAGCCACACACTGTGAGGCAGAGAGACAGCCACACACCGTGAGGCAGAGAGACAGCCACACACCGTGAGGCAGAGAGACAGCCACACACCGTGAGGCAGAGAGACAGCCACACACCGTGAGGCAGAGAGACAGCCACACACCGTGAGGCAGAGAGACAGCCACACACCGTGAGGCAGAGAGACAGCCAGACACCGTGAGGCAGAGAGACAGCTAGAAACAGTGAGGCAGAGAGACATTCAGAGACAGAGATATGGGAGATAGAGGTAGGAAGAGAGACAGTGATATGGGAGATAGAGGTAGGAAGAGAGACAGTGATATGGGAGATAGAGGTAGAAAGAGAGACAGAGATATAGGAGATAGAGGTAGAAAGAGAGACAGAGATATGGAAGATAGAGGTAGAAAGAGAGACAGAGATATGGAAGATAGAGGTAGAAAGAGAGACAGAGATATAGGAGATAGAGGTAGAAAGAGAGACAGAGATATGGAAGATAGAGGTAGAAAGAGAGACAGAGATATGGAAGATAGAGGTAGAAAGAGAGACAGAGATATAGGAGATAGAGGTAGAAAGAGAGACAGAGATATAGGAGATAGAGGTAGAAAGAGAGACAGAGATATGGAAGATAGAGGTAGAAAGACAGAGTTATGGGAGATAGAGGTAGGAAGAGAGACAGAGATATGGGAGATAGAGGTAGGAAGAGAGAGACAGTGATATGCGTGATAGATGGAGAGAGACAGAGATATGGGAGATAGAGGTAGGAAGAGAGAAAGAGAGACATCGAGCAAGAGAGAGGCTGGGATAGAGAGAGAGGCAGAGATGTTTGGAGGAATAGATTGGAAGGTGATATTAAAGGGAAGAAGAATGAATAGCGATTGAAGATGGGAGGAGATTAACTTCTGAGTCTATTGAAGATCCGAGATGGCTGAGATCAACATATTTCATTTCAGATCAACAAGTTTAATGTTTAAATAATAATAATAATAATAATAATAAATAATAATTGTGTCACTGGCTGCTCACTCTGAATCGTTGAAATATTGAAATATAAAGACATTAAGAAACAAACCTTTATCATTATTATTGTTGTTATTAATGATACATAATATATGATATTCGTCAAATTATCATATATGTCATTATATTATTAGTACTAGTACTATTAGCTTGTTCTTGTCTCCAAGTGGGAACCTAATGTCTAATGTCCTGAGTGGTGGGCCTTAAGCCTCATTAACAGATTGATTCTACTTCTACTTCCCAGTCGGGACGGCCTCAGTAAAATCTCATGGTCATCAGAGTGCAGATCCGCTGACTAGGCCTTGGCCAGAAATAGCTTCTGGTCTTCAGGGTACTGCCTTCCAAGATAGCTATTTGATACCTTAATACCTCCCTCATCTGACTCACAAGTCATGCCTCCTACATCTGACTCTTGAAGACGATACCACCTCCTCTAGACCAGGTACCACCTCCTCTAGACCAGGTACCACCTCCTCTAGACCAGGTACCACCTCCTCTAGACCAGGTACCACCTCCTCTAGACCAGGCTGAAACGTATTTTCAACGTTCATCTGTGTGTGTGTGTGTGTGTGTGTGTGTGTGTGTGTGTGTGTGTGTGTGTGTGTGTGTGTGTGTGTGTGTGTGTGTGTGTGTGTGTGTGTGTGTGTGTGTGTGTGTGTGTGTGTGTGTGTGTGTGTGTGTGTGTGTGTGTGTGTGTGTGTGTGTGTGCGCGTGTGTGTGCGCGTGTGTGTGTGTGTGTGTGTGTGTGTGTGTGTGTGTTAATCCTATACTCCTCAGCCCTGAACACAGTACCCTAAACCCCTAACCCCTGACCCTATCTCCTGACCCCTGACCCCTGACCCCTCTTGGCCTCTAACCTGTAAAACAAGTTTCATGGGATGTGTTGGTAGTAAAATATGAAGTGTGAATACAATATGACTAAATAACTAAGGTACCATGACTTTGTTAGTAGAATATAAGTTATTTGTTATAAAATATAACTTAGTTAGTCAAATATGAGTTACTGTATATATAACATGACTCATTTAGTATATGAGTCAGTGGTTATATAATATAACTTAGTAAAGCGAGAGGGCGATAGAGAGAGAAAGCTTGAGAGAGAGAGAGAGAGAGAGAGAGAGAGAGAGAGAGAGAGAGAGAGAGAGAGAGAGAGAGAGAGAGAGAGAGAGAGAGAGAGAGAGAGAGAGAGAGAGAGAGAGGGAGAGACACAGACAGACATACAGTCAGACAGAGAGACTGAGAGAAAAGGAGAGCGAGGCAGAGAGAGAGAGAGAGGAAGAGGGAGAGAGAGAGAGAGAGAGAGAGAGAGAGAGAGAGAGAGAGAGAGAGAGAGAGAGAGAGAGAGAGAGAGGAGAGCGACAGAATGAGGAGGATCCGTCTGAACGAATCGGTCTAGGGAGGCCATAAAGACGTCCGAGGAGAGACGAGGAGGCTGGTGATGATTTAGGGTTTAATCCCAGGATGCCGTCTGTCTGGGGAGAGTCCCAGAACGGGGGTATCGGAAACTATAAGATCAGAGGAAGCACCTCTCTCTCTCTCTCTCTCTCTCGCTCTCTCTCTCTCTCTCTCTCTCTCTCTCTCTCTCTCTCTCTCTCTCTCTCTCTCTCTCTCTCTCTCTCTCTCCCTCTCCCTCTCCCAGTCTTCAGTTAACATATTCTGGAGCTAGATGGAGATTGTAAAACGCTCCTAATGTCTCTGGACCGCAATGTCCAGAGGATCAAGTAAAACCGTCCGAAGGTTCTTTGGTAGGTTGAGGTGAAGATGGAGGAGTGAAGAGGTTCTCTGGTAGGATGAGGTGAAGGTGGAGGTGTAAAGAGGTTCTCTGGTAGGGTAAGGTGAAGGTGGAAGAGTGAAGAGGTTCTCTGGTAGGATGAGGTTAAGATGGAGGTGTAAAGAGGTTCTCTGGTAGGGTGAGGGTGGAAGAGTGAAGAGGTTCTCTGGTAGGATGAGGTGAAGGTGGAGGTGTAAAGAGGTTCTCTGGTAGGGTGAGGTGAAGGTGGAAGAGTGAAGAGGTTCTCTGGTAGGGTGAGGTGAAGGTGGAAGAGTGAAGAGGTTCTCTGGTAGGGTGAGGTGAAGGTGGAGGTGTGAAGAGGTTTATGTACAATGCATCAACCTCTCGCTGCTTTGATACTTTCTTCTCTGCATGTCGTCGCCTCCTCGTTGAGGCGTGCCGGCAATCATTGGTAATCACACCAGGGTTATTAATAGATTAGACAGAAATAAGAAGTAAGTAGGCCAGACGAAGGTAAACATGGAGGAGCAGAGCTGGAGAAAAATGCATTCAAAGTGAGAGAGAGAGTGTTGAGGCTGTCCACCTCCTCCTCCAGTCACAGACCGGTTGGTCCTCCTCCTCCTCCTCCTCCTCCTCCTCCTCCTCCTCCTCCTCCTCCTCCTCCTCCTCCTCCTCCTTCCAGTCCCAGATCAAGTGGTACACCTCCTCCTCCTCCTCCTCCTCCTCCTCCTCCTCCTCCTCCTCCTCCTTCCAGTCCCAGATCAGGTGGTACACCTCCTCCTCCTCCTCCTCCTCCTCCTCCTCCTCCTCCTCCTCCTCCTCCTTCCAGTCCCAGATCATGTGGTACACCTCCTCATCCTCCTCCTCCTCCTCCTCCTCTTCCTTCCAGTCCCAGATCAGGTGGTACACCTCCTCCTCCTCCTCCTCCTCCTCCTCCTCCTCCTCCTCCTCCTCCTCCTCCTCCTCCTCCTCCTCATCCTTCCAGTCCCAGATCATGTGGTACACCTCCTCATCCTCCTCCTCCTCCTCCTCCTCTTCCTTCCAGTCCCAGATCAGGTGGTACACCTCCTCCTCCTCCTCCTCCTCCTCCAGAGTGCGGTCCTCTGGAGGAGGTCCTATAGAGGAGGTCCTCTGGAGGAGGTCCTCTGGAGGAGGTCCTATTGAGGAGGTCCCATGGAGGAGGTCCTCTGGAGGAGGTCCTATTGAGGAGGTCCTCTGGGAGGTTCAGGGGTCCGGTCGAAGAGGAGAACCGTTGAGCTGGTGCAGAGGCCGCAGTCCGCTGGGCAGCGAGGGGTCTCCTGGACTCAGGGATGGTGGGTAGTCCACGTTCTGGGATAGGCTGAGGACCATGATGGACAGGACCTAGGAGAGGTTCTGAGGTCTACATCGACCAGGGCCTAGGAGAGGTTCTGAGGTCAACAGGACCTAGGAGAGGTTCTGAGCTCTACAGGACCTAGGAGAGGTTCTGAGGTCTACAGGACCTAGGAGAGGTTCTGAGGTCTACATCGACCAGGACCTAGGAGAGGTTCTGAGGTCTACAGGACCTAGGAGAGGTTCTGCGCCAGCACTATTGGGATGGTATTGAAGCAGTCTTCACTGCATGACAACACGACAACACATATATATCTATATATGTATAATATATAATAATGTATATATCTGTATATGTAATGTATATATGTATAAATGTATATATGTGTAATGTATATATGTATATATGTATGTATAATGTACATATGTGTATATGTGTATAGGTCATATACCATTGTTATCAACCCAAATGAAAATATATCACTAAATTTGATTCATACTGCGGCAATGATAAAATGTGGTTATCAGTATCCCAGCGAAACTGAGATAAAACTCCCACTGGATCTGATAATTGTTTTCAATTTCACATTGGCTTGTAAGCTAGGAGTGTTCTGGTGGAATCAATGCAGTAATAGTTCATCATCCCTCTTTGAGACGGTGAGGAGGCCATCAGTCGTATCCACTGTACCAATCACGCTGCTCAGGAAGTAGCTTTGGTATAATCAGAGTAATCAGAGTTCAGCTTCTTGAGTCAAGTCGGTCTGAGCCAGGCTCTAATACGATGAGTCCACAGTTATTACAGAATCCCTGAACCATTCAGCCCTTCCTGACCACCACCGATAATATCTTACATGTGTATATTTACTTCTACAAACCGATCCTATCCTGCAGTAGGAGGTCATGTGACCGGAGAACACGAAGAGCCAATGAGAACGATCCTGGGGAGAGATGCGGGAGAAGGTAAGTGAAACCCGCCCTGATGTTTGGAGATTAGAGCACTTAGCGGACCTGGTGTCGTCCTCATCTTGGTGAGTTATCGTTTAGATTAGCAGGATAGGGTTAGGGTTTGCTCTATGGTAACCAAGCTAAGCACTGAGGCCATCAGCAGGTTAGGGTAAGCTATATGGTAACTATGGGTTAGAGTTAGCTCTATGGTAACCAAGCTAAGCACTGAGACGTGAGCTCTGATTCTGTAGGATATGCTATACTATAACATAGCAGGTTTCTAGATAGAATCAAACAATAACTGCCATAGATGAATCTACTTTACTAATGGATGATAGGGTAAGGGTTAGAGGGTTTAGGGTTAGATGAACCTTTGTATGTCATCTGCCATGTTTGTTTTGATCCATGGTTAGGGCTAGGGCTGGGGTTAGAGGGTTAGGGTTAGTGCTAGGATTAAGGTTAGAGGGTTAGATTTAGGGGTAGGGTTAGAGGGTTAGAGTTATAGGGTAAGGGTTAGGGCTAGGATTAGGGTTAAAGCTAACCCTAGCCCCATATTTTGTGTTCTGTTGTTTTACCTTAGTTAGTCAGTTTTTTTTTTATCATGTATTATTGTATTTTCATTTAACATCGATGCCAGTAGACCTTTTGGCTAATTCTGGCATTTTTTACCCATGTATGATCATATGTTTTATTAATTTGCACTGTCCCCTTCTTAATTAAACAGAATTGAATTGAAGTGAATTAAAGGGTTAGGGTTAGAGGGTAAGGGTTAGGGTGTGCTCTGCCTTCAGGTCCAGAGTGCTGCAAATCATTGCAATCCACAAATTACAGGAACAAGATTGTTGTGTAAGATTGATGGAGTTATGTGTAAGGTCTTTCACGATTGTATAATCCCCTAAGATTAATTAAACCTTGTTGAATCTCCCCGACTCTATGGAATAACTTCTCATCAGAATTCTCACCTGATCAGGCTGAATTAGGGCTAATGTGATTTATATTACTGTTGAATCACGAGTCAAAACACTTCAAATTACCAGGGAGAGAGGGAGAGAGAGAGAGGGAGAGAGAGAGAGAGAGAGAGAGAGAGAGAGAGAGAGAGAGAGAGAGAGAGAGAGAGAGAGAGAGAGAGAGAGAGAGAGACAGAAGAAAGGGGGTAAAGAGACATCTGCTCTGAGAACAGAGAAATACTCTGGCTGCCGCTGCCAACACGTTGTTTTCAATCCACGGAGCCGTTTAGTGTTCAGCAAACAGAGTCCATTAGAGATCACAGGTTACAGCAAAATACTGCAGATGTTTCCATCAAATAGAAACAAA
Organism: Gadus chalcogrammus; assembly: GCF_026213295.1. Lineage (NCBI taxonomy): Eukaryota > Metazoa > Chordata > Actinopteri > Gadiformes > Gadidae > Gadus > Gadus chalcogrammus. The sequence continues at coordinate 11,598,445 of NC_079419.1, read as the reverse complement.
GGAGATACACTCTATATCCAATAAAAGAATACAATGAAAGCACACACCCAGAGGATTTCAGCATATGAGGAAAAGGAAAACTCAACACAGAGCTGTGGTTGATATGGAGGGCGAGACGACGATCTGAAGACCGATGAGAACACGTCCTACCATCGTGTACGACGAGCCCATAGAAACACAACACAGACTACATTTCTAGAACCTTTTTCAAACCAATGACGAAAATGGCATAGGCAGATATCAAGGGCATAGTTACCTACTGAGACTAGGCCGATATCAAGGACATAGTTACCTACTGAGACTAGGCCGATATCAAGGACATAGTTACCCACTGAGACTAGGCCGATATCAAGGACATAGTTACCTACTGAGACTAGGCCGATATCAAGGACATAGTTACCTACTGAGACTAGGCCGATATCAAGGAAATAGTTACCTACTGAGACTTGGCCGATATCAAGGATATAGTTACCTACTGAGACTAGGCCGATATCAAGGACATAGTTACCTACTGAGACTAGGCCGATATCAAGGACATAGTTACCTGCTGAGACTAGGCTGATATCAAGGACATAGTTACCTGCTGAGACTAGGCCGATATCAAGGACATAGTTACCTACTGAGACTAGGCCGATATCAAGGATATAGTTACCTGCTGAGACTAGGCAGATGTGAATATATATATGTTATGAACGTTAAAATGCATTCTAAATGAACACAGCTGCTGAAACAATTACCAAGTGTTTTAGAGTGGGTTAAGACAGGTTGTATGGCGCAGCATTCACCCACTCTATCATTCTAAATAGCATGATATCAATTCTAATCCACGATCTGAGTCCATGTTAAAGATGGTGGGTATTAAAGAATACACACAAAGAAACACAAACACACAAACCCACACACGCACACACACACACACACACATACAAACACACACACACACACACACACACACATACACACACACACACACACACACACACACACACACACACACACAGACAGACCGTTTTAAGTGTCAGCAGGGCGATAGATTAATGTTCAGTTGAAACAATGGACCTTCTCCCCACTTCCTCACCCTCTCCTCACTTCCTCACCCTCTCCTCACTTCCTCACCCTCTCCTCACCCTCTCCTCACTTCCTCACCCTCTCCCCACTTCCTCACCCTCTCCTCACTTCCTCACCCTCTCCTCACCCTCTCCTCACCCTCTCCTCACCCTCTCCTCACCCTCTCCTCACTTCCTCACCCTCTCCTCACCCTCTCCTCTCCTCTTACCTCCTACTCCTCCTCCTCCTTCTTAACTCCTCATATATATATTAATAAAAAATATATATATTTTATATTATTTACAAATACTATATGCATATATTTTATACTATACGTTATATTATAAACATATACTTTATACTATATGACATAAACTTCTTATTCTAAACACATACTTTATATATATAATTGGTATTGCTTAAATAAACAAAACGTCTTAATGTGCAGACATGATTCATAATGCCTTAGAATGACTAATTATATGATATTGATGTTATTTTTTAGAATGGTAATATTATTGTGACTATGTTTTAGAATATGACTTCTACTAAAACCCATATCATGCCTGATGGCACCAGAAATTATAACTGTTATTCTGAAATGCTAGAATATTAATGTTTAGGCACGGTTTAAGCCTAAATCTAACCCTAACCCTGACCCAGACCCTAACCCTAACCCTAAACCTAAACCTCACCCTAACCATAAACCTAACCCAGACCCTAACCATAAACCTAACCCAGACCCTGAACCTAAACCTAAACCTAAACCTAAACCTAAACCTAAACCTAACCCTGACCCTAAACCTAAACCTACCACTGACCCTGACCAAGACCCTGACCCCCAATACCTCAGGTCTAGATCCTGAGCCCCGATACCTCAGGTCTAGACCCTGAGCCCCGATACCTCAGGTCTAGACCCTGACCCCCGATACCTCAGGTCTACACCCTGAGCCCCGATACGTCAGGTCTAGACCCCCCAGGGTTCCTCAGGTCTGAAGGTTTAGTTTGTAAATGACCTGAACCTGGATCAACACACACTATGGATGAACTCTAGTCTACATTGGATCAACTCCCACTATAGTCTAAATTATATCAACTCCCACTATAGTCTACCTTGGATCAACTCCCACTATAGTCTACCTTGGATCAACTCCCACTATAGTCTACCTTGGATCAACTCCCACTATAGTCTACCTTGGATCCATGATTTGGTGAAGAAGGTCCATAATTACTCGCTGCGTAAATCGAGTGGATCTATTTTGACTTCTTTTTGGATTTGAACAGCGTTATGTTAACACCAAAATGTCGTCAAATACAATGGTACAATGATACACAATGATACACAATGATACAATGATACACAATGATACAATGATACAATGATACATAATGATACACAATGATACACAACGATCCATACATCTGAGATGAGGAGGAGTGGTCAGCCTTCAGACCTTTATTCACAAACAGGATCGGCCTTAAGACATACTAACCGTCCCCTCCTAGTTAGTAGCTATAGTACTAACCCTCCACTCCTAGATGTTATATAGTACTATTAGGATACATTCCTAGATATTAGATATAGTACTATTATATTGGGATTACACTCCTAGATATTAGATATAGTAGCCTACTATTATATTAGGATACACTAGATAGTACTAAATATAGAATAGAATTCACTCCTAGATATAAGATATAGTACTCTTATGATATACTCCTAGATATTAGATCTAGTATTATTATAATTGGATAAACTCTGAGATATTAGATATAGTACTATTAGGATATACTCCTAGATATTCGATTTTGTAATATTATATTAGGATACACTCCTAATTATTAGATATAGCACTAATATATGAGGATACTCCGAGATATAAGATATCGTACTATTAGGATATACTATAGATATTAGATATAGTATAACTCTGCACTCCTATATATTAGATATAGTACTTTTAGGATACACTAGTAGATAGCTGATATAGATGTAGTACTTTAAAGAATTTGGATTCAGATTGCGGGACTATTCTTTGTTTGTAATATCTCTTTCTATATTGAGCTATTCATCCGACAGGAACTGATGTGTTGATGTGTAGACTACATTGCATACAGAGAGCACATCCACCAGCCCCATCAACACACACACGCACACACACAGGCACACACACACGCACGCACACACACACACACACACACACACACACACACACACACACACACACACACACACACACACACACACACACACACACACGCAGCTCACCTGGGGTGAGGACCGCCCGCTTTGCGCCTCAGAGCGTCCTGGGATCAGGACGATCCTCTGGTCTCCTCACTCTCCGACTCCTTCTTCAATAATCCACACATCCTCTTCTGAACCACGATGGCGTCTGCGTCGATTCACTGGAAAAGTTCAACTTTAGAATCCATCCCTGTGTGATTCTCTCTGAGCGCCACGTCCTGACCGGTGGATGCTTAGCTCTAAGGTCTCTCGGTCAAAGGCTCCCGAATTAAAACCGCTTCACCTTTAAGGGAAAGCGGAGGATTGTTTTTCATCCGCTGGGTGTCAAATATAGAACATCTCCTCGTATATCAGCCCCGTCCCCCCAGATCAGCCCACATCCATCCACCTCCTCAACCCTCTGTCATCCTAGGAGCACAGATGAGATCTCTGCAGAACCTCTCTCCCCTCTCCTGCCTTCCCTTTCTCTCTGCTTCTCTGCTCGTTCAACGCGTTAAGACACGCCTTCCTTACCCTTATTGGTGGGACAAGCGAAGCGGAGAAGGGAGGGGAGGGGGGAGTAGGGGAGGAGGGGGTGTTGGATGAGACTGAAAGTGGAAAGTAATATAAGAACAGGGAAAGAATCGAAAGAGACGAGCGGGAGTGATTGGAACACAGGATGAGACCTCCGCGAGGCGTGTGTTTGTGTGTGTGTGTGTGTGTGTGTGTGTGTGTGTGTGTGTGTGTGTGTGTGTGTGTGTGTGTGTGTGTGTGTGTGTGTGTGTGTGTGTGTGTGTGTGTGTGTGTGTGTGCGTGTGTGCGTGTGTGTGTGTGTGTGTGTGTGTGTGTGTGTGTGTGTGTGTGTGTGTGTGTGTGTGTGTGTGTGTGTGTGTATGCGTGTGTGTGTGCACGCGTGTGTTTGCGTGTCTTCAGGACAGGTGGTGTAATGAAAGATCTTTTCTCTTTTTTTCTCCCTTTCAATCTTTCAATCTTTCTACTTTTCTTTCTTTCCTTGCAGTCTTCAGTCAGTCACTTCATCAGTCCTTTGCTGACCGGGTTAAGGAAAGGGTCAGGGTTTAGGTAAGGGTTAGGGTTAACCTAACCCTAACCCAAACATTCCATGGTCTCTGTCCATGGTCTCTGTCCCTCTGTCCATGGTCTCTGTCCTAGGTCTCTGTCCACGATCTCTGTCCATGGTCTCTGTCCACGGTCTCCGTCCATGGTCTCTGTCCCTCTGCCCATGGTCTCTGACCGTGGTCTCTGTCCAAAGTCTCTGTCCATGGTCTGTGTCCATGGTCTCTTTCCCTCTGTCCACGGTCTCTGTCCATGGTTTCTCTCCCTCTGTCCACGGTCTCTGTCCATGGTCTCTGACCGTGTTCTCCGTCCACGGTCTCTGTCCCTCTGTCCACGGTCTCTGTCCATGGTCTCTGTCCCTCTGTCCACGGTCTCAGTCCCTCTGTCCATGGTCTCTGTCCATGGTCTCTGTCCATGGTCTCTGTCCCTTCGTCAATGGTCTCTGTCCATGGTCTCTGTCCCTCTGTCCATGGTCTCTGTCCATGGTCTCTGTCCCTCTGTCCATGGTCTCTGTCCATGGTCTCTGTCCATGGTCTCTGTCCCTCTGTCCATGGTCTCTGTCCCTCTGTCCATGGTCTGTGTCCCTCTGTCCATGGTCTCTGTCCCTCTGTCCATGGTCTCTGTCCCTCTGTCCATGGTCTCTGTCCCTCTGTCCATGGTCTGTGTCCCTCTGTCCATGGTCTCTGTCCATGGCCTCTATCCCTCTGTCCATGGTCTCTGTCCCTCTGTCCATGGTCTCTGTCCATGGTCTCTGTCCCTCTGTTCATGGTCTCTGTCCCTCTGTCCATGGTCTGTGTCCCTCTGTCCATGGTCTCTGTCCCTCTGTCCATGGTCTATGTCCCTCTGTCCATGGTCTCTGTCCCTCTGTCCATGGTCTCTGTCCCTCTGTCCATGGTCTGTGTCCCTCTGTCCATGGCCTCTGTCCACGGTCTCTGTCCCTCTGTCCATGGTCTCTGTCCATGGTCTCTGTCCATGGTCTGTGTCCATGGTGTTTTAGTGTTAGGCTTACGGAGATAGACTACAGGTTAGGTTAAGATAGGTTAGGGTTAGGGAGGGTTAGGATTAGGGTTGATGTAGTTATAACTAGATGTTTAGGATTAGGGTTGATATAGTTATAACTAGATGGTTAGGGTTTATATACTCATAAGTAGATGGGTTAGGGTTAGGGTTGATATACTCATACCTAGATGGGTTAGGGTTAGGGTTAGGGAGGGTTATTGCTAGGGTTGATATACTCATAACTAGATGGGTTAGCGTTAGGGTTAAGTTGATATCGATATAACTAGATAAGTTAGGGTTGAATTAGTTATAACTAAATGGTTAGGGTTGATATAGTTCTAACTAGCTGGCAAGGGTTAGGGGAGGGTTGATATAGTTATAACTAGATAGTTAGGGTAAGGGTTTATATAGTTATAACTAGATGGTTAGAGGACTCTATTGGGTGGGTTAGGGGAGGGTTCAAATAGTTATAACTAAATGGTTAGGGTTGATATAGTTCTAACTAGCTTGCAAGGGTTAGGGGAGGGTTGATATAGTTATAACTAGCTAGTTAGGGTAAGGGTTGATATAGTTATAACTAGTTGGTTAGAGGACTCTATTGGGTGTGTTAGGGGAGGGTTGATATCGTTATAACTAGCTAGTTAGGGTAGGGGTTGATATAGTTATAACTAGTTGGTTAGAGGACTCTATTCGGTGTGTTAGGGAGGGTTGATATAGTTAGAACTAGCTAGTTAGGGTAAGGGTTGATATAGTTATAACTAGTTGGTTAGAGGACTCTATTGGGTGTGTTAGGGGAGGGTTGATATAGTTATAACTAGCTGGAAAGGGGCCTCTACTGGATGGGTTAGCGGAGGGTTGTGCTGCTGTAGATGGTGGCAGGTGAAGCAGGTTGTAATGAAACAGTAAAGGAGCGACAGCTCAGTGATGGATGAGGGAGAGAGGCTGGATATGAACTCAGTTAACAGAGAGGAAACATTCATCATCGAGGAGCTTCTGGACGTCCACGGAAACCACCTCGGTCCCTGGAATCATCTGGGACTACCTCTCGGCCAACACGCTGTTTCAGCAGCTGTTTCACCTCCTGAACATTCACACAATTACACATTCACATATTCACCACATTCTGATGTCCCTTTGGCTAACTTAACTCTCCTGTCAACAGAAAAGACTCAACACCTTCCATTGCAACATATCACAAAACCACCTGGACCTAAACTAGCTATATCCGACCAAACTAGAGTTATCAGACTTAACTAGGGGGATCAGACATAACTAGGGGTATCAGACTTAACTAGGGGTATCAGACTTAACTAGTGTCATTAGACTAAACTAGTCATCAGACTAAACTAGGGGTAGCAGACTAAACTAGTCATCAGACTAAACTAAGGGTATCAGGCTAATCTAAAGTCATCCGGCTAAACTAGGGGTATCAGACTAAATTAGGGGTACCACTGGTACTAAAGTCTGATGAATCTAGTTTAGTCTGATGACTTTAGGTTAGTCTGGTACGGTACCAGACTAAACTAAGGGTATCAGATGGGAATAGGGGTATCAGATTTACAGTAACTAGAGTCATCAGACTAAACTACTGGTATCAGACTAAACTACGGGTATCAGACTTACAGTAACTAGGGGTATCAGACTTAACCAGGGGTATCATGAACTAGGGGTATCAGACTAAACTAGAGTCATCAGACTTAACAAGTGGTATCAGACTAAACAAGGGGTATGAGACTAAATTAGAGTCATCAGTCTAAACTAGGGGTATCAGACTAAACTAGGGGTATCAGACTAAACTAAGGGTGTCAGACTAAACAAGAGTCATCAGACTAAACTAAGGGTGTCAGACTAAACAAGAGTCATCAGAATGAACTAGGGGTATCAGACTAAACTAGAGTCATCAGACACACAAATGACAAGTGGTATCAGACTAAACTAGGGGTATGAGACTAAACTAGAGTCATCAGACTAAACTAGGGGTATTTGACTTAACTAGGGGTATTTGACTAAACTAGGGGTATCAGACTAAACTAGGGGTATCAGACTAAACGAGGGGTATCTGACTAAACTAGAGTCATCAGACTAAACTAGTGTTATCAGACTAAACTACGGGTATCAGACTAAACTAGAGTCGTCCAACTAAACTAGGGGTATCAGACTAAACTAAGGTCTGATAGGTTAGTCTGATACCCCTAATGAACTACCCCTATTAATTAATGAACTACCCCTATTAATACCATAGTCTGATACCCCTAATGAACTAGGGGTATCAGACTAAACTAGAGTCATCAGACTAAACTATGGGTATCAGACTAAACTATAGTCATCAGACTAACCTAGGGGTATCAGACTATAGGGGGTTGGTTTCTCCGTAGCAGAGACAGACTCCCTGGCTCTAAAATGACTCAGAAGTAAATGTTCTCAGAGGGCCGGTGGACAGGTGAAGGTGTTTCATAAGTCTACATGAGGCTCCTCCCACAGCCCCCTGATGCAGAGCAGAGCCTCTTGGGAGCTCGGACTCTTATATACTAGATAGAACTGTATATAACTTATTATTACTACTTGTGTATGTAACCCCTCTCTACTTCTCGTCTGCTCACATTCATATATATATATAGATATGCATACGAGGACATCATAATTAAATCATGTGGTTCTGATTGGCAAGATGACCCTGAAGAAGAACCTTAATGACAACCAATAAGAACACAGATGGTCCACACAAACACACACACACACACACACACACACACACACACACTCACACACACACACACACACACACAAACACACACACACACACACACACACACACACACACACACACACACACACACACACACACACACACACACACACACACACACACACACACACACACACACACACACACAGACACACACACACACACACACACACACACACACACACACACACACACACACACACACACACTTAGCCCTACAGCAGGGGGGGCCACTGACAGCGATCATGTCGTAACACCATGTGTTGAACTTAAAGAGAGAAAACACCTGAACGACTTTGTAGTACACTCGCAGTTTAAAGAAAATGATACTGCTTTGTCACTCCTTTTAATGCAATTTCACGTCTACTAGCATATAAATACACACATGTACTATCGTATAAATACACACATGTAGCCTACTATCTTATAAATACACACATGTACTATAATATAAAATACACACATGCATACATAATCATATAAAAAACACACATGCATACATAATCATATAAAAAACACACATATATACATAATCATAAAAAATACACATATATACATAATCATATAAATACACACATATCTAATCATATAAAGTACACATATATCTATATCTATATATCTATATATGTATATAAATATAATATATATAAATATAATATATATATATATATATATATATATATATATATATATATATATATATATATATATATATATATATATATATATAAATATAAATAAATATATATATATATATATATATATATATATATAGAGAGAGAGAGAGAGAGAGAGAGATATATATATATATATATATATATATATATATATATATATATATATATATACATATATATATAGATATATATATAATAATATTGAATGCAAACATGCATTATAATATGCAATACCTGTCTAATACATAAAAAACACACAATAATATAAAATACTATTTGTATTAGCAATAATGTTATTGATAATATAATACCCCAGCAACTGAGCGGAAGGCGGGACTTCCGCTGCTGGGAGACGAGACTTCCGTTTCTGTGAGGAGACGAGCGGATCAACATGGGGTCCGGTATGCTGCTGTCTCTGTTTCTGCTGTCGCTCCCCTGGATGGTTTTCGCGGGGGAATCGAGACGAACGCTCGGCTCGGAGCGGATGGATGAGGACCAGAGGGAGGACATGGAATGTAAGGTGAAGAGCGTGACCGTGTCCGCGCTCCCGTTCCTCCGCGAGAATGAGCTGAGCATCATGCACTCCCCGTCGGCCTCCGAGCCCAAGCTGCTCTTCTCCGTCAGGAACGACTTCCCCGGAGCGGTGGAGGTGGTGGACGACCTGGAGAACACCGAGCTGCCCTACTTCATCCTGGGTAAGAGACAGACACACAACACTATACAACACAACAACACAACATGATGATATCAACTACACAACATCAATAACACACACCTTCACCTCCACAACACCGAGCGGTGGAGGTGTTGAACGACCTGGAGAACACTGAGCTGCCCTACTATATCCTCGGTAAGAGACACAACTTAACCACACAACATAACAACACAACACAACATGTTCCAACACCTCAACCTCCACAACACCAAGCTGTCCTTCCTCGTGGGTGAGCCAGACTTCTCCTCCACAACACACAATGTAAAGTACTCTAAATGCTGATATTAAATACACCATATGCGGATATTTAATACACAACATTATGATAGCAAATACACAACATGCTCCAACACATCAAATACACAACAGCCTTCAAAGAATGCCTTTACCTCCAAAACATGATGATATTAAATACACACCAGCTTTCAAAACCCAACATCAACTACACAACAATGCTCCAAAAACACAACATCAAATACACAACCTGCTCCCCACACTGAGCTGGTAGGCTGCTGAACCAGTGGGTCCACTATGAGTTCACTTGTGTTCATGTCTGATGTGTTTTGGGGACCAGAGAAGGGAGGCAGTTTTTCAGCTAATAAGCAGATCAGTTATAGCCTGGTTTATTGGAAAGAACTTCACTAAATAACATTTAACTTGGTTTAATGGAAGGAACTTAAATATGAAACATAACTTGGTTTAATAGAAGGAACTTCAAATTTATATCTTAGCTAAATACCTTACGGGAGTGCGCTAGTTTGGAGGAGCTGGCCATGGTCCTGATCCTATAACCGGACCGCTGGCTGAGGCTGCTCCTCCGCCTCACTTAACTTAAACTTTAAACTAAGTTATGAAAGTACACACAACATTAATTATTATGGATCCATGCATATACACAAACTAGATATGAATTAGCAAGGAAGAAATCCTGAGAAGAAACGCACAGCAGGGGATCCCTTCTTCCAGGGACGGTCAGGAGTGCAATGGGTGCCATAATTGACATACAGGTAAATACATGCACATAATACTAAATTGGTGATGAAGTGCTGGCTGGTTAACCATGAGGAGAGTCTAGGCATCCAGTCCAGTCCGCAACACGCTAGATTAGACAGAATAGTGAATTAGAACGGAAAAGTATATAGTGGAAATGTATACTGCTATTAATTTAATAACTGTAGTAACCGCGACCATCGCCTGCGGGATTTACACCTCGAGACAGCGCGAGACAGCACCACCGTACACATAGGTACAGCGTTATTTTCAGAGGGTGTCCGGTTAACACTCGGTTCTGAAAGGGTTGTTAACATGCGATTTGACATGCGATTTTGCAGCACCTTACATATAGGTACAGCGTTATTATGTATACTACTGTTAATTTAGTAACTGTGTTAACAAAAGCACAAACAAACACGCAGTGGTCTTCACATCGCATCTGTATCATTTTCACACTCTTATGTTCCAAACACAAGATTGTAGAGGTGCGTTTTAATCTTTCCTTTGAATAGCTCCACAGAGTCAGCTTCCCTGATCACCGCTGGCAGCCTATTCCATAGAAAGGGGGCTCGATAGGCAAACACTCTCTGTCCAGCCGATTTCTTTTTAACCATCGGTAGTGAAAGAATGCCAAATCCCAAAGACCGGAGGGGCCGAGAAGGACTATAAGGAATGATCAGGTCCTTCAGGTAGGATTGAGATAGTCCATGCAAGGCTTTATAGGTTAGCAGTAGCATCTTAAAATCCAATCTGGAAGTTATTGGTAGCCAGTTCAAAGAGGCGAGAGTAGGAGTGATGTGATCAAACTTTCTCGTTCTAATCAGCAGTCTTGCTGCTGACTAGAACATAGTAACTTGTTTCCTCTCCAGTAGTAACTTGTTTCCTGGTCAGTAGTAACTTGTTTCCTGTTCAGTAGTAACTTGTTGCCTGTCCAGTAGTAACTTGTTTCCTGTTAAGTAGTAACTTGTTTCCTGGTCAGTAATAACTTGTTTCCTGTTCAGTAGTAACTTGAGCTGTTTCCTGTCCAGTAGTAACTTGTTTCCTGTTAAGTTGTAACTTGTTTCCTGGTCAGTAATAAATTGTTTCCTGTTCAGTAGTAACTTGAGCTGTTTCCTGTCCAGTAGTAACTAGTTTCCTGTCCAGTAGTAACTTGATTTCTTTCTGTAACTTTATTAGTATGTTGAATGATAGGCTACAGGTCTATTAACGCAGTCGCCAAACTCAGCCTAACTACTTTATTTATTCATCATCCAGTATTTCTTTTAGTGTGTCCCCCAGCTTGTCGTTTTCACTGGTTTATTCAGGAAGTAATGCTGAAAATTAATTAGATTGAATTAATTTACAGTTAATTATGAGAGTTAGCAGTAAGGTCAGTAAGCATTTCAGATTATCTGATGGCCGGGAGCTGACCTCTTACCCTCTAGACTCTCTCCTCTCGGATGGAACAGAGCTGACCTCTTGTCCTCTTGTCTCTCTCCTCTGATGGGCAGCATACTCCTGGTCTATATCTGGTCTCTCTCCTAGTCTGGTCTCTCCTCTCTGTGTACGGTCTATGATGGGTTCTCCTGGTCTCTCTCCTAGTCTGGTCTCTCCTCTCTGTGTACGGTCTATGATGAGGTACTCCTAGTCTGGTCTCTCCTCTCTGTGTACGGTCTATGATGGGTTCTCCTGGTCTCTCTCCTAGTCTGGTCTCTCCTCTCTGTGTACGGTCTATGATGAGGTTCTCCTAGTCTGGTCTCTCCTCTCTGTGTACGCTCTATGATGGGTTCTCCTGGTCTCTCTCCTAGTCTGGTCTCTCCTCTCTGTGTACGGTCTATGATGAGGTTCTCCTAGTCTGGTCTCTCCTCTCTGTGTACGCTCTATGATGGGGTTCTCCTAGTCCTAATCAGAATCAATTAGGGTTAGGGTTAGTAGTGTGTTAGTAGTTATGGTTAGGGTCAGTAGTGTTAGTAGAGTTAGGGTCAGTAGAGTGATAGTAGGGTTAGGGTCAGTAAAGTGTTGGTAGACTCAGGGTTAGGGTCAGTAGAGTGTTAGTAGTTATGGTTAGGGTCAGTAAAGTGTTGGTAGTTAGGGTTAGGGTCAGTAGAGTGTTAGTAGTTAGGGTTAGGATCAGTATCAGGGATTGACACTTATGGTTGCCCGCTTGCCTGGGGCAACTAAATATAATATTTGGGCAAGTTGAGATTGATTTCTGGTTGCCCGAACGGGCAAGTGGATTTTTGAAGGTTTCTTAATATAAAAACTATTTATTCAAGTGTTTTTAAAAACTGCAGAACAACCATTTTCTTCCGCAAAATTACACAAAATCGATATATTTTTAATTGATCATTGGCTGTCTTCTTTTCTCTGGGATATTGAGTTAATAAACACTCATCGCTACAGAGCGAACATAACCCCCGCCTCCTTTCAATTACTCGCAGTGCGGTCTCTGGCAGTGATCCGGCACTAGTCTCGGTGTTAGCTAAAGGTTAGCCAACACAGCTAGCATCTCAAGTGCAGCGCCGCTGCGACCGGTTTAGGTAGAGAAGACAGATCTAGTTTTGATGGAGGAGTGCGGTTTGGAAGTACTTTTTATTGAAGCAAATTACCAAGGCATACCAACGACTAATTTAAAGTCATATGCAAATGCAAGGAACACGGTTTTGGTTTTCTTAACTGTGCACATGCACAGCAATAGCGAAATTGCACAAACTATATATTATATGAAAGCTTAGCCTCCACTGATTCCAGCAGTCCAAACCATATCATTCTTGGACTAAAACTTGCAAATAACAACTTAAGATGAAACTTCCCCTTTTCCAGTGTCTGGGACAAATTTTGCACCTAAAAATGGTATTTACAATCCATGACTAAGAGAAGGTTTCTTAGGAAAAAGGTAAATTGCCTTCAATCAGAACGCATGTTCTTCAATGCAATCTAGTGACCATATGTGTATTTGTGAGTGTTTGGCTTGATGTAATTCGATTATATTTGCCCTGAACTTTAAATAGAGGTGTCAAGTGTCAAAATGGTCAGATATCTACCTGTTTGTGTCGCATAGTACAACAGTGTTACCAACTGATAATGACCAACTGATAATTATTTCAGGTGGAAAAGTTCCTCCACTTATGCCGTGTTCCAGCTTTATTAACTTTTACCAAGTAGTTTTGAATATTTCACTTGCACAACATCTTTCTATTGGCACCAAGATGACATATTCTAGCCCTTGCTGTTTTGGAGATATACTCAATTCACTTTGTTTTCCCCTGGAACGAAAATGGTAAAGATTATCAATATTTTTCCAGGCATAGTATCGAAGTCAGGAAATTCCGTATTCATGACAACACTACTATAGTATAAACGCGATTGTGTTTATTCATAGTTTTTTTTAAACACGTACAAGCGTGGAAGCTTACATTCAGCTTCAGTCTGAGGATGAGTTTCATGAGCTCCCCAAAACCAGGCCAGGTGCCTGGCAAAAAGAGGCCCGTTCACAATTCTGATTTTAATTGTGGCAAGTGAACATGACATTCGGGCAAGTCGAACATGACCTTTACTTGCCCGATGGTTAAGTGCTTTTGAAACCTTAGTGTCAAACCCAGAGTATAGTGTTAGTAGAGATAGGGTTAGGGTCAGTAGAGTGTTAATAGTTAGGGTTAGTAGAGTGTTAGTAGAGGTAGGGTTAGGGTCAGTAGAGTGTTAGTAGTTAGGGTTAGGGTCAGTAGATTGTTAGTAGAGTTAGGGTTAGGGTTAGTTAGTTAGGGTTAGGGTCAGTGTTTGCCATCCAGGAGAGTTGCTGATGAGACTGGTTGCTTAAGAAATATCCGTAGAGACACAACAGCAGAGACACAACAGTAGAGACACACAGTAGAGACACAACGGTAGAGACACACAGTAGAGACACACAGTAGAGACACATAATAGAGACACACAATAGAGACACATAATAGAGACACACAATAGAGACACAACAGTAGAGACACAACAGTAGAGCTGCACTGCAGCAATAGGTCCAGTAGTATCAGTATAACAGAGCATCAATACTGACGCGGGGCGGACAGGGAGCTGAGGACTGAACCACAGGAGTCAGTCCAGTAGTAGTGAGCTGAGGACTGGAACCACAGGAGTCAGTCCAGTAGTAGTGAGCTGAGGACTGGAACCACAGGAGTCAGTCCAGTAGTAGTGAGCTGAGGACTGGAACCACAGGAGTCAGTCCAGTAGTAGTGAGCTGAGGACGGAACCACAGCAGTCCAGTAGTAGTGAGCTGAGGACTGAACCACAGCAGTCCAGTAGTAGTGAGCTGAGGACTGAACCACAGCAGTCCAGTATTAGTGGAAGAGGTTGAGATTAAAAGTAAACCACAAAGCCCTGAACTCAAGGGTTCACAGAGAAAAACCAACATGTCTTTGACCCCCAGCGGGTTAGGGTTAGAACCCCCCAGTGGGATAAGTGTTAGGGGTGGAGGGGCTGTAGCTCGGCAGCTGTTATTGGGGTAGGGGCAATAGCTCGGTGGCTGTGATTGGTGGAGAGGCTGTTGCTCGGTCAGGAACGTTTCTCTGCAGGATGTTCTTAGTGAGATCAACGACCTGCTCATCCACCTGCCTCCTGTCAGCCCTGTAGGGGGTCTGGCAGGTGAACATCAGTGGAGGTTAAGAAGCCACGCCCACTTCCTGTCAGGTGCTCGATTAACCAATACGCTGTGATCCCTCTGCTGCATAAAGACCTTTAGTGATGGCGTTCCAAAGAGGTGAGCAAAGCGAGGTTGATGGCCTTTGAAGAATTGGTTTAGGAGTGGGTTGAGGAAGTGTCTTTAGATGATGTCTTACAATATCTCTGTAGGCCATGGAGAGATGATCTGAAGGCAGCAGGGCAATAGGTGGAAACGCTACGGTGAGCATAGTCAAGTTGTGGTGTTCAATAGAAAACCTAAGCACCCCCTATGCAGATCTAACTTTCTACTGGCTAACCCATACTGGGTGGGTGAAGAATGATTTAAATGCTTGTATTTTTATATATATATATACATTGCATAGGTTGTGTGTGTGTGGGGGGGGGGAGAGAGGTAGGGCTAGGAACTATTACCATATTGCCAGCCATTACATCTTGCAGTTGATACTAAAACAAAGTCCCACTACACAACGATTCTCCAGACGGGCTGACGCCAAACGGCTGAGAGTCCAGAGCTGCACATAACCAGTCCGTTTGAAGGTTCCCGACACGCTGTCCCTGGCTGCACGTCTGAGGTCGTCTGAATCCCAGCGTTTCATTAAGAACCGCTTGAGGCAAAAGGAGAAACCATTCTCTGATTAAAGCCATAAAACCACCATAAAACCCAGAGGAGAAGAGGAGAAGAGGGAAAAAACGGTCTCAGAAGATTTGTTCTCCACGATTCTATCTAAACTAATGAGTGTCTCCCGCACCAACACGGGTCCTGCCTCTGTCACTCCTCCCCCTGGAATGTGTCACTCCTATTCCTCCTCTCCTGCCTCTGTCACTCCTCCCCCTGGAATGTGTCACTCCTATTCCTCCACTCCTGCCTCATGTCACTCCTCCCCCTGGAATGTGTCACTCCTATTCCTCCACTCCTGTCTCATGTCACTCACGTCCAGAGCAGGGTTTAGACCTGAGTGATAAACAGGGTTTAGTTCTGGTGATAAACAGGGTTTAGTTCTGGTGATAAACAGGGTTTAGTTCTGGCGATAAACAGGGTTTAGTCCTGATGATAAACAGGGTTTAGTCCTGATGATGAACAGGGTTTAGTTCTGGTGATAAACAGGGTTTAGTCCTGAGTGATAAACAGGGTTTAGTCCTGAGTGATAAATAGGGTTTAGTCCAGAGTGATAAACAGGGTTTAGTCCTGGTGATAAACAGAAGGGTTTATTCCTGACTGTTAAACAGGGTTTAGTCCTGAGTGATAAACGGGGTTTAGTCCTGTGATAAACAGGGTTTAGTCCTGAGTGATAAACAGGGTTTAGTCCTTGTGATAAACAGGGTTTAGTCCTTGTGATAAACAGGGTTTAGTTCCGAGTGATAAACAGGGTTTAGTCCTGGTGATAAACAGAAGGGTTTAGTCCTGAGTGATAACCAGGGTTTAGTCCTGAGTGATAAACAGGGTTTAGTCCAGAGTGATAAACAGG
>NC_079419.1:11536854-11576854 GCF_026213295.1 Gadus chalcogrammus | reverse complement strand
ATGGAAAACTAGTTATTACATCCGGTCCATCTTATAAAGATAGCTGTTCTCCAAATTTGAATCTTGGTAAACTGTTTATGGATCGGTTTGTATTTTGGGATTTATCCCCAGAGTTTGGCAGGTGATCCAGGCATGCTCTGTTTCCAAGGTGATGTTCAGCTGTCAGCTCATCACACGGAGACAGAATAAGAGAGGTAGAGAGAGAGAAGCAGAGAGACAATAAGAGAGAGCAGAGAGAGGTAGAGACAGAGAGTGGTAAAGAGAGGGATCCAGAGAGAGACAGAGAGCTTAATTGCTGTACAACCTCAGAATTGTGTAATCTGTTTTTTTTTAACGTGCTTTCACTTTTTATCGGGCGCTGTAATTATCCCGGAAGCATTCAATATGGCCGCTTCTGATTTAGACGGTCCTGCAGCAGTAGGAGGGATAAACACTCCCAGTGGAGCGGGGGGGGAGTCAGTAAAGCTCAGATCCGCCACCATAAACTCTGGTTTGATGTGCAGATCCAAGGCCTGATTTAACCTTCTCTTTTCATGGTTGTGCACAGGCCTATTCCCAGACAATGTGCATGTAAACAGGCCACTGAAGGCTGTGAACCCACGCTGTCTCCCCGTCACCCTCCTGCCTCCCGCCTCTCAAAGACCTGTGTTCAGGGGGATCAGGGATTAAGGGTTTCGGAGGCGCGGCGTCAGGTGTTGTCTAAAAACAGACTTGTTGTTTCAACCGTTACAGCTTTAACCTCAGGGAGGGCTCTGCTCTCTGGGTTCTACAGCAACACACTGGATAATGGGATTACTGAGATCCACCTCCACCTGCAGGGGCCGCAGCTGCTGCCAACCCACTCCCCCCTGCCCTCCTCTGGAGCGTCCTCTTCACCTCATCCCCCTCCTCCTCTCTGACTCATCACATCCCCCTCACCTCATCACCTCCTCCTTCACAACTCATCACCTCCTCCTCCACAACTCATCGCCTCCTCCTCAACTCATCAGCTCCTCCTCCCCAACTCATCACCTCCTCCTCCACAACTCATCACCTCCTCCTCCACAACTCATCACCTCCTCCTCCCCAACTCATCACCTCCTCCACAACTCATCACCTCCTCCTTCACAACTCATCGCCTCCTCCTCAACTCATCAGCTCCTCCTCCCCAACTCATCACCTCCTCCTCCACAACTCATCACCTCCTCCTCAACTCATCATCTCCTCCTCCCCAACTCATCACCTCCTCCTCCACAACTCATCACCTCCTCCTCCCCAACTCATCACCTCCTCCTCCCCAACTCATCACCTCCTCCTCCCCAACTCATCACCTCCTCCTCCCCAACTCATCACCTTTTCCTCCACAACTCATCGCCTCCTCCTCCACAACTCATCGCCTCCTCCTCAACTCATCACCTCCTCCTCCCCAACTCATCACCTCCTACTTCCCAACTCATCACCTCCTCCTCCAGGAGTCCTGACGGGGGGGGGAAGGAGCCCAGACGGGGGGGAGATTCTTGGATTTAGCTTTTTTGGTAAAACAAAATCAATGCGCAATTTAGCACAAATCCTGTCGTCATTGTGCTAAACCAGCCAATAGCGCGCCAGGGGGAAAAGCCAGCTTATTTATTGGCTCCAGTAACAGCTCATCGGAAACAGAAAGAAATGTATTGCTCTCCAGCACATGCTGCAGAGTGAATTCAAATTGCCGGCAGAACGGGCTGGGGGTACCAAGTCTAATACCGTAGCCTATCTCAACTATAACCGCATTTCATTTTAATCGCATCGTTTGCTGCATAGCCAACGTTATCTATGCTGACTTAGGGTACGGGATGTTCAATATCAATAACGTTGTGTTCATAAGGGCTAACATTATCTTTTCTGAGTCAACAATAATTTTGGGCAGGTGTTTTCGAGCACAGTATATCATACTAAACTTTGGTAAAACGGTTGCCGACCGTCTTCTCTGTGCCAAATATCCCGCTGCTTCGGGTTTTCTTTGATAGGTGCGTTGAGAGGAGGAGCGGGCGAATCAGCTGTTTATAGTTGTACCCGCGCTGGCATGAATGCGCGCTTGTCTCTATGTGTGCGTGTTCGTGTGCGTATGCGTGTGTGAACGAGAATGTCAGGGAGAAAGAGTGCTATGAGGGGATGAATGAACGGAACGATATTTATATTTAAAAATCGCAAAATAAAGAAAAAATAAGTAGAATCAATTTGTGGCACTCGGTGTTGATTCTGTGGCGCTGCGCAACACATTGGTCTAGGTGTGGGAAACACTGCGGGTCAGCTCTGGTTCAGGGTCTGCTCTTGTTCAGCTCTGGTTCAGCTTTGGTTCAGGGTCTGCTCTTGTTCAGCTCTGGTTCAGCTCTGGTTCAGCTTTGGTTCAGGGTCAGCTCTGGTTCAGCTCTGGTTCAGTGTCAGCTCTGGTTCAGCTCTGGTTCAGGGTCAGCTCTGGTTCAGCTCTGGTTCAGGGTCTGCTCTATTTCAGCTCTGGTTCAGCTCTGGTTCAGGGTCAGCTCTGGTTCAGCTCTGGTTCAGGGTCAGCTCTGGTTCAGCTCTGGTTCAGGGTCAGCTCTGGTTCAGCTCTGGTTCAGGGTCAGTTCTGGTTCAGCTCTGGTTCAGTGTCAGCTCTGGTTCAGCTCTGGTTCAGGGTCAGCTCTGGTTCAGCTCTGGTTTAGGGTCAGCTCTGGTTCAGGGTCAGCTCTGGCTCAGCTCTGGTTCAGGGTCAGCTCTGGTTCAGCTCTGGTTCAGCTCTGGTTCAGGGTCAGCTCTGGTTAAGCTCTGGTTCAGGGTCAGCTCTGGTTCAGCTCTGGTTCAGCTCTGGTTAAGGTGATTTTGTAGTTTGGCTACAGCGTCAACCCCCCTAGACCCGCTAGACCTACTAGACCCTGTACCCTCCCTAGACCCGGCCTAGACCCCCTAGACCCACTAGAGCCCTAGACCCACTGGATCCACTAGAACCCCTAGACCCTCTACACCCCCTAGACCCCCAGCCCTCCTAGAGCCCCAGCCCCCCTAGAGCCCCAGCCCCCCTAGAGCCCCAGCCCCCCTAGAGCCCCAGCCCCCCTAGAGCCCCAGCCCCCCTAGAGCCCCAGCCCCCCTAGAGCCCCAGCCCTCCTAGAGCCCCAGCCCATCAGCAGGGTAATGTTGGAGGCTAAACGGTACCCTTCCTCCCTGCTTTAGAACCCCCTCCTATGCTTTAGAACCCCCCCCCCCCCCCCCCATTCACCCTCTGACTGATCTATTGAGGACAAAGTACTTATAGCGTTTGCTCAGACAACAGGCTGGACTTATTTCCAATCCTAACAGGAACAATAACAACATCCATCATAACAATACAGCAGCCTGCAGAGATTCAGCTGCTCAGAACCAACCAAATGGATCCGGTTAGCGTTAAATAGAAATCAGTCGCTAACATCAGCACGACTGGTTCATTAGACCTCGTTTTGTCAAACTATTTATGATTATAAATATACAGGTATTTCTATACTAATGAACAAGGTATATTATAAACGGATAAACAAGGTCTATACTAATGAACATGGTATGTACTAATAAACAAGGTATACACATATAAACAAGGTATACACTAATGAACAAGGTATAAACTAATGAACAAGGTGTGTCCCTGCTAATGAAGGTATCGGTAAAAATATTGATCCACATGATGTGTCTGTGAGCAGCTAAAGGTAAAGTTATTGATCAACATGATGTGTGTGTGAGCAGCTAAAGGTAAAGTTATTGATCAACAGGATGTGTGTGTGAGCAGCTAAAGGTGAAGTTATTGATCAACATGATGTGTGTGTGAGCAGAGATCTCGGGCAACTCGGAGGACATCCCTCTGGTGCGCTGGAAGCAGCAGTGGCTGGAGAACGGGACGCTACTGTTCCACATCCACCACCAGGACGGCAGCGGCCAGCCGGCCGGCCTCTCCCCCACCGCCGACACGGCCCGCGACTCAGCCGACGAGGAGCTCCGCATCCTGCACATCTCTGTCATGGTGAGGCCTTCACCCACTCCTCTGTCATGGTGAGGCCTTCACCCACTCATCTGTCATGGTGAGGCCTTCACCCAATCATCTGTCATGGTGAGGCCTTCATCCACTCATCTGTCATGGTGAGGCATTCACCCACTCATCTGTCATGGTGAGGCATTCACCCACTCATCTGTCATGGTGAGGCCTTCACCCACTCATCTGTCATGGTGAGGCATTCACCCACTCATCTGTCATGGTGAGGCCTTCACCCACTCCTCTGTCATGGTGAGGCATTCACCCACTCATCTGTCATGGTGAGGCCTTCACCCACTCCTCTGTCATGGTGAGGCATTCACCCACTCATCTGTCATGGTGAGGCATTCACCCACTCATCTTCTCTGCGTTCTTCTCATGATGTGTTTGATGTCCACCACTGATACTGATCACCCCCCGGGGTTTGATGTCCACCATAGATCACTGATACTGAACCGTGTTCATATTGACATTACAATGTCTATTTATTCTGTTTATTCTATGAAATGTAGAATATTGAAAAACCCATCCTCGTTTAGTGAAGCCTCCACTTAAGCCTAACCCCACCTAGGAGATACAGTCAGAACCTAAAGCCTAACCCCTCTAGGAGATACAGTCAGAACCTAAAGCCTAACCCCTCTAGGAGATACAGTCAGAACCTAAAGCCTAACCCCTCTAGGAGATACATTCAGAACCTAAAGCCTAACCCCTCTAGGAGATACTGTCAGAACCTAAAGCTGACCCCCTAGGAGATACAGTCAGAACCTAAAGTTGAACCCCTTTAGGAGATACAATCAGAACCTGAAGCCTAACCCTAGGAGATGCAGTCAGATCCTAAAGCCTAACCACTCTAGGAGATACAGTCAGAACCTAAATCCTAACCCCTCTAGGAGATACAGTCAGAATAAAAGCTCCACCGATCCACAGCTCATGAAGGTTTCAGGAAGAGAAACGGAGGCAAGGACCTTCTGGATCTCAGCAATCTGACGCTAGACGGACCGCTGGCCAAACCAGGAGGTGGACCTACAGAGACATGATGATGAAGAGGTGGACCTACAGATACATGTTGATGAAGAGGTGGAGACATGTTGTAGAGAGGGAGAGACATGTTGATGAGGAGGTAGAGACATGTTGATGAGGTGGTAGAGACATGATAAGGAGGTAGAGACATGATGAGGAGGTAGACATGTTGATGAGGAGGGGGACCTACAGATGCATGATGATGAGGAGGTAGAGACATGATAAGGTGGTAGAGACATGATAAGGAGGTAGAGACATGATGAGGAGGTAGACATGTTGATGAGGAGGGGGACCTACAGATGCATGATGATGAGGAGGTAGAGACATGTTGATGAGGTGGTAGAGACATGATAAGGAGGTAGAGACATGATAAGGAGGTAGAGACATGATGAGGAGGTAGACATGTTGATGAGGAGGGGGACCTACAGATGCATGATGATGAGGTGGTAGAGACATGATAAGGTGGTAGAGACATGATAAGGAGGTAGAGACATGATGAGGAGGTAGAGACATGTTGATGATGGCTATAAGCTAGTGCTCCAGTGATCCAGCTTGTGTAAGTTAAGGCTCCAGTGTGTATAAGTTAAGGCTCCAGTGGTCCAGTGTGTATAAGTTAAGGCTATAAGGCTAAGTTAAGGACTATGTGCTTGGTTATTTATATGTTTGAAAGGATTCATGTCCTCTCATTCTTCCACTTCCCATCTCAGATAACTTTCATGAATCTTCAGCAGAAAAAGTGACTGGAGAGTAGTGAACAGAAAGCAAAGTGAAAGCACCAGAACAACAGCAGACGTTGAGCCTGAGTCTCCCCGTGGGGCGGAGGCTGGAGGGGGAGATGGGCCTCCACCCCTCCACCCACCTCCAGCCCTGCTCTCCACAGCGGCTAAATCCTTTTTGTCAAAACATGAACTCTGCTGTGAATTATGCGTTTCTCTCTTTATTTCTGTAGCGTGGGGCAGCAGAGCACAGGGCTCTGAGGCAGAGAGAATGTGACGACCGTGCTCAACACCTCGCTAGAGCCACTGGCTTAATAGTTGAGTCATATAGGTACTGGTTTAATAACAGAGAGGTACTGGTTTAATAACAGAGAGGTACTGGTTTAATAACAGAGAGGTACTGGTTTAATAACAGAGAGGTACTGGTTTAATAACAGTCACAGAGAGGTACTGGTTTAATAACAGAGAGGTACTGGTTTAATAACAGAGAGGTACTGGTTTAATAACAGTCACAGAGAGGTAGTGGTTTAATAACAGAGAGGTACTGGTTTAATAACAGATAGGTACTGGTTTAATAACAGAGAGGTACTGGTTTAATAACGGAGTCACAGAGAGGTACTGGTTTATGAAACAGTCATAGATTGGTTCTGGTTAGTACCGGTTGGTACTGGTTAGTACTAGTTAGTACTGGTTGATACTGGTTGTAATGGTTAGAGCTGGTTGGTACTGGTCAGTAATGGTTGGTACTGGTTGGTAATGGTTAGAGATGGTGGGTACTGGTCAGTACTGGTTGGTACTGGTGCATTATGTCCACACACAGAAAGATGAAGGAAGAGGAACCTTGAGCAAACTTTCTCGCTTTAATTTCTAACACGAGGAGATTGAAGAGAATATCAACTCCGTCCCACAACTAAGGGTTAGGGGTAGGTTCTTACAGGGTTAGGCTTAGGTTAAATGAAACACACACACGCACGCACACACGCAAACACATTAAACCCACGCACGCACACACATTAAACCCACGCACGCACGCACACAGTGTTCGCTTACAATATTCTCACATTTGGAAAACAGGAGAAAATCGAGTCCTTTTTCTAAACCCAATTACATTTATCAAACAGTTTCATCAAACAGTTTCACAAAGAACACACCACTGAAATGATTATTTGGCCTCAGCAATACTCACAATGAAAGTTATTAAATCCAGCTCAACATTCCTGTCATCATCCAAACAGTCTTGCTCTGTTCCCTGAGTCTCAGCAAACTCTCCACATTGAAAGAAATCCCTAATCTGACCTCTGAATGAGACCATCGGTCAACAATAACAGTCATTGTGTTATTGTGACTTAGTACGATCGCGGGCTGTGAGGCTGGAGGTATTGAGCCGTGATAAAGGAAGCTAAGCGCTGACCACCCTCTCCTTCTACTGGATGTGTGGAGTCAGACTGCTGTCAGATAAATAGAACTAGTTCAAAGTGAAATCACGTTTAATATTAAGTATCTGTATCTCCAGCTCACAATGTCCTTAACCAAGGAAACATCAAAGGAATCGGGCTTATCTTTTCAGTTCTTTTAACGCAAAATAAATGTTCTGCTGTGGATAAATTATGAGCGGTGGATAAATGATGAGCCAAGATGTTTACTTATTCATTCAAGATGAAAAAATTAATGTGTGAAATATATTAAAGCTTCCCAACTCAAAGAGCTTCTGTGCTAATAAATCATGGTTTCATGCTAGGGTGGATTTTATAAAAAACAAATTACATTAAATGCTGTGAGTTTGTGTCATTAATAACCATCTCCTCTCCCTCCCATGAGGCCTCATGTAGGAAGGATCACACTGGTTCAAAGTCAACACAAAATGCCGGGTCAGAAACCTTCACCTGGTTAACGTGACAACTAACTGGCTTGGAGAACAGATTGGATCAAATCTTGGAAATGGGAAAAAGAGGGATTCCGAACTAAGATCAGATCATGCAGTCCAATTTTACATTCTATTTGGATCAAACCTGCCTTTTGGGTTTTTCAAAACTTTGAACTCGGTTGGGGATTTATTTGGTCCAAAAACCAGGATTATCATTATCCATCGGAAGGGTGGTTTCAGTTGGTTATCCGTAAATTTAGTATTTGGATCACAGTGATCCAATCCAATGTTCCTTTAGAAACTGGCATAAAAGTAAGATGGATCAGGTGATCCTGGACAGCAAAACATGGGATTTCCAAAATATGATCAATTTGATCCAGATTAAAAGAAATTAAAGACTGGGCCCAGGTTATTTTAGGGAACCATCACCTGGTTATCCTGGTGAACAATCACCTGGTTTACCTAGTGAACCCGGTTATCCTAGTGAACCTGGTTATCCTAGTGAACCATCACCTGGTTATCCTAGTAAACCTGGTTATCCAAGTGAACCTGGTTATCCTAGTGAACCTGGTTTACATGTTGTGTGTTACATGTTGTGTGTTACATGTTGTGTGTTACATGCTGTGTGTTACATGTTGTGTGTTACATGCTGTGTGTTATATGTTAAATGTGTTACACGTTGTGTGTTACATGTTGTGTGTTACATGCTGTGTGTTACATGTTGTGTGTTAAATGTGTTACATGTTGTGTGTTACATGTTATGTGCTACATGCTGTGGGTTACATGTTGTGTGTTAAATGTGTTACATGTTGTGTGTTACATTCTGTATGTTATATGCTGTGTGTTTTATGTTAAATGTATGTTACATGCTGTATGTAACATGTTGTGTGTTACATGATAAGTGTTACATGTTTTGTGTAACATGTTGTGTTTAACATGCTGTATGTTACATGTTGTGTTACATGATGTGTGTTACATATTTTGTGTTACATGCTGTGTGTTGTGTGTTAAATGTTAGATGTTGTGTGTGACATGTTGTGTGTTACATGTTGTGTGTTACATGTTGTGTGTTACATGCTGTGTGTTACATGTTGTGTGTTACATGCTGTGTGTTGCATGCTATGTGTATCATTTTGTGTGTTACATGCTGTGTGTTATATGTTGTGTGTTACATGCTGTGTGTTACATGCTGTGTGTTACATGTTGTCTGTTACATGCTATGTGTATAATTTTGTGTGTTACATGCTGTGTGTTATATGTTGTGTGTTATATGCTGTGTGTTACATGTTGTCTGTTACATGCTATGTGTATCATTTTTTGTGTTACATGCTGTGTGTTATATGTTGTGTGTTACATGCTGTGTGTTACATGTTGTCTTTATTCATGTGAACAGGACCTACAAAGACCCAGTGACAGATATTGTCTTTCTGTGGAGGAACATGATCCAGCATATCTCAGCGTCCTGCTCCAGCACTAACTGGATTGTGCTGCTGGAGAGCTGGCCCACTTTGATGTGTGCTTTACTTTTATTGGCTCTATAAGAGGAGACAGTCCTCCTACTCCTGGCTTTGAGTCTAAGTGATGCTGAGCATTAAGGGCTGTTGGACAGAGCTCTCTGTGGCTGAGTGCTAATGGAAGCTGATGTGCTTTGATTACATTGAGCCAGATCGGATTAAAAACCATTCTGGAATAACATCTGACATCTAACTCTTGTTTAAGCACAGGACATGGAAACCATGACAACCCTTAACTTCAGGCTGCTCTTCAGGGTGAAGGGCCTGACCAGTTGGTAACCATGACAACTCTTAACATCAGGCTGCTGTTTAGTGTGAAGGGCGTGACCAGTTGGTAACCATGACAACCCTTAACATCAGGCTCCCCCCCCCAGGGTGGGATGATCGCCCTGCTTCTGTCCATCCTGTGTCTGGTGCTCATCCTGTACACGCGGCGCCGCTGGTGTAAGGGCCGGCGCGTGCCGCAGCCCCAGAAGAGCGCCAGCGCCGAGGCGGCCAACGAGATCCACTACATCCCCTCGGTGCTGATGGGGGGCCAGGCCCGCGAGAGCCTCAGGAACTCCCGGGGCCAGGGGCCCAACTCAAGTGGGACCCTCAGCATCAGGGAGACCCCCATCCTGGACGGGTAGGGGGGTGAGGGGGAGAAAGAGGAGGAGAGGAGAGAGGAGGAGGAGAGAGGAGGGGTAGAGGGTACAGAGGAGGGGTGGAGGGTACAGAGGAGGGGTAGAGGGTACAGAGGAGGGTACAGAGGAGGGGTAGAGGGTACAGAGGAGGGGTAGAGGGTACAGAGGAGGGGTAGAGGGTACAGAGGAGGGGTAGAGGGTACAGAGGAGGGGTAGAGGATACAGAGGAGGGGTAGAGGGTACAGAGGAGGGGTAGAGGATATAGAGGAGGGGTAGAGGGTACAGAGGAGGGGGAGAGGGTACAGAGGAGGGGTAGAGGGTAGAGAGGAGGGGTAGAGGGTACAGAGGAGGGGTAGAGGGTACAGAGGAGGGGTAGAGGGTACAGAGGAGGGGTAGAGGGTAGAGAGGAGGGGTAGAAGGTAGAGAGGTGGGGTAGAGGGTACAGAGGAGGGGTGGAGCCGTAGAGGGTAGAGAGGTGGGGTAGAGGGTAGAGAGGAGGGGTAGAGGGTAGAGAGGAGGGGTAGAGGGTCTAGAGGTGGGGTAGAGGGTACAGAGGAGGGGTAGAGGGTAGAGAGGAGGGGTAGAGGGTCTAGAGGTGGGGTAGAGGGTACAGAGGAGGGGTAGAGGGTCTAGAGGTGGGGTAGAGGGTACAGAGGAGGGGTAGAGGGTCTAGAGGTGGGGTAGAGGGTACAGAGGAGGGGTAGAGGGTAGTGGGGCGGTTTATTGCTCTCATCTTAGCAGCATGTAGAGCTCCAGGTCACAGACCTGTTGTTGCAAGTTTGAGTACGACATCACTCACCTGTGCCTGTTATTGCAGGTGAGAGTATGACATCACAGACCTGTTGTTGCAGGTATGAGTATGACATCACAGATCTGCGCCACCACCTTCAGAGGGAGTGTATGAACGGCGGAGAGGACTTCGCCAGTCAGGTGACCCGGACGCTGGACTCACTCCAGGGCTGCAACGACAAGAAGAACATCGACCTCACTCCTGGTAGGACGACGCCTCACTCCTCATAACTCACTCCTCACATCTCATTCCTCACAACTCATTCATCACTCCGTACACCTCAATCCTCCCTCCTCACTGCTCACACCTCCCTCCTCACTCCTCACTGCTCCCTCCTCACACCTCACTCCTCACTCCTCA
The DNA here is from genome assembly GCF_026213295.1 of Gadus chalcogrammus. NCBI lineage: Eukaryota > Metazoa > Chordata > Actinopteri > Gadiformes > Gadidae > Gadus > Gadus chalcogrammus. Next base: position 11,565,976 of record NC_079419.1, on the reverse strand, counting down.
CTCCTTCCTCCTCACTCCTCACTTCTCCCTCCTCACTCCTCACACCTCACTCCTCACTCCCCACATCTCCCTCCTCACATCTCCCTCCTCACTCCTCACACCTCACTCCTCACTCCTCCCTCCTCACTCCTCACACCTCACTCCTCACTGCTCCCTCCTCACACCTCACTCCTCACTCCTCACACCTCACTCCTCACTCCTCATACCTCACTCCTCACACCTCACACCTCACTCCTCCCTCCTCACTCCTCACACCTCACTCCTCATACCTCACTCCTCACATCTCCCTCCTCATACCTCACTCCTCACTCCTCACTCCTCCCTCCTCACTCCTCACACCTCACTCCTCATACCTCACTCCTCACATCTCCCTCCTTGAAGGACTACACCTCACAAATGGAGACCCAGATTAGTCTGTGGATGAAGGCTTGATACTGGTTCCAGAGCGTTGTGCAGAGAGCTGATTGGTTCCTCCAGGATCCTAACAACACGCAGAGTGATAAGTGGAGCAGTGTTGTGCATTATGCATGAAGCTCTGTTAATGCACGAGACCAATAGGAAAGGAGGGCAGCATATATCTAATATTAATATCATAAAGATACCCTACAGCTCCTGACCACCTACTGGGTGGAAACATCATTCTACCTCCATCAACTAATGACTATAGAATAGTCTGATTTGTGCTAAACCATTAGCCTGCCTAACGCCAGACCTCATCTCAATCTACATTGAGATGAGGTCTGGGAACCACACATTCATTTTCTCGTATTTGAGCCGTGGTTTACGATTGCCCGGAGTACCTCATAGCCAATCAAAGCCTGTTGGTAGCAGGGCAAAGACTTCCTTCTTGGTAATGAAATGAGTTTAACGCCAAAAGTTACTATTTTTTCAAAATAAATTGCGTTCTAAACTACTTAGAATACTAGGCTGCATCGAAAGGTAACGCGTCTGCTGCCATTTTGGATCCGTAAACTACAAGTTTCGGTGTGCGCATAGACGGCATCATCGTCTTGCCGTCCCTCCCCGTTCTGTGATTGGTTCCCTATCTCAGGCAAAAATCCAAGCTGCCTAGCAGTGCGAAATGAATTTGCGCGCAAGGCAGCATGGGTATACCCAGGCTACTAAACCATGGATTAGCGAACATAATAATAATAACTCATTAGAAGGAAGTTGAATACATATTCGCAGGTTTATCAGGAATGAATCATACATAACTCGACTACTGTTGTAACAATTAGCACCTAGTAACTATTGGTATGTATTGTCCTAATTCAATGGTAACTGCTATTATTACAGTCCGAATGTTATGTTAACTTACATTAACAGTTGTAATGGAATAATGTTTTTCACACAACAGTGAGAGGAAAAGAGGAACATGTTAACGCTTATAACAAGCTTCATAACAATACTTCAGTCCACTGCTAGCAGTGGACTGAAGTATTGACAATGTTAGTTTCATAAGCCTTAATGTGTGATGTGTTTGTTTGTCAGTGAGTGACAACACGAAGCTGGCTCTGATGAACAAGTACAAGGACAACATCATCGCTACAAGCCCGATCGACAACAACCACCAACACAACAGCCTGCTGACGCACAACACGTCCACCAGCCAGCGCAAACGCCTGTCCAGCAACACGCGCAGTGAGTCTCCACACCTTAGAGACTTTAACCCCTGAACACCGCTACACCCTCAACACCTTAGAGACAATACACCCTGAACACCGCTACACCCTTAACACCTTAGAGACTTTAACCCCTGAACACCGCTACACCCTCAACACCTTAGAGACAATACACCCTGAACACCGCTACACCCTCAACACGTTAGAGACACTACACCCTGAACACCGCTACACCCTCAACACCTTAGAGACAATACACCCTGAACACCGCTACACCCTCAACACCTTAGAGTCAATACAACCTGAACACCGCTACACCCTCAACACCTTAGAGACAATACACCCTGAACACCGCTACACCCTCAACACGTTAGAGACAATACACCCTGAACACCGCTACACCCTCAACACGTTAGAGACAATACACCCTGAACACCGCTACACCCTCAACACCTTAGAGACTTTAACCCCTTAACAGCGCTACACCCTCAACACCTTAGAGACACTACACCCTGAACACCGCTACACCCTTAACACCTTAGAGACAATACACCCTGAACACCGCTACATCCTTAACACCTTAGAGACAATACACCCTGAACACCGCTACATCCTTAACAGCGCTACACCCTTAACACCACTACACCCTCAACACCGCTACACCCTTAACAGCGCTACACCCTTAACACCACTACACCCTCAACACCGCTACACCCTTAGCACTGCTACACCCTTAACACCACTACACCCTCAACACCGCTACACCCTCAACACCGCTACACCCTTAGCACTGCTACACCCTTAACACCACTACAGCTGGAACACTACTACAGCTGTCTGGTGTGTGTGGAGCGCTGTCTGGGCGGCATCCAAGTTCAATTTGAGATTTTCAGACTCTTATGTAGTATACTTTATCTGCCCCTTTTTCCTCCTCCTCCTACTCCTCCTCCTCCCCTCTCTCCTCCTCCTCCTCCTCCTCCTCCTCCTCCTCCTCCTCCTCCTCCTCCTCCTCTTCCTGGCTCCCCTCTCTTCTCCTCCTCCTCCTCCTCCTCCTCCTCCTCCTCCTCCTCCCCTCTCTCCTCCTCCTCCTCCTCCTCCTCCTCCTCCTCCTCCTCCTCCTCCTCGTCCTCCTCCTCCTCCTCCTCCTCCTCCTCCTCCTCCTCCTCCTCCTCCTCCTCGTCCTCTTCCTCCTCCTCCTCCTCCTCCTCCTCCTCCTCCTCTCCTCCCCTCTGTCTTCCTCCTTCTCCTCTTGGATCTCCTCTGTCCTCCTCCTCTTCCTCCTCGTCCTCTTCCTCCTCCTCCTTCTCCTCCTCCTGGTTGGTCAAGCTTGTGTTTTTGGCCCTTAGTCGGGGATGAGGTGTGGTCGTTTTAATTAAGACTAAGACTAAGTTATGATAATGAAGTTAACGAGGCATCCTGAAGTCACGTCAGGACAATCTGAGAAGGCATTTCTTCATCAATCCAAAGTTCATATATATATTTATTTATAGATTTATATTGCAACAAACTTTATATTATCAGCACGTTAACCGGAAGCTCCTTCTTAATGGAGTGATGGTGAACACCCATGGACATTATTACCCTAGAGAGAAACTACTTGTCTTTGATAATGAACAGTATATCTAGGCCATCTAGTCAGCTATTTAGACATTCCCATGTTGTAGAAAAAATAGTTTAAAGTCCTGTGTTTCTGTCACTGTTACCACGGTAACAGTTGTAAGGTGTAAATCCCAAGTTTCTCTCAATGTTTGTTTAGAAAATCAGTAGAACCCAGCCCTCAGTAGAACCCAGTAGAACCCAGACTTACTCATTAGAATAACTATTATTATTAGAAGTAGTAGAATTGTTAGAAGCAGTCAAGCCTTAGAATTGATAAATGATTAGAATAAATATCATTACAACGATCATTAGAATCAAGAGAATCAGTAGAAGCAGTGAATAGCTTAAATTAATAAATCATAATGGATACGCACGGAACACATTTTCTTTAATTACCTCGTTAAGATTTTCACGGTTGAATGACGAAGTTGAAACATCAAGATCATTGTGTGTGTGTGTGTGTGTGTGTGTGTGTGTGTGTGTGTGTGTGTGTGTGTGTGTGTGTGTGTGTGTGTGTGTGTGTGTGTGTGTGTGTGTGTGTGTGCCAGCGGGCTCCACCTTCCTGACCCCTGACGGGGACTCTGGGACGGAGGCGGACAGCGACCCCCAGCTCACCTTCTACACCGACCCGCACCGCAGCCGGCGGCGCAGCCGCGGCCTCAGGAACGGGTCGGCCACCAGCGGCTGGGGCTCCGGGGGTAGGCCCCGCTCACCAGTACTGCACCAGTACTGTCCCAGTATACACACCACTAACCAGTACCGCTCAGAAGTACCGCTCACCAGTATATACAACACTCACCAGTACTATCACTAGTACCGCTAACCAGTATCGCTCACCAGTACCGCTCAGAAGTACCGCTCACCAGTATACACAACACTCACCAGTACCACTCACCAGTATACACAACACTCACCAGTACCGCTCACCAGTACCGCTCACCAGTACCGCTCACCAGTATACACACTCCTCACCAGTATGCACACCACTCACCAGTACCGCTCTACAGTAACGCTCACCAGTACTGTCACCAGTAACGCTCACCAGTACACCACACCGCTCACCAGTAACGCCCACTATATTAACCCTACATTTTGATATGAAGAGGAAGAGGAAGGTGTCTTCTCCTCTCTGATTGGTGTGTTTCGTGTCATGTGACCGGTCCCCTCTCTCTGATTGGCTGTCCAGCCGGTTCCCCTCGTAGCCCGATCAACAAGACGACCCTGACCCTGATCAGCGTGGTGAGCTGCCTGCTGGGGCTGGTCTACGCCTCCCACCTCTCCTGCACTCTGGCCGTCCGCATCATCCTCCACGTCCCGGAGCACCTCATCGCCGACGGTGAAGACTCTAAGCTCCTAGCCCCTAGCTCCTAGCTTCTAGCTACTAGCTCCTAGCCCCTAGCTCCTAGCTACTAGACCCTAGCCCCTAGCTCCTAGCCCCTAGTCCTGACCCCAGGTTGTCATGTTATCTGGTCTGGAGCTCTCACAGATCTGCTATCTGCTATCTGGTCTGGAGATCTCAGAGATCTGCTATCTGGTCTGGAGATCTCAGAGATCTGCTATCTGGTCTGGAGATCTCAGAGATCTGCTATCTGCTGTCTGGTCTGGAGATCTCAGTGATCTGCTATCTGCCATCTGGTCTGGAGATCTCAGTGATCTGCTATCTGCTATCTGCTATCTACTATCTGGTCTGGAGATCTCAGTGATCTGCTATCTGCTATCTACTATCTGGTCTGGAGATCTCAGAGGTCATCTATCTGCTATCTGGTCTGGAGATCTCAGTGATCTGCTATCTGCTATCTGATCTGGAGATCTCAGAGTTCCTCTATCTGCTATCTGGTCTGGAGATCTCAATGATCTGCTATCTGCTATCTGGTCTGGAGATCTCAGTGATCTGCTATCTGCTATCTGGTCTGGAGATCTCAGTGATCTGCTATCTGATATCTGGTCTGGAGATCTCAGTGATCTGCTATCTGCTATCTGCTATCTGTTATCTGGTCTGGAGGTCTCAGAGGTAATCTATCTGCTATCTGGCCTGGAGGTCTCAGCATTAGCATTCCAGAGACCTAGCCATGAAAGATGGTCATTTGGATGTTGAATTGCTAAAACTGGAATTGATTTAAAATGTTTCCACGTCGTCTGAAATCCCATCACACTTGATTTGATGTCACGGAGAATCTGATGAAAATCTGTCGTCTGCTGGGGCGAAACAAATCAGTTTATAGACCAGCCGCTGTTTGGGCATGAAGAGGAGAATAAACCCTCTAACCCCTCTACACCACCCCTACCGCCACCCCTCCACCCTACCTCCACCCTCCCTCCATCCCCTGGGTTATGTGACTGCAGGCCTCTGGCCTCTGTTTGTCTAAATGGACAAAATGAAAAGCAGATCTAACGATGAATTTAGTGATTTGATCTTTAATAAATGGGCTTCAGGTTTTAATAATTTATTTTAACACATAAGTTAACGCACATTAAATGTTGATCCTCATTAAACAGCTCTCTCTCTGTGACCTCTGACCTCTAGGCTCCAGGTTCATCCTGCTGCAGGGGAACCAGTTCGACGCGTCTGATTGGCTGAACCCGGCACAGGTGTTACTGTTCCACCAGCAGAACGCCAGCGGGCCCTGGGTCAACGAGCTTTGTGGCCGCCGCCTGCTGGACCCCTGCGAGCACCAGTGTGACCCCGACACAGGTCAGTGACCCCCACACAGGTCAGTAGCCCCCACACAGGTCAGTGGCCCCCACACAGGTCAGTGACCCCCACACAGGTCAGTGGCCCCCACACAGGTCAGTGGCCCCCACACAGGTCAGTGACCCCCACACAGGTCAGTGACCCACACACAGGTCAGTGACCCACACACAGGTCAGTGACCCCCACACAGGTCAGTGACCCCCACACAGGTCAGTGACAGCTAATGTCTCCAGTTTTTGCAGCTACTGCCTCCAGATGTTACAGCCACTGTCTCTAGACGTTAACCTAGATATAGCTATTGTCTCCAGATGTTACGCCTGATTTCCAACGGGGGCGTACGCGCCGCGGAACGGCTGCGAGCTCTGCCCTGCGTCAATCCCCACCGGGCGCGTAACGGCAGCGTAGCGCTGCCTTGCGAGCCAGCCGTATTGACGCGAGATCACAAGATCACGCGATAATCCTAAACCTAATGTACTCACCTTCAACTCCCAAAACTACTGCAATTAAATGCCAGGCTTTGTCCTTTCTGACAACCTCCATAAAGAGGATGATTTATTTCATAAATTATTTTATGTTGCTCCACTTCGACAATCAATCTCTCGTCGTCCATGTTGCCGACCCTCTGAGACCCTTTGATTGATTGACTGCTGACCTGGTGCCACCGGTCATGACGTAATGTTGATGTGAAGTTGTGATAGGCTACATGAGCTGAGTATTGTGTTTTATTTTGAAAATTGACCGGATGCTCTATGGCTATTACTTTTTCACTTCCTGCCCGGCTCGCTCGCTCTGTTGAAATTGACGCGGTTCAGCAACGGCTCGTGTCAAAAATGGAAGTGCTACGGAATGGTAGCGCTGCGGCACGGCGAGCCGCTCCTGGGACGCTGCTGAGACGTTGCGCAGCGTGCCCGGTGGGGATGGTTTCATTGATTAGAGTGGCAGCGATCAGCAGTGGTCACCGCCGCGCAGCCGTTCCGCGGCGCTTACGTCCCCGGTGGATATCAGGCGTTACAGCTACTGTCTTCAGCTGTTACAGCTATTGTCTCAAAATGTTAATCTAGATACAGTTACTGTCTCAAGATGTTACAGCTACTGTCTCCAGATTTAACAGCTACTGTCTCAAGATGTTACAGCTTCTGTCTCCAGATTTAACAGCTACTGTCTCCAGATGTTACAGCTTCTGTCTCCAGATGTTACAGCTACTGTCTTCAGATGTTTGTTTACCTGGTTCCAGATATATTTGATAGATACCTAGCTACAGATAGACATTAGACTGCTCTTCATTTCTATTCTGAGGTTCAGGAGTTTGTGAGGAAAAGATTATTCAGGTCCTTAAAGGAGCTGAGGGGATTCATAGTTAAAGTAAAGAAATCTTTTTTTCCAATCAGGGCCGACTAGCTGTGCCGGTATATGCTGAGTGACTCAGAAGGTCCCAGAATAAACCCGTCTCCTCAGGCTGCCGCCTGCCGCCTCTATTTTGAACAATTCTTCTGGGTAAAGTTGTTGGTGAACTTTTCAAAGATCACCAACCTGGATTGTGGCTTTCACAATAAAAGTCAGAGGCAACACAGAGAAGCACCGTGCAGGTCTCACCCTGATCGGGTATTCTGGTATCTCTGTGGTGGGACTGAATTGTGTGTGTGTGTGCGTGCGTGCGTGCGTGCGTGCGTGCGTGCGTGCGTGCGTGCGTGCGTGCGTGCGTGCGTGCGTGCGTGCGTGCGTGCGTGCGTGCGTGCGTGCGTGCGTGCGTGCGTGCGTGCGTGCGTGCGTGCGTGCGTGCGTGCGTGCGTGCGTGCGTGCGTGCGTGCGTGCGTGTGTGTGTGTGGCGGGGTAACGTGGTCTTAACTCCCCGTTTGGACCGACCGCGCTCCAGGACACACGCGGAGTAATCGACCGCTCATATGGGAAGGTGGTCTGCTGCGCTGATGCTGAACTCTAGAGTCTGGAGAAGATGAATAAGTAATGAGCTTGACTCATATCTTCAGGAATACTAATCAGCTTTAATCACCTCCATCGGGGGCGGGGCTCCCAATCAGCCCGCTGGGGGGGCTGATTGGGCTGCATGGTGGAGGATCGCTGCTTTCAACCCGTCCTTAGCCTTAAGGCTGAGGTCAGTGGGGATGGAGGTCAGCCTTAAGTCGGTGGGGATGGAGGTCAGCCTTAAGTCGGTGGGGATGGAGGTCAGCCTTAAGTCGGTGGGGATGGAGGTCAGCCTTAAGTCGGCGGGGATGGAGGTCAGCCTTAAGAATAGTTAGTAGGAGAACGTGTTCTAAACCAGGTTCTGTTCCAGGAGAACGTGTTCTTAACCAGGTTCTGTTCCAGGAAAACGTGTTCTAAACCAGGTTCTGCTGTGCTCCAACAGAACGTGTTCTAAACCCGGTTCTGTTCTACGAGAACGTGTACTAAACCAGGATGTGTTGTGTTCCAGGAGACTGTTTGTGTCTGGACGGCTACATGAAGGACCCGGTCCACAAACACCTCTGCATCCGCAACGAGTGGGGGCCTAACCAGGGGTAAGGGAACCATTAGGGGCCCAACCAGGGGTAAGGGAACCATTAGGGGCCCAACCAGGGGTAAGAGAACCATTCGGGCCAAACCAGGGGTAAGAGAACCATTAGCCTCTTTCAGCTCTGTGTTAGCTCACTAATGATAGCCTATGATCGCTCATTAATGTTAGCTCTATCCATCCTCTATTCTAGCTCATTAATGATAGCATATGATAGCTCATTAATGTTAATTCTATCCATGCTCTATGCTGGCTCATTATTGATAGCATATGATAGCTCATTATTGATAGCATATGAGTGAAAGCCTAGGATAGTTCAATCATGATGGCCCATTAGTGATAGCCTAAATAAGCTCATTAATGTTAGCTCAATAATGAAAGCTCTAGGCTATCTCATTTACGGTAGCTCATGACGATAGCTCTGTTCTAGCTCATTAATGCTAACTCTATGCTAGTACATTAATGATAGCCTATGGTAGCTCATTAATGCTAGTTCTAAATGTGCTCATTAAAGGATTTTGTTTGATAGCTCTTTGCTTACTCATTCATAACTCTATGCTCACTCCTTCATAGCTCTCTGCACACTCATTTATATCTCTATGCTCACACACTCATGATGGCCAAGCCAGAGGTCAGCGTGAAGGAGGCGGGACGTTGAAGTTGTTTGTTGCTGTGCCTCTGATTGGACGCAGCACCACACAATCTGTTGTGGATTAACTTTCATAAGCTTTAATTAGTCATACGCTGCTCTGGGACGTGTTGCTGGACTATAATTGTTGGGCTGATGAACGCTGGTGTTGCGTTGAGATTAAACGTTCATCAGGCAGGGTCCCAGCAGTAAGGATGTGTTCTTAAGGTGTTAAACCATCAGGACCTCGTGGGCCGGGGCGGCTGAACACCTCTCCTTAATCACCTGTCTTAATTAGGGCTGCGATGTCTTATCTCTGACAGTCAAGGATCCACCAGACTGTTACTTCAATAAGCTTTTGAATAATTTATTTATGTGGCAGGTTTAGGGTTAGGATCAGGATTAGGGTTAGGGTCAGGGTTAAGGTCAGGTTTTGGCCTAGGTTCAGGTTTAGGGTCACGGTCAGGTTTAGGGTTAGGGTCTCACAGTGAGCATCAATATCAATATCAGGAAAATTGAGGAGCTCAGTGGCGATCGGTGTTCCCCCTTAAGAGGTCATGAGGTGTGAAGCTGTGTTGTCTCCCCTCGTCCAACCGTTCTCCTCATGTTTCTGATGTCCTCAGCCCCTGGCCCTACACCATCTTCCAGCGCGGCTTTGATCTGGTCCTGGGAGAACAGCCCTCTGACCGCATCTTCAGGTGAGAGGTTCAGGTTAAGTTGTTAAGGATTAGTTATCAAAGGTTAATTATAAAGGATTAGTTATTAGGTGTTGGTTATTAAGGATTAGTTATCAAGGGTTAGTTATGTATGATAAGTTATCAAGGGATCAAGGCTTTGCTTTGATTACTTAGCAAACCCATTTATTTGCCATTGGTTTTTTTAATATGTACTGTGTATATGCTATATGGATGTTTGAATATGCTATATGTATATTTGAGCATGTCGATCTGAATGTGTAACAGGATGTAGTTAAAGCAGCCGGCAGGAAGTCGAAGGTCTGGTTTGGTTCAGCTTTGGGTTCTCTCTGCTGGTTAAAGTGCTGGACTCCAACCATCCATCCTCATCTAAACCTTCAGCCTCCTTAACGCAGCCAAACACCACGGCTAGAGCCGGGAGGGTCTGGAGGAGACACAACAGGGGCAGGGAGGGTCTGGAGGAGACACAACAGGGGCAGGGAGGGTCTGGAGGAGACACAACTAGAGCAGGGAGGGTCTGGAGGAGACACAACAGGAGCAGGGAGGGTCTGGAGGAGACACAACAGGGGCAGGGAGGGTCTGGAGGAGACACAACAGGAGCAGGGAGGGTCTGGAGGAGACACAACAGGAGCAGGGAGGGTCTGGAGGAGACACAACTAGAGCAGGGAGGGTCTGGAGGAGACACAACTAGAGCAGGGAGGGTCTGGAGGAGACACAACTAGAGCAGGGAGGGTCTGGAGGAGACACAACAGGGGCAGGGAGGGTCTGGAGGAGACACAACTAGAGCAGGGAGGGTCTGGAGGAGACACAACAGGGGCAGGGAGGGTCTGGAGGAGACACAACAGGGGCAGGGAGGGTCTGGAGGAGACACAACTAGAGCAGGGAGGGTCTGGAGGAGACACAACTAGAGCAGGGAGGGTCTGGAGGAGACACAACAGGGGCAGGGAGGGTCTGGAGGAGACACAACAGGGGCAGGGAGGGTCTGGAGGAGACACAACTAGAGCAGGGAGGGTCTGGAGGAGACACAACAGGAGCAGGGAGAGGGTGAAGAACAGGACTAGGGAAAGGGTGAAGAACAGGAGCAGGGAGAGGGTGAAGAACAGGAGCAGGGAGAGGGTGACGAACAGGACTAGGGAGAGGGTGAAGAACAGGAGCAGGGAGAGGGTGAAGAACAGGAGCAGGGAGAGGGTGAAGAACAGGAGCAGGGAGAGGGTGAAGAACAGGAGCAGGGAGAGGGTGAAGAACAGGAGCAGAGCTGTTATAGACTCTGAACAGTGTTACTGCGAGGGGAGGGGGGTTTAATAGACTGAACAGTGTTACTGCGGGGGGGGGGAGGGGGGGGGGGGTAGGGCTGCAGACACAGGAAGGGGGATTGGGGGGTGTAATCAATCTGTTCTTCAATCGACTTGTCAGGCCTGTTGTCCATTCCAGTGCCCTTTCCTTATGCTAAGTTAGCATTTTATTAAATGCAAATTAAACAATATGAATGCCGAAAATGGGTTTGGTCGGTTAACTATTAAATCCTTTCTTGTCTTTCATGAATTATTCATCATCTCTAATAACGCTTTTGATGATCAAAGTGCAAAGGATTTCACTTAGAATTCAGCCATTCATTGTCATACAAATTAAGGCTTGCTGGAGTCTGTCTCGTGTCATGATATAATACGAGGAGGATATTATTACATCACGTGTTTGTCTTCACTGGTATTTGGAATAACCTTCATGATGGTGAACATACCTGTGAGTGAAACTATTGTGTTATGTTGCTGTCAATGTGTGTTACTCTTGGTCCAAGCATTCTGCTCGGCCACTTACTTTGAAATAATAACATATATAACAAGCGATATAAAAATACAAAGTTTTATATATTTTATTTGATCTATTCTCTCTATCTGTAAAGTTACACCCAGGGGCTATCTATAAAGGTACACCCAGGGAATATCTATAAATTACAACTTGGGGCTATCTATAAAGGTACAACCAGGGAATATCTATAAATTACACCAAGTGGCTATCTGTAAAGTTACACCCAGGGAATATCTGTAAAGTTACACCCAGGGGCTATCTATAAAGTTACACCCAGGGGCTATCTGTAAAGTTACACCCAGGGGCTATCTATAAAGTTACACCCAGGGGCTATCTGTAAAGTTACACCCAGGGGCTATCTGTAAAGGTACACCCAGGGGCTATCTGTAAAGTTACACCCAGGGGCTATCTGTAAAGGTACACCCAGGGGCTATCTATAAAGTTACACCCAGGGGCTATCTGTAAAGGTACACCCAGGGGCTATCTATAAAGTTACACCCAGGGGCTATCTGTAAAGTTACACCCAGGGGCTATCTGTAAAGTTTCGCCCAGGGGCTATCTGTAAAGGTTCACCCAGGGGCTATCTATAAAGTTACACCCAGGGGCTATCTGTAAAGTTACACCCAGGGGGTATCTGTAAAGTTTTGCCCAGGGGCTATCTGTAAAGTCACACCCAGGGGCTATCTGTAAAGGTACACCCAGGGGCTATCTGTAAAGTTTCGCCCAGGGGCTATGTGTAAAGTTACACAACCTGTATATTTTTGCAACCTGTATTTATTTTGCCCACGCCTCCTCTGGTCGTAGGTTCACCTATACTCTGGGAGAGGGCATGTGGCTGCCCTTGAGCAAGAGTTTTGTTATCCCCCCTGCTGAGCTGGCGATCAACCCCTCGGCCAAATGCAAGACGGATATGACTGTGATGGAGGACGCTGTGGACGTACGGTAAGATACCCCTGACCCTGACCCTGACCCTAACCCTGACCCTGACCCTAACCCTGACCCTAACTCTTACCCTCACCCTGACCCTAACCCTCATCCTGACCCTAACCCTTACCCTCACCCTGACCCTAACCCTCATCCTGACCCTAACCCTCATCCTGACCCTGACCCTAACCCTGACCCTAACCCTCACCCTCGCAATTTATACCAGAGCCTTTTTAGACTTTCATTTGTAGTCGGCCGTCAGGCGTCCGACTTCAGCTAGAGATATTTTCCATTCAAACTAGTGCACTGATTTATACTGGCAGCGTTCTACGCCCGTCTCAAGGCCGACCAAAGCTTAATTTTACACATAACTTCTATTTTCAAGCGTTCCTGAAGCGTCTCGGTTATGGCGTCTCGGCTATGGCGGGTAAATATCAAAACGCACAATGAAAACGATCTCCGCCCGCACTATTGTTTTCATATCATTTGCGGAATGTTTTGCATCCATGTTGCACACTGAAATGATTTTGATAAACAGGCGTTGTCATGGTTACACCTCTCCCACCACGCCTCTCTGTTTAGATAACAGGCGCACAATCAACTGATAGTTGCAGTTGATCAGCTGGCTAATCATTTTCACTCACAAGCTAAAAATATGGCTTGGACCAAAAATGCTAGCGCGTTCTAGAATCTTGAAAATATGGCCCAATAAACAGCGGCGATGTGAATTGATACGCCTACGTTACGCTCACGTCTCCCTCTCGCCTGCCGTGTTAATTCCCAGTTATCCGAACCCTGACCCGAACCCGAACCCTAACCCTAACCTCACCCTGACCCTAACCCTAACCTCACCCTGACCCTGACCCTGACCCAACCCTGACCCTACACCACTAAACCACCACTACACCATCCACCACCAATACACCACCGCTACACCACCACCACTACTCAACCACTACACCACCACCACCAATATACCATCGCTACACCATCAGTAGACCACAACCACCACTACACCATCACCACCGCTACACCATCAGTAGACCACCACCAGCGCTACGCCATCACCACCACCACCACTACACAACCACTACACCACTTCACCACCATCACCACAACTACAGCATCACTACACCACCACCATAACACCGCTACACCATCAGCAGACCACCACCACCACTACACCATCACCACCACTACACCATCAGTAGACCACCACCATCACTACACAACCACTACACCACTTCACCACCATTACCACAACTACACCATCATTACACCACCATTATACCACCTCTACACATCAGTAGACCACCACCACCACCACTACACCACCACTACATTACCGCTACACCACCACTACACCCTTACACCATCACTACACCATCAGTAGACCACCACCACTACACCACCACTACACCACCACTACACCGCTTTACCACCACTACACCACCACTACACCAGTACTAGACCACCACTGCTAAACCACCGCTACACCACCCCTACACCACCACTACACCAGTACTAGACCACCACTGCTAAACCACCGCTGCACCACCCCTACACCACCACTACACCACCACTTTACAACATCAGTGTTCATGTAATGTGGAGCTGCTACATGTCTAAATGCATCATTTAAAGTCAGTGAGAGCAGCCTGTGGGGTGAGGAGACGGCTGGATTCTCTGGTCTGTGACAGGATGAACGTGTAGGTTTGATGCGTCCCTCCTCCCGGCGGCAGCTTTAACGAGCCGCTAATTGAGATGTACATCACTCCTCTGTTTGTATAGACAGCAACAACACAAGCAGGCAGTAGAAAAGGGGCTGATTTATTACGGTCCAGCAAAACTAAACAGTGTACCATATCGCTTCCTCTGTACATAAAGATGTAGTCCTAAAGAGGAAGGTCATGTGTCCATGTCCTTAGAGACCCTTAGAGAAACAGTCTCGGTCCTTTGAGACCCTTAGAGACACAGTCTCTGTCCTTAGAGACCCTTAGAGACACAGTCTGTACTTAGAGACCCTTAGAGACACAGTCTCTGTCCTTAGAGACCCTTAGAGACACAGTCTGTACTTAGAGACCCTTAGAGACACAGTCTCTGTCCTTAGAGACCCTTAGAGACACAGTCTGTACTTAGAGACCCTAAGAGACACAGTCTCTGTCCTGGGAGATTCAAACTGATCGACACGTGTTGGTGGACAAACCATTAGAAATAAGACAAGTTTGACTAAGGAAGTCAAGCTTTGGAACCGAAGGAAGGGACACAACATAGAGAGAACAGATGTGTGAGCGTTCTTCGTTCTTGTTCCTAGGGAGGAGCTGATGATCAGCTCCTCGTTCGATAGCCTGGAGGTGCTGTTGGACTCCTTCGGCCCGGTCAGGGACTGTTCCAAGGACAACGGAGGCTGCAGCCGCAACTTCCGCTGCATATCCGACCGCAAGCTGGACTCCACCGGATGTGTGGTGAGTCCTGAGACTACGTTTACAGAGAAGGAGACGAAGTGCTGCAGATAGCAGACTCCTGACCTGATATGAAGGAGACGATCACTGAGCTGGATGGCTCTAATAATGGCTCTGCGATAATGATGACTCTGTGATAATGAGGGAGGTGGAGGGTAATGATGGAGGTGGGGGATAATCAGGGAGCTGGAGGCTCTAGGATAATGATAGCGCTAAAGTCAGTCGGCTGAGTTGTCTGGGGTTTGAGACCTCCTCTGTAGGGAGGTATGGTGGACGTCAGGCCCAGGTGGAGGTTCTGATGGAGACCTCCGTAGTGTGGTGGACCTCCAGGACCAGGTGGAGGTAAGGAGGTGTGTTGGACATTAGTGCTGCCACTAGCGACTAATTTCTAAACGACTGATCTTTCAACAATTTGTTTGTCAACTAATCTAAACGACTAAGAAAAAAATAAGAAAAAAATAGAAAACATGTTTTTGAAGCTGTTTTCTGGAAATACATTTTAGGAAAAGATATCTCGGCTACTGCTTTTCTCCTCTGTTTCTGTCCCTATCAGAATGTGCTGTTTTGGGTGTCTGTAGCTTTAATGCAAATGAGCTGCTGCCCATTGCATACAAATGAGCTGTGAAGAACAGGAGCAGAGTGAACTGCAGCATGGAGGAGAAGGGATTGTTGCCGTTTGCAGACTCCAGGCGCTCGATATCTATATTTAATAATAATAATATTAATAATGTTAATAATAATAATAATGTTATATAATATATCTATCTACGTATCTATATAATATAATATATAATATCAAGGCCAAAAGCTATTTGCGCCTCTGGATGATATTATGAATCATAAAGACTGCATCTGACGTGTGGAGACAGACTTGTGTGGAGTTGAATAACAGACGGGAGAACAAAAATAAATAGGCGGTCAATAATAACGGCTCATCTACTAAAAAAATTGCTGTTTACTTATTTTCATGGTAGATTACGTTGACTAAGTCGACTATTGGGCGGCACTAGTGGACACCTGGGCTGCCTCTGCTGCTGGGTCCTGGTTCTTCAGCCATGTGTTGGTGGCTCTTTTGGTTCTTCAGCCATGTGTTGGTGGCTCCTTTGGTTCTTCAGCCATGCGTTGGTGGCTCCTCTGGTTCTTCAGCCATGTGTTGGTGGCTCCATTGCTGCTCGGTAAACAATGAAGACGCTTTCATTTCTAGTTCAGAGCCGCTGGAGCAGGTAGGCAGCTGACGTAGCTTCAGTCTGCTTCCTTCATGTCCTCTCCTGACGCCTGCCAGCCCGCTGCAGTGTTTAGAGACCATTAGACACGTTTAGTAAACCTCTTACACCACCGTGCCCACGTGTGTCGCTAGCGCCGACTCTGCCTTCTGCAGCAGGCTTGGATTCACACTGCATGGGAAAGACTGGATCGTTTGGAATGTACACAATATATTTTCCTTTCATGCTGTCCATATCAGCATGCAAATGGTTTTCATCTTTGAAACATTTCATCAGGATTCCCTTTCTTGCAGCCCAAGGCTTAATTATGTGTTGCCTTTTTATGTTTTTTTTTAACATTTGTTTAATTAACTGATTTCAGACAGGAAGTTATGACTTAAAGTCATTAGTGTCTTACCTGCTGACAAGAGGTCATGACTTAGAGCTATTAGTGTATTACCTGCTGCGATGGTCCTGCTCCCTTAAGCTGGTCGGGGGGGGGGGGTCTGTCTCTCCTCTCTCTCTCCCCTCTCTCCCCCTTGTCTCTCCCCTGTCTCTCCCTTGTCTCTCCCCTGTCTCTCCCTTGTCTCTCCCTTGTCTCTCCCCTGTCTCTCCCCTGTCTCTCCCTTGTCTCTCCCCTGTCTCTCCCTTGTCTCTCCCCTGTCTTTCCCTTGTCTCTCCCTTGTCTCTCCCTTGTTTCTCCCTTTATCTCTCCCTTCTCTCTCCCTTCTCTCTCCCTTGTCACTCCCTTGTCTCTCCCTTCTCTCTCCCTTGTCTCTCCCTGGCAGACCGTCATGTACAGATTGGAAGAGATGAAACAGGCGAGTGTGACAGCTGAGATACGCTGAGACTTTAACCTCTTGGCCGTCCAACTTCTGGAAAACTTTAAATGAGAAAAAATGGAATCAATCTCTTCAGCCTGGCCGTGAAGTTCAGCGAGGTTAAGCTAAGCAACACACACACCTTCAGATAGTGAACAGTGGGTGTGACAGAGTAAACGCACATACCTTCAGACAGTGAACAGTGTGTGTGTCAGAGTAAACACACGGACCTTCAGACATTAAACAGTGTGTCAGAGTCAACACACACACCTTCAGACAGTGAACAGTGTGTCAGAGTCAACACACACACCTTCAGACAGTGAACAGTGTGTCAGAGTCAACACAAACATCTTCAGACAGTGAACAATGGCTGTGTCAGAGTCAACACACACACCTTCAGACAGTGAACAGTGTGTCAGAGTCAACACACACACCTTCAGACAGTGAACAGTGTGTGTGTCAGAGTCAACACACACACCTTCAGACAGTGAACAGTGTGTCAGAGTCAACACACACACCTTCAGACAGTGAACAGTGTGTCAGAGTCAACACACACACCTTCAGACAGTGAACAGTGTGTGTGTCAGAGTCAACACACACACCTTCAGACAGTGAACAGTGTGTCAGAGTCAACACACACACCTTCAGACAGTGAACAGTGTGTCAGAGTCAACACACACACCTTCAGACAGTGAACAGTGTGTGTGTCAGAGTCAACACACACACCTTCAGACAGTGAACAGTGTGTCAGAGTCAACACACACACCTTCAGACAGTGAACAGTGTGTCAGGGTCAACACACACACCTTCAGATGGTGAACAGTGTGTCGGAGTCAACACACACACACCTTCAGATGGTGAACAGTGTGTCAGAGTCAACACACACACACCTTCAGATGGTGAACAGTGTGTCGGAGTCAACACACACACACCTTCAGACAGTGAACAGTGTGTCAGAGTCAACACACACACACCTTCAGACAGTGAACAGTGTGTCAGGGTCAACACACACACCTTCAGATGGTGAACAGTGTGTCAGAGTCAACACACACACACCTTCAGATGGTGAACAGTGTGTAAGAGTCAACACACACACACCTTCAGACAGTGAACAGTGTGTGTGTCAGTCAATGCCATTCAGCTCTGCTCACACACCCCGGTGCACCATGCAGATTCATTGCCCAGATCAGATTATTTTGTCATCTACAATGAAGGAGGGATGTAAGTGTATGTGAGTGTGTGTATACATGTGTATAAAGTGGCAAGATAAAGTATGTGAACCTTTTGGAATTTCATTGTTTTCTGAATCAATCATAAAATGTGATTTGATCTTCATCTAGGTCAAGGGTATTGACAAACATAATGTGTCTAAAAATAATAACACAATAAAATTCTTTATTGAACAAACTCATTCAACATTTAAAATGGCAATGGAAGAAGTAAGTGAACCCTGAGAATTAATAATTGGGGGCTGTTTACCAGCCCACGGCAGCAATAACCTCAACCCGGTGCTTTCTGTAGCTGTAGATCAGACCTGCACATCGTTCAGGAGGAATTTTAGCCCATTCTTCCTGGCAGAACTGCTTAAGCTCTGTCATATTTTTTGGACGTCTCATTTGTATGGCCCCTTTCAAGTCAATCCATTGCTCTATTGGGTTGAGGTCTGGGCTCTGATTTTGCCACTCCAAAAGGCGGATTTTGTTTTTCTGAAGCCATTCTGTTGTGGACTTGCTCCGGCGTTTTGGGTCGTTGTCTTGTTGCATCACCCAACTTCACATTTTCAGCTGACGGTTGTGCATTGACGGACATTCTCACATTATCCTGAAGAATTGTCTGATATAATTGGGAATTTGTCTTCCCCTCAATGATTCCAAGCTGGCCAGGCCCTGATGCAGTCGAAGCAGGCCCAAATCATAATGTTTCCTCCACCATACTTTACGGTTGGGATGATGTTTTCATGTTGATATGCCATACCCTTTCTACGCTAGATGTAATTCTGTGTGTTTTTTCCAAATAGTTCAATCTTAGTTTCATCAGGCCACTTAGCATTTTGCCAATACCGCTGGGGAGTGTCAATGAGCTCTTTTGCAAACTTGCGGCGTGCAGCAAAGTTCTTTTTAGTAGGCAGTGGCTTCCCTCGTGGTGTCGTGCCGTGGATACCCTGCTTGTTCAGTGTTTTACGTATTATAGACTCATGAACAGAGATGTTAGCAAGTTCCAAGGATGCCTTCAAATCTTTGGCTGTCATTCTGGGTTGTTTCTTCACCTCGTTGATGCTGTTGTGCTCTTGGTTTCATTTTGACTGGGCGCCCACTTCTTGGTAGAGTAGCAACAGTCCCAAAGTGTCTCCATTTGTAGATTGTTTGCTTAACTGTCGACTGGTAAATTTCTAAAGTCTTTGAAATAACTTTGTAACCCTTGCCAGCATTATGTAAAACAACAATTCTTGATCGTAGATCCTCTGAAAGCGTGTTATTCTTGTGCTGAGCAAACTCCAAAAGTTTGAGGGGTTTTCATCAGTCAAAGTAGCTGTAGTCCACACCTCCAAACTTATTGGGCTCAATCTTGCATCCGGCGCAATTTACTTTCTCACTAGCACATATGTCGTTGCTAGTTTGCAACTGGCGCAGAGCGTTCTTTTCCCTCCTGCGCCACGCGTCGGTAAATTAGGGAATGATCTTGCGCCCCAAGGGGCAGTTCGGCGAAAGGAGGAGGCTTGTTCTGGCCCAAACGTTCCCTGGTGCTATTTTGCAGTTTCAGGAACACATAAGGAACACATAAGTCGATAACGATAATGCATACAATACTAATAAGAAACTATGTTTATAATGTATTGCGTATATTATATATGAACTGAAATAGAACCACAGTTACCGCATATCATATGTGTGTTAAGTTTTCTTTGCCGAAATTTATTTGAGGACTCAAATAAATGAGTTGAGGAATGAGGAAGTTGTGGAAGAAAACCTTATTCCGTGTGTGAATTAGGCCATATTATTTCGCCATAAACTGAGTCATTTGAAGCTTGAAATTCATGTGCATCTGTCTCATCGGAGACTGCAGACGCGCTGTCAAAATATCAACTCGTCAGATTAAAATGCGCTCATGGCCCTTAAAGGGGATGGGAGCTGGCACTCTCATTTGTTTATTGCATGTTACACCCAAACCACACCTACGGGTAATTAGACTACTTCAGACCAACCCTTTTTAGATTTGCGCCGGTCGCAAGAGTCATTTTTGCGCCGGTAAAATTGCGACATCGCCATAGAACCGCCCACAAAGCTACTTGCGCTGGGCGCTTCTCACTTGCGTTTCAGACCATTAAAGTAGGGCCCATTATCTTAACAAGACTCCAATTAGCTTTTTTGAGGTCATTAACTCAAGGGCTCACATACTTTTCCCACAAGCACTATGAGTTTTCTTTGGTTGTTATCAATAAAGACATGAACGATCCAATTTTTTTTTTATTATTATTTTTAGACACATTTTATTTGTCATTGTCCTTCACTTGGATGAAGATCAGATCAAATTTTTATAATTTTTTTTCAGTAAACCATTAAATTCCAAAAGGTTCACATACTTTTTCATGCCACTGTATATCATACCTCCACACTAGGCCTGTGGATCGCTGGGACTGTGGAAGTGCAGCGTCCGCTTATTAGGACAAACGAAGCATTCTGTATGACTAACACTCAGGGGGTGGGGCATTGGGGGCTTCTGGAGTTAGTAATAGTAATAGTATGCTAAGTTAGTAGTGTAATGTAGTTAGTAATATATATAGTATGTTATGTTATTTGGGTACCGTAGTAATGCTAATACTTATTGTAATAGTACTAGTACTAGTAAGTAGGGTAATGTCTCCTTGGTTGTTCCGTACGTGGTGTTTCAGTGGAGCCTGGAATGAATCCATCTCCATTAAGCACGGGATTCAAAGGCAGGAGGGTGAAGGTTTCCTCTGCACTGCTGGACTCTCAGAGGTCCTCCTTCAAAGGACCACGCTACACATGATTAACGTTACGGACGCCCCCCCCCCCCCCCCCCTTCTCTTTACTATTCAGTGGGTCCGTTTCTGTTCCACCATAAAGCCTCGGACATGGACTCTGGAATCGGGTCTGTTTGATTCTCCTTAGTCTCATGGTCTCATTCCTCAGACTGTTGGACGTGTCCATCATTAATCACACGACAGGGCTTTACTTTATTTTTTTTTGTCAGATATCGGACACATAAGAGCTTTGACCGATCAGATGGGATGAGATGTGGCTGGATGGGCGGAGCCGTCACTGGGATGTTCTCTAGGTTTATGGGAGATGGATCAGGATTAGATTAGAAAGGTTCTCCAGAGAGGTTCTCCAGAGAGGTTCTCCAGAGAACACGTAACCAGAGAGGTTCTCCAGAGCACACGGGACCAGAGAGGTTCTCCAGAGCACACGGGACCAAAGAGGTTCTCCAGAGCACACGGGACCAGAGAGGTTCTCCAGAGAGATTCTCTAGAGTACACGTGACCAGAGAGGTTCTGCGGAGAACACGTGACCAGAGAGGTTCTGCAGAGAACACGTGACCAGAGAGGTTCTGCGGAGAACACGTGACCAGAGAGGTTCTGCGGAGAACACGTGACCAGAGAGATTCTCTAGAGTACACGTGACCAGAGAGGTTCTGCAGAGAACACGTGACCAGAGAGGTTCTGCAGAGAACACGTGACCAGAGAGGTTCTGCGGAGAACACGTGACCAGAGAGGTTCTGCGGAGAACACGTGACCAGAGAGGTACTCCAGAGTGGTTCTCTAGAGTACACGTGACCAGAAAGGTTCTGCAGAGAACACGTGACCAGAGAGGTTCTGCGGAGAACACGTGACCAGAGAGGTACTCCAGAGTGGTTCTCTAGAGTACACGTGACCAGAAAGGTTCTGCAGAGAACACGTGACCAGAGAGGTTCTCCAGAGTGGTTCTCCAGAGTGGTTCTCCAAAGAACATGTGACCAGAGAGGTTCTCCAGAGAACACGTCACCAGGCTGCTGTGAGCCGCCTGGTTCTTGGCTTTCAGAAAACGACCCGACGTTATTGTGGCGCTGGACACGCACAACACGGCCCCTCTCCTCTTGTCTCCTCTCTCCAGTCTCCTCTTGTCTCCTCTCCTCTCTCCTCTCTCCTCTCTCCTCTTCTCCTCTTCTCCTCTCTCTCCTCTCCTCTCTTCTCCCCTTTCCCTCTCCTCTCTCTCCTCTCCTCTTCTCCTCTCTCTCCTCTCTCCTCTCTCCTCTCTCCTCTCCTCTCCTCTCTCTCCTCTCTCCTCTCCTCTCTCCTCTCCTCTCCTCTCTCTCCTCTCTCCTCTCTCCTCTCTCCTCTCTCCTCTCTCCTCTCTCCTCTCTCCTCTCCTCTCCTTTCTCTCCTCTCTCCTCTCCTCTCCTTTCTCTCCTCTCTCCTCTCTCTTCTTCTCCTCTCTCTCCTCTCCTCTCTCCTTTCTCTCTCCTCTCTCCTGTCCTCTCCTGTCAGGGTAGCAGGGTGCTACCAGGGTAGTGCCCTCCAGATAGATGACTGGATCTCCATGTGTCTCTCTCTAGTGTCCTCTAGATAGATAACTGTATCTCCATGTGTCTCTCTATTGTCCTCCAGATAGATGACTGTATCTCCATGTGTCTCTCTCTAGTGTCCTCCAGATAGATGACTGTGTCTCCATGTGTCTCTCTCCAGTTTCCTCCAGATAGATGACTCTATCTCCATGTGTTTCTCTAGTGTCCTCCAGATAGATGACTGTATCTCCATGTGTCTCTCTCTAGTGTCCTCCAGATAGATGACTGTATCTCCATGTGTCTCTCTCTAGTGTCCTCCAGATAGATGACTGTATCTCCATGTGTCTCTCTCTAGTGTCCTCCAGATAGATGACTGTATCTCCATGTGTCTCTCTCTAGGGTCCTCCAGATAGATGACTGTATCTCCATGTGTCTCTCTCTAGTGTCCCCCAGATAGATGACCTCATCTCCATTTGTCTCTCTCTAGTGTCCACCAGGCCTCAGCCCGATGAAGGACGGAACCGGATGCTATGACCACCACATCGGGATCGACTGCTCCGACGGGTTCAACGGAGGCTGTGAGCAGCTGTGTCTGCAGCAGCTGGCTCCCCTAGAGGATGACCCCACTCTCTACAACATCCAGATGTTCTGTGGGTGAGTCCTAACCCTAAAGGACCCTACTCTAAGACATCCAGATATTCTAGAGGACCCTACTCTAAGACTTCCAGTTGACCTGATGGTCAGTCCTAACCCTAGAGGATGACCCTACTCTAAGACATCAAGAGGCTCTAGAGAACCATACTCTGTAAGACATCCAGATGATCTGTGGGTCAGACCCTCCTCTCTCTCTGTTTGCTTTCATCTGCTGTCTTTTCTAGGGAAGAACCGTGAAGCAAACAACAGCAAATCCTCCAAAAGGGCCAGATGGCCTACCTCTTATTCAGAATGTTGCAGCTCCACATGGCCCAGCTGATGGTGTCTCAGAAGCCTCACAGGGATATTTACAGATAGCTGGAGATTGGCCTTTTTCTTTTCTGTATTTGTTAGTATCGGTGGGCAACTGTTGCTAAGCTACTGTAGCTAGGCTACTACAGCTCTGCAGGTCAATGGGCGAGGCTAAAGGAAAGCAAACGCTAACCCAGTCAGCTTCTGAACGATGGGTAACTAATCTGAATCTGGTAAAATAGGACGTCTCAAACTGACCAATATCTCGGCATATCCCTTTAATACTTTATGCAAGAAGGTATCTGTAAGTTATACGTTTTAATATAGATATTAGTGGGCCCCTAACACAGTATTTGAAGACGTTCCCGAAATTCAGCCGTGGTGCTGAATTACAGCCACTACGAGCTAGTCGCACATTGAGCTTTCCCCAAACGTGCCGTTTCGGTGTCTGTAGCTTTAATGCAAATGAGGAGGAGAGAGGCGGGTTAGGGAGGAGGCTGGGGGTGTGGCCCTCAGCAGCTTGTGGCCATTCATCTGTTTACAGTGGATGTATCGCAATGGCGAGGTGCACACAGCCTTTGGCCGTGTTCTGTAAAAAAAAAGAGTCCTGGAGCTCTATATCTAAATAATATCATAGTATGCTAGATAGATAGATATCTATTTCATATAACATATATTATCACGGCCAAAAGCTGTATGCGCCTGCAGATGATATAATGAATCTCAAACGACCATGTTGGGTTCTCCGACGTCTCTGGTTCTTCCACGTCCACATCAATCTGAAGTAGACTGAACCGCGACATGGAGGAGAAAGGGATTGTTGCCCGCGATTGTTGACCGCGATTGTCTCCCGCCGGAGCCTCGCTGCCGAGGGACCACCGCCTCGGCAGCGAGCAGCGGGCAGTGCTTAGGCACCGCCGCCTCCTGCAGCGGGCAGGAGGCGGCGCGGAGGCGGTGGGCCCTCGGCAGCGGGAAGCGGGGCTCAAGCGGGAGACAATCGCGGGCAATAATCCCTTTCCCCTCCATGTCGCAGTTCATGTAGGCCTACTTCAGGGAGTCAAAGCCAAAGTTCCTTTCCCCCAATTGTTTCTCAGCCATGGCTGAGATAACCGAGAACCGACTTGTTATGCGCCATAACGCCAACAGCAGAACGATTATCCAAATAACAAAGAAGTGTACAACACTTGCGTTACAGTGTGTGTAATCAAACACACACACACACACACATGTGGCATTCGCACAATCGTAGCTCATCGTCTCATTGGCGGGCCAAATTCTCATGGCTGGCAAGGTAGAGAAAGGGGAGATGGCATCTCCCCTGATGACGACATACGGGGAGAATTCCAAAACAGCGCGTCTGAGCTTTGTTTATTTAAAGGCTGAGCAGAATGCCTAGTGGTCGTTTTACACCCAAGGACATTTCTAGCTACTGGGGGAGCATAGGTAGGCTAGGGGAACTCATATTAAAGTTAGAAAACCTCAGAAAGTGAAATTTTCATGCCATGGGATCTTTAACCGAAGCATTCAGGAAACCATTGGGTGAGAGAATGTCGGGGATAAATGGAGAGGCGACACAGCCATGTTACGTCAATTGAGAGGTGACACAGCCATGTTACACAGCCACGTCCAAACAGACCTCAGGATAAAGGGAGGAGCCACAGCCATGTCACGTCCAGACAGACTTTAGTCCAACACAAAGCGAGCTAAGCCCAGCGCCGCGATCGTGGCCCCGTCTGAACAATAAGACTCTGGTTCGTTCTTGGGTAGAGTTGACAAAAATGATCCCAGAATGTGTCCATGTGCCTAGGGATTAAGGCTGAACTCTCTTTTAAGACTTTAGTCCTCCAGATGAAGATTAAATTACCATACTTCTCTGGAAAGAGATTAAAATGCTGTACATTATGGATGGAGATTAAATGGCGTAATTTATTTTTGTGGCTGCAGGCCATGAACTCTGAACATTAAAGGAAGAGGATGGAATCAGCTCCTTTGGGCGTTATAAACTAGTGGTGCTTGACCCGCCGGTGGTCGTGTGTTTAGTGTGTGGACACTGATTAAAGACCTCGGTGCCACAAGGCTAGCAGCTCTGGTGGTGCAGTGTGTTCCAACACCACCTTTTCATAGACACACTATGTAGCACTGCTACATCATTAGCTACATCACTAGCTACGTCCCTAGCTACATCCCTAGCTACATCACTAGCTACATCCATTTGTAGCACTGCTACATCACTAGCTACATCACTATGAAGCACTGCTACATCACTAACTACATCACTTGATACATCACTATGTAGCAATGCTACATCACTAGCTACATTACTAGCTAAATCACTAGCTACATCACTATGTAGCACTGCTACATCAATAGCTACATCACTAGCTCTATCACTAGCAACATCAGTGGCTACATCACTAGCTACATCACACTCTACCACACTATGCAGTACTGCTACATCACTAACTACATCACTTGATACATCACTATGTAGCAATGCTACATCACTAGCTACATCACTAGCTACATTACTAGCTAAATCACTAGCTACATCACTGTATACATCACTATGTATCACTGCTACATCACTAGCTACATCACTAGCTACATCCCAAGCTAAATCACCAGCTACATCACTAGCTACATCCCTATGTTGCACTGCTACATCACTAGCTACATCACTAGCTATATCACTAGCTACATCAGTGGCTACATCACTATGTATCACTGCTACATCACTAGCTACATCACTAGCTACATCCCTAGCTAAATCACCAGCTACATCACTAGCTACATCGCTATGTTGCACTGCTACATCACTAGCTACATCACTAGCTATATCACTAGCTACATCAGTGGCTACATCACTATGTATCACTGCTACATCACTAGCTACATCACTAGCTACATCCCTAGCTAAATCACCAGCTACATCCCTAGCTACATCGCTATGTTGCACTGCTACATCACTAACCACATCACTAGCTACATCACTATATAGCACTGCTACATCACAAGCTTAATTTGTAGCTAAACCACTAGCTACATCACTATCTACATTACTATATAGCACTGCTACGTCACTAGCTACATCACCTACTACTTCCATTAATCAATCAATTAATACATGAATCATGAGGTGTTTTAAATGCTATGTAACATGGTGTGTAACGTGGTGTGTAACATGTCTGTAACATGTAACGTGGTGTGTAACATGGTGTATAATGGTGTATAACATGGTGTGTAACGTGGTGTGTAATGTGGTGTGTAACATGTGTGTAATGTGGTGTGTAACATTGTGTATAACGTGGTGTGTAACATGTGTGTAACATGTGTAACGTTAAGGGTGAGCGTCCCACAGACAGGATCAGGATAACTGGTTCATGAGGTGGTTTTGATGTTTCTGGTCTCCTTCTCTTTAAGTTTTCTATTCCTGGAGGCTTTTATGTTTCAGTCACCTCAGTCTGTGATGAGGAAGGCAGTCAGTCACCACTCTTTACACTCTCTCCGTCTTACTTTGTAAAACAATATACAGCCTTCATTTGAAGGTGTTAGGATTTTTATTTCTCTTCTCAATGTTTACAAATGTTCTGCCAAATGAGAGAATTGGACCGCTGTGTCGTGCAGCTTTCCTTTAGCCTGGAAACAGAACACTGCAGCGAGGAACGCTCCTGAGTCACGCCTCCACAAAACCTCTCCCATGTTATAAAACTGAGCTCATATCCTAATATACTGTGTTTGGTCTCTCTCTCTCTCTCTCTCTCTCTCTCTCTCTCTCTCTCTCTCTCTCTCTCTCTCTCTCTCTCTCTCTCTCTCTCTCTCTCTCTCTCTCTCTCTCTCTCTCTCTCTCCCCCCAGCTGTATAGAGGACTACCGCCGTGGTCCGGACGGCCGGTCGTGCCAACCCCTCTCGGAGGTCTGCACGGAGGGCGTGGACTGCGGCGAGCCCGCCGACATCCCGGCCAATCAGACGCTGTTCGGAGACCTCTTCTACGGCTACAACAACCACAGCAAGGAGAGCAGCTCAGGGCAGATCCTCAAGGCCACCTTCAGGTGACCTCCGACCTCTGACTCCAACCCTGAGAGAGAGAGAGAGAGAGAGAGAGAGAGAGAGAGAGAGAGAGAGAGAGAGAGAGAGAGAGAGAGATGAACAATTGGCTCTAGTACTGTCACTGTATCCAACACACACTACAAAAATATGTGTTAGATACAGATGTGATATCTCCCTCTCTGTCTGTCTGTCTGTGTCTCTCTCTGTCTGTCTCTCTCTGGCGGTAAAATATGTTAATCTAATATCTTATTACTATGAAGGAGTTCCCCTGTGACTCCTTCCTTCTCTCTCCCCTCCTTCTCCCTCCCCCTCTCCCCTCTATCTCCTCCCTCCCTCTCCCTCTCCCCTCCTTCTCCTCCTTCTCCTCCCTCCCCCTCTCCCATCCGTCTCCTCCCTCCCCCTCTCCCCTCAGTCTCCTCCCTCCCCCTCTCCCCTCCTTTTCTCCCTCCCTCCCCCTCTCCCCTCCTCTTCTCCCTCCCTCCCCCTCTTCCCTCTGCTGTCCTGAGTCTTCAGGTTTAATGAATATTTTACTGTTGTTATCCTGGTGACTTGAAGACTCCTGTAGAGAGGAGAGAGGAGGGGAGGAGAGAGAAGAGGACAGAGGAGGGGGTAGAGGAGAGGAGGTGGAGGAGAGAGGAGGAGGAGAGGAGGTGGTGAGGAGAGGAGAGAGGAGGAGGAGAGGAGAGAGAAGAGGACAGAGGAGGGGGTAGAGGAGAGGAGGTGGAGGAGGAGAGGAGAGAGGAGGAGGGGAGGAGAGAGAAGAGGACAGAGGAGGGGGTAGAGGAGAGGAGGTGGAGGAGAGAGGAGGAGGAGAGGAGGTGGAGGAGGAGAGGAGGTGGAGGAGGAGAGGAGGTGGAGGAGGAGAGGAGGTGGAGGAGGAGAGGAGGTGGAGGAGGAGAGGAGGGAGGAGGAGGAGAGGAGAGAGGAGGAGGAAGGGAGGTGGAGGAGGAGAGGAGAGAGGAGGAGGAAGGGAGGAGGAGGAGAGGAGGTGGAGGAGGAGAGGAGATGGTGAGGAGAGGAGGGAGGAGGAGGAGAGGAGAGGAGAGAGGAGGAGGAAGGGAGGAGGAGGAGAGGAGTAGGACATGAGGCGGAGGAGATAGGTATTAATCACTTGTGTCGCGCGGTGTTCGGTGATTTATCTGAAACAGGTGGCTTCCGTCACAAAGCCAAGACATATTTTATCATCTTCTTGATACTTCTAGAACTTCCTGAACATTAAAAAGATATTTTATCCTCTTCTCCAACTACTAATCCATTAAAGATGAAGCCACTCCAGTGAGATGCATTCTGTCATACAGTTGGACCTATTGCAGTGTGTGAAAGGACCACATCCAACACAGAATATTACTTTCTTTCACACCTTACCAATAAACTCATCTCCATGTTGGCTTACAGTCTCAGTTGCTTTCCTCATTTAATTGTTTTCCAAATCAAATCAATCTTCTGCAAAGCTGCAAGTGAAATATATTACAGAGCATAAAGAATCGAGATCGCAAAATCGTTACCGAACCAAATTACACAGAGCAATAAAAGAGACACTAAAATATTTACAGAAACGAAATAGACAGAGGAACACAGAGCTGGAGAGTAACAGTGCGTTATCGGAGACGCTGACAATGTGTGCTTGCTTTGGTAAACGGCTGAAACATAACGACGTGAGAGGGAGAGCGT
>NC_079419.1:11449354-11531854 GCF_026213295.1 Gadus chalcogrammus | reverse complement strand
CATACTATATACCTATTATACATAACGTGTCTATATCATTATATAAACATATTATACATAACATATCTACATCATTATATATACTATATACCTACTATATATAACATATCTATAAGCCTATCATTATACATACTGTATACCTTATACATATATATTGTATCTCTATCATTATACTATATACTTATTATACATGATCTATATAATCTTATATACTATCTACTTATTTCACGGCAGAGCCGTCCGCCTACTCTGACACTTAAACTACTACAGACATCTTAACTTGGTCAATTTTCAATGTTAACCTTCGTTCAAACCATTTAACAAATCAACACACAACACAAATTCTGAAAAACGAATTTCGATTACCTTTATACTTTCTTCAGAATCACAGTTTAAGTTCCAAGTTTTCAGTCGCTCTCATTGATTTATGCTGAGGTGAGAGCGTGAAGGACGTGCAGGCAGTGTTGCCAGATTGGGCGTTTTTTCCCGCCGAATTTAACTACTTTTTACGACGTTGAGGCAGCGGTGCTGCCGCTAACTTTATCCCCTATGTTAGCATTTTAACAACCACACTCTCGCGGTTCGTTAGGACGAAACACATTCTAGTTCTTATCTATAACAATATACTTATAAGA
Organism: Gadus chalcogrammus; assembly: GCF_026213295.1. Taxonomy (NCBI): domain Eukaryota; kingdom Metazoa; phylum Chordata; class Actinopteri; order Gadiformes; family Gadidae; genus Gadus; species Gadus chalcogrammus. The sequence goes on along the minus strand of NC_079419.1, from coordinate 11,531,219 downwards.
TAGGATGTGTCTTATTAGATTTGATATTATTATATATATAACTATATTTACTATATATTAGAGCTGTCAGTTAAACGCGTTATTAACGGCGTTAACGCAAACCAATTTTAACGGCGTTAAAAAAATTATCGCGCGATTAACGCAATTGTTTTATTTAAAAAAATATATATATATATTATAGAAGCAGTAGCCTGACTGCTATGTTCAAATGACATTTGTTCAAAGCAGTCGTTTAATTGCACTATAGGCTCTTTTTTTGTATCGTCCGGTTTTGATCAGTATATGCCAATGTTGTTATCAATAAAAAATCATTTGCACAAGGCAAGCCGATGCACTTCACCATGTTGATAAGATAATTAAATGAGAAGAATTATGGGACAAAAAAATCAAGGGATATTTAGCATAGAAAAATAATGCGATTAAACGCGATTAATCGTGAGTTAACTATGACATTAATGCGATTAATCACGATTAAATATTTTAATCGCTTGACAGCTCTACTATATATACTATGCACTTATTATTCATGATTTGTCAATATTATTATTATATATAACAACCTCATTTACTGTGTATACTTTAAACTTATATACGATACATACATGGGTATGGTATTTAGGCAATGGTAAAGGTGTTAAGGGCACATGGTAAAGGTGTTTAAGGGAACATGGTTAAGGTGTGCAAGGGGATATAGTTAAGCTCTTTAAGGGGACATGGTTAAATGTCACCTATTATACCACCAGCTAGCCGTTAATAGCCGTTTTGAAAATCTGCCTCTTCTGCCTCTCCTCTCTCCTCCTCCTCCTACTCCCCCTCTCTCCTCTTCTCCTCTCTCCTCTCTCCTCCTACTTCTCCTCTTCTCCTCCTCCTCCTCCTCCTCCTCCTCCTCCTCCTCCTCCTCTCCCCTCTCTCCTCCTCCTCCTCCTCCTCCTCCTCCTCCTCCTCCTCTCTCCTCTTCTCGTCTCTCCTCCTCCTCCTCCTCCTCCTCCTCCTCCTCCTCAGCCTTCAGCTCGGCCCTCCACTCCCTCGATGGGGCGACCCAGAGGAGCGACTTCGTCTCCATCCTGGCGGAGTTTGGGAACCACTATGTCCAGGAGGCGGTCTACGGCTTCCAGGAGACCTGCACCATCTGGTACCCCAACAAGCAGGTCCAGAGGCAGCTGTGGCTGGAGTACCAGGACATCAGCAAGGGTAGGACTCTGGAGGACTTCTAGACCAGGACCTTCTAGACCTGGACCTCAGGGTAGGACTCTGGGGGGTTCTGGACCAGGACCTTCTGGACCAGGACCACAGGGTAGGACTCTGGGGGGCTTCTAGAACAGGACCTCAGGGTAGGAGTCTGGGGGGTTCTGGACCAGGACCTCAGGGTAGGAGTCTGGGGGGTTCTGGACCAGGACCTCAGGGTAGGAGTCTGGGGGGTTCTCGACCAGGACCTCAGGGTAGGACTCTGGGGGGTTCTGGACCAGGACCTCAGGGTAGGAGTCTGGGGGGTTCTAGATAGCTTTGCATTTTTTTAACTTGACCCTGTTTTTGAACCTGACCCTTGACCCCCCATTAAGTTGTTATCTATCTTATCTATCTATTGTTGGTCTCATTGACCCTCAACGTCCTATAGAGAGTCCTTAAGAACTGGGGCTTAAGAGCTACCCTTAAGAATGTTGAAGGTCCAACAGACAGAAGGCCAGCCTGTGAATAAGGCTGTACCCCTCGTTCAGACCTGGAGGGGCTGACGCTGAGCTATAGCGCCCCCTTTGGTCGGATGGAACCAGACCTTGGACCTGCTTACCAAAAGTGTTGTAGACTAATTTAAACATTTGTGAATCAGGGGCTAAGCTCGGGTTAGCTAACCCTAACCCCACGATAACATCAGCTATCCACTAGTTCTACATATTAATAATAATATAAAATACAACAGGTATCGACTAGTTCTACATATTAATAATGATATAGAATACAACAGGTAACGACTTGCACTACATATTAAGAATAATATATAATATAACAGGTAACGACTTGCACTCCATATTAATAATAATATAGAATACAACAGGTAACGACTTGCACTACATAGTAATATAGAATACAACAGGTAACGACTTGTACTACATATTAATAATAATATAGAAAACAACAGCTATCCACTAGTTCTACATATTAATAATAATATAGAATAAGCTATCCAATTGTACTCTGTGAACACCTGATAATATTCATAATGATATAATAATATAGAATACAATCGGTATCCACAGATACTCTGTGAACACCGGATAATAATACTATAATAATTATAATAATAATAATAATAATAATATAATAATAATAATAATAGTACAACAGGTATCCACGAGTACTCTGTAAATATCTGATAGTAATCATATTAATATCCACATAAGAAATGAATGGTGCCCAGTTGGTATGCCTCCCCTTCCAAGGCCCTGCTGCTGTTGCCATGGAAACACTGCAGCCCTAGCAACGGAAGAAATTCATCCAAAAATATGAAATCAGGTTATTTTAATCAATTTGGACTCTTAACATTAACAAGGAAACAGTACAGAGTACAGACAAAATAACACACACACACACAATGTGGGTTATATGTGATCTGATGAGGAACTATGAGATATTATGGTCTGTCTGATTCAGCTTATCGTCATGGTATCACAAAGGGGTTAATAGTCATGGCAACATGAATGGAGGGATGACCCCCCCCCCTCTGTCCTCTCTACTGTCTGTTCTACTCTCTAGTCTCTCTTCTCTCTCTCTCTCTCTCCTCTCTCCTCCTCCTTCTATCTCTCTCTCCATCTCCCCCATTTTCTCTCCCACTCTCTCCTGTCCCTCTCTTCTCCCTCCCTCCCTCCCTCCCTCCCTCCCTCCCTCCCTATCGCTCTCTCTCTCTCTCCCTCTCTCTCTCTCTCCTTCCTCTTTTCCTCCCTCTCTGCCCCCTCTCCCTAATCCCTCTCTCTCTCTCTCTCTCTCTCTCTCTCTCTCTCTCTCTCTCTCTCTCTCTCTCTCTCTCTCTCTCTCTCTCTCTCTCTCTCTCTCTCCTCTCCTCCTTCCTCTCTCTCCTCCCCTCTCTCTTTCCTCTCTTTCTCCTCTCTTTCCTCTCTCTCTCTCTTCCACATCTCTTTTCCCTCTCTCTCCTCTCTCTCCTTTCTCTCTCCTCTATCCTCCCTGACTCTCTCCTCCCCCTCTCTCCACTCTCTCTCCCCTCTCTCCTCCCTCTCTCTCTTCCACATCTCTCCACCCTCTCTCCTCTCTCGCCTTTCTCTCTCCTCTATCCTCCCTGACTCTCTCTCCTCCCCCTCTCTCCAGTCTCTCTCCCCTCTCTCTCTTCCACATCTCTCCACCCTCTCTCCTCTCTCTCTCTCTCCTCTATCCTCCTCCCTGACTCTCTCTCCTCCCCCTCTCTCCACTCTCTCTCCCCTCTCTCCTCCCTCTCTCTCTCCCACATCTCTCCACCCTCTCTCCTCTCTCTCCTCTCTCTCCTCTCTCTCCCCTACTCTTCACCTCATCTCTTCAGGGATCTATTTCGTCTCCTTGACTCTCCTCCTCTTCGGAGAGATGTAATCGCGTTGCTCTGCTTCCCGAGGTCGACTCGGTCGTCGTGGCAATGAATTGTAAACATCCTGTCTGGGCAGGAAGCTGATGGAATGAGCCGCTGGTCATGTATTCATCACGGGATGGCAGCATGTAGCGCGCTGTTATTGAGGATGTTGTGGATGATGGGATGGAGGCGGAGGATGTGGTGGAGGTGGAGGATGTGATGGAGGATGTGGTGGAGGTGGAGGATGTGATGGTGGCGGAGGATGTGGTGGAGGTAGAGGATGTGATGGAGGTGGAGGATGTGGTGGAGGTAGAGGATGTGATGGAGGCGGAGGATGTGGTGGAGGTGGAGGATGTGATGGAGGCGGAGGATGTGGTGGAGGCGGAGGATGTGATGGAGGTGGAGGATGTGATGGAGGCGGAGGATGTGGTGGAGGTGGAGGGTGTGATGGAGGCGGAGGATGTGGTGGAGGTGGAGGATGTGATGGAGGTGGAGGATGTGATGGAGGTGGAGGATGTGATGGAGGCGGAGGATGTGGTGGAGGCGGAGGATGTGGTGGAGGATGTGATGAAGGATGTGATGGAGGTGGAGGATGTGATGGAGGCGGAGGATGTGGTGGAGGCGGAGGATGTGGTGGAGGATGTGATGAAGGATGTGATGGAGGTGGAGGATGTGATGGAGGCGGAGGATGTGGTGGAGGCGGAGGATGTGGTGGAGGATGTGATGAAGGATGTGATGGAGGTGGAGGATGTGATGGAGGCGGAGGATGTGGTTGATGATGTGAAGGAGGATGTGATGGAGGTGGAGGATGTGATGGAGGTGGAGGATGTGATGGAGGTGGAGGATGTGATGGAGGTGGAGGATGTGATGGAGGTGGAGGATGTGATGGAGGCGCATGTCTTTAAAGGGGTGTCTCTAGTGGACCGTACCGTGTCTTTAGAGGGGTGTCTCTAGTGGACTGTACCATGTCTTTAGAGGGCTGTCTCTAGTGGACCCTACCATGTCTCCAGAGGGGTGCCTCTAGTAGACTGTACCATGTCTTCAGAGGGGTGTCTTTAGTGGACTGAACCATGTCTTTAGAGGGGTGTCTCTAGTGGACTATACCATGTCTTTAGAGGGGTGTCTCTAGTGGACTATACCATGTCTTTAGAGGGGTGTCTCTAGTGGACTATACCATGTCTTTAGGGGGGTGTCTCTAGGGGACTGTCTTCAGATCCATTCATTTTTTCAAATTTCAAATTTGTAGCCTAATGTATTGTAATAATCTGTATCATAATGTAATATTGCTTACAATAATGTGTTCTTTATCATACTTATGTACGCAGGCTGCATGCCAAGGTCAGGGTGATAAGATAATTATATTATTATTATTATTATTCATTATCCTTCATTAAGGAGAGTAAATAGATGGTGAGGCAGCGGGCACTATTCAGACTGAGACCATGAATATTAAACCTGTGTGTGTGTGTGTGTGTGTTTCATGTGTGTTTCCTCTCGTCTCCTATCATTGATTTATCTCCAAGACCTATAGCAGTCTGTAGCGCACAGCATGCTAGCACACAGCTAACGCAGCCTGTAGCGCACAGCATGCTAGCACCCAGCTAACGCAGCCTGTAGCGCACAGCAGGCTTGCTTACATCATGCTAGCGTACCACAGGCTAACCTGCATCCTGCTAGCCTACATAATGCTAGGCTATTCCACATCATTCTAGCCTTCACGGCCGCACACACACACACACACACACACACACACACACACACACACACACACACACACACTGATGTCACATGGAACCACCACCATTACCAAAGGGGGGGGGGGGGGATGGGGGAGGTCATAAAGTGTTTAGTTAACGAGACGGCTCGTTAGAGGAGTTGCTCGTTAAGGGCCTTGATTGGCTGCATATTGTCCTGGCTAACAGTTATGGCTTCATAACGTCACGGGTGACCTCACCAAGAGGTCATTCCCCCTAATGACACGCTCACTCTCTCTCCCTCTCCCTCTCTCTCCCTCTCTCTCCCTCTCTCTCCCTCTCTCTCCCTCACTCTCTCTCTCCCTCACTCTCCCTCTCTCTCCCTCACTCTCTCCTTTGGATTTCATTGTCTTTCTGCTTCATTCCCTGAATAAGGCTGACAGTCTCCTGTAATTCAAACTGCATTTTCCATGATCTTCTCCCACAGTTACATGGACGTCCATTGCATTAATTCTGCAACCTAAACCAAGTATTTATTCTAAATGCAGTACTTAGTACTCGAGCACGGAGAGGTTATGAAGTACTTAACCAGGATTCTATAGATGTTATGTAATACTTTACCAGCAGTATGTAGATGTTATGAAGAACTTTACCAGGAGCCTGTAGCCTCTGACGTCGTCTGGATCGTGCAGACATTTCATAATCATATCTGAACACACAAACAGGTGATTTAGTTTGCTTCAGTTCATACTGTATTATCCTGTATGTACTGAATATGATTTAATAATACCCTTTAAGATCAGTAAAGGAGCGCACAGCCCATCCTAGGTCCTAGGGATCCTTCCTACATATAGACCATATGAACCCATCCTAGGTCCTAGGGATCCTTCCTACATATGGGTCCTACATGTAGACCATATGAGTGCCTGGTTGAGTGCACAGTGAGGAGGAGGTCATGGAGGCTGTTTAGATGTGATTTACACCTCTAACCTGGAGATCCCAGGGCTGAATCCATCTCTAACACACCCGAGAGCTGCCAGCCTGCAGACTCTGGCTGGTTGGAAATAGCTAATACCTGTCGCCCCCAGCGGCGCCGGGTACATCAAGTTAATGACTCTACTGCTCAGAGGCACCAGGGAGTGAACTACAGACTCTACTGTCTCTATTAGACTCTACTGCTCAGAGGAGAGAGGGAGTGAACTACAGACTACTGTCTCTATTAGACTCTACTGATCAGAGGAGAGAGGTAGTGAATTACAACTCTACTGCATCTATTAGACTATACTGTCTCTAGTTAGACTCTACTGTCTGTAGTTAGACTATACTGTCTCTAGTTAGACTCTACTGTCTCTTGTCACTCTACTGTCTCTAGTTAGACTTTACTGTCTCTAGGTGGACTCTACTGTCTCTAGTTATATAACCAGGCTGCGTTCTGACCGTTTCTATAACCAGGTATTCTGTACTACACTGCGGTAGATCTACCTGTTGCCATGGTTACATGTGCTGGCATCTTTTTCTACAGAAGAAAGATTGGTGAATATTGCTGTGTGTGTGGGGGGGGGGGGCAGTGTGGGGGGGGGGGGGCTGTGGGTGGGTGATGTTATCTCCACCTGACCTCTCTCACTCAAATCTATCTTCATCAATGTGTCATATGATTCACCTCCTCTTCCCTCACCTCCTTCTCCAGGAGTAGAAAGAAGGAGTGACGGGGTAGGGAGCAGGATGAGGAGGTAGGAGGAGGTAGGGAGCAGGAGGAGGAGGTAGGGAGCAGCAGGGGGAGGAGGAGGTAGGAAGCAGGTGGAGGAGGTAGGAAGCAGGAGGAATGAGGAGCAGCAGGAGCAGGGTGATCTGGTATGTGTTGGGTCCGTATATAAGCGGAGGTCATTGGAGAGTGGAGGTCATCTGACGCTCTGATGGAACCACAGCTCCCCCCAGTGGCCCAGGCTGGTGTCTCCCCTCAGGCTGGTGTCTCCCCCAGTGGCCCAGGCTGGTGTCTCCCCCAGGCTGGTGTCTCCCCCCCATCAAACATATATATGGTACCTGTCGGATGTATATATGTATAGGGGAGGAGGGAGAGGAGAGAGAGGCAAGAGAGAGAGGAGAGAGAGGAGTACGCTCATTAAAAAGAGAACAGAGTAAGAAAGTGATCTTTAATGTTTGTCTGCTTCTAATAATAGTATCTCCCTCTCCTTCTCTCCTCCCTCTCTTCCTCTCCTCCCTCTCCTCTCTCCCCCCCCCCTCCTCCAGGTAAAAGGGGGGGGGGGGAGAAAAGTGATCTTCGATGTTTGTCTGCTTCTAATAATAGCATCTCCCTCTCCATTTCTCTCCTCCCTCTCCTTCTCTCCTCCTCCTCATCCCCCCCTCCCCCCTCCAGGTAACTCCCCCTCGGAGGAGTCGGAGGAGCGGGACAAGGAGCCGCGGACCCTGACCTACCCGGCCTACATGGCCAGCCTGCTGGACTCGGGGTCCCAGCGCGTTGTGGGCGGGGTCCGCATGGACTGCTCCAGCCAGGGCCAGTGTCCCCCCTCCTGCCACCTCTGTCACATGTCCCCCTCCTCCCCCTCCTCCTCCTCCTCCTCCTCCTCCTCAGCGGGGGGCCGGCAGCAGTCCGAGCCCGTCCTCCTCCAGATCACCCGGGCAACGCCCATCGTGGAGCTGGTGTCCAACAACGAGACCTATCAGGTGAGAGCATGCTGTAGTCCCACCCCCAGGCCCTACAGGAAGCCATGATGAGCATGTTGTTGTCCCACCCCCAGGCCCTACAGGAAGCCATGATGAGCATGTTGTTGTCCCACCCCCAGGCCCTACAGGAAGCCATGATGAGCATGCTGTGGTGCTCGGGGAGAGGTGATGTCATCGATGACTGGTGCCGCTGCGACTCCAGCGCCTTCGGGGCCGACGGCCTGCCCACCTGCGCCCCCCTCCCCCAGCCCAGGTCAGACCACGACCTCTGACCTCTGTTAGAGGCTAGGGTCAACCTTTGACCTCTGATCGTAGTCAGGATTAACCTTTGACCTGTGTAAGTGGTGAGTGGTAGGGTTGACCTTTGACCTGTGTTAGTGGTGAGTGTTAGGGTTGACCTTTGACCTGTGTTAGTGGTAAGTGGTAGGGTTGACCTTTGACCTGTGGTCCTGCAGGCTGAAGCTGTCCCACACCTACGAGCCCAGCAGCTCACTGGTGATCGTGGAGTGGAACCACGCAGAACCGCTGATCGGAGTCCGCATCGTGGACTACCTCATCAGCCAGGAGAAGGTCACGGAGAGGAGCGACCACGGCAAGGTGGAGACCGGTAAGTAGAACCCCTCTGAGACATGGTACGCCCCACGAGAACCCCCTCTGAGACATGGTACGCCCAACGAGAACCCCCTCTGAGACATGGTACGCCCTACGAGAACCCCCTCTGAGACATGGTACGCCCAACGAGAACCCCCTCTGAGACATGGTACGCCCAACGAGAACCCCCTCTGAGACATGGTACGCTCCTCGAGAACCCCTCTGAGACATGGTGCGCCCCACAAGAACCCCTCTGAGACATGGTACGCCCCACGAGAACCCCTCTGAGACATGGTACGCCCAACGAGAACCCCCTCCCCTCTGAGGCATGGTACGCCCCACGAGAACCCCCTCTGAAACATGGTACGCTCCACAAGAACCCCCTCTGAGACATGGTACGCCCCTCGAGAACCCCCTCTGAGCTATGGTACGCTCCACGAAAACCACCTTTCAATGAGTACTCTGTATTGTACTGAGTACTCTAATGAGTACTGTGTACTGTGTGTCCAGAGTCTGTCCTCAGTCTGGTGGATGACGTCCTGTCGGGGGCTAAGTCGCCGTGTGTGATGCTAGGAGACGTCCCCGACCTCCAGGCCTCCACCCTCAGCCTGATCATCCGCTGCCTGGAGGCCGACACCACCTACATGTAAATACACCACTTACAACGACATACACCACCTACATGTAAATACACCACTTACATCTACATACACCACCTACATGTAGATAGGCCTGCAGCGGATTCGAATTGTATCCGAATCCGTTCGGTTCGTTTACCACAGTTCGGAGCATTCTGGAGATCCGCGGATTTCGGTTTCATGAAGGCATTGCCTTATGTAGCGTATTTTGCCTACTGTAGCCTACGTCCGATACAAAAGGGTGTTTAGGACCCAGCGGAATGCATTCTCTCCAGTGCTGCCCGAGCCAATGAGACTTTTCCCGCCCCTCCCTTCAGCCTGTCAGCGTTCAAAACAAACTGGGCTTTTCAAGCGCACGAATCCGAAATTTAAAGAAAGTAATTGATACAATTATATTCTAAATATACGGGAGATAAATACAAACGGGTGATAATCGGGATAACGGCCTTCGAGGTCGACCGGTTCGATGGAAATAATGGACAGGTAGAGGCATCTCTGGCTTCATGCTGCGCTCGTCGCCAGAGTTCTAAGCCTCGTCGGCCGTTATCCCTTACATGTTACACTCAGTGCACCATGTTTTCAAATGCATTTAGGGGAACATTTATTGCACAAAAAAGCCTTGCAAGTTGTCTGATTGCAGTCAATTAACACATTGCAAATAGCCTGTGGGTCTCATTCATTATTGTGTTTCTCCCCCAAACCCTCCGTCAAAAAAAAGTCCGCCTATTTACTATCACAGACATGATCCTAATCCGAACCGTATCCGAAACCGAGGCCCAAAACGGTTATCTGAACCGAACCGTGGACACACTGATCCGTTTCACCCCTAAGATATACACTCCACCTATACACACCACCTACATGTAGATATACACACCACCTACATGTAGATATACACACCACCTACATGTAGAAATACACACCACCTACAAGTAGATATATACACCACCTACTTGTAAATATAAACTATATATATACTAGAGCTGTCAGTTAAACGCGTTATTAACGGCGTTAAAGCAAACCAAATTTAACGGCGTTAAAAAAATTATCGCGCGATTAACGCAATTATTTTATAAACAAAAAAAAAAAACTTTTTTTTTCTTTGGCTCAAAACAAAGAAGCAGTAGCCTGACTGCTATGTTCAAATGACATTTGTTCAAAGCAGTCGTTTAATTGCACTATAGGCTCTTTTTTTGTATCGTCCTGTTTTGATCAGTATATGCCAATGTTGTTATCAATAAAAAATCATTTGCACAAGGCAAGCCGATGCAATACACCATGTTGATAAGAGAATTTAAATGAGAAGAATTATGGGACAAAAAAATCAAGGGATATTTAGCATAGAAAAATAATTTGCGATTAATCAGGATTAATCGTGAGTTAACTATGACATTAATGCGATTAATCACGATTAAATATTTTAATCGCTTGACAGCTCTAATATATACATCTCTAAATATATACTACATCTATACTATTGCATATCTCTGATTTGGCCACTAGGTGGCTGTATCTTCAAAGATAATTATCCTCCACTCTGTGGGTCTCTGTGTCTGTCTGTCTGTCTGTCTGTCTGTCTGTCTGTCTGTCTGTCTGTCTGTCTGTCTGTCTGTCTGTCTGTCTGTCTGGCTCTGTATGTGTGTGTGTGTGTGTGTGTGTGTGTGTGTGTGTGTGTGTGTGTGTGTGTGTGTGTGTGTGTGTGTGTGTGTGTAGGTTCAGGTTGTGGTCAGTGGACAACACAGGTCGGAGGTCGGGTCCCAGTGAGGTCACCATCAAGACCCCGTGCCCTGCCGTGGACGACGTCAAGGCCCAGGGTGAGACGACTAGAGACTATCCAACCCCTAAGACTACCTAACACCCCTTCTTCCTCCTTCTAAAACTGGCCCTGACTATCTAACCCTGACTATCCAACCCTGACTGTCTCACCCTCCCCAGAGATAGCGGATAAGATCTACAACCTGTTCAACGGCTACACCAGCGGTAAGGAGCAGCAGACGGCCTACAACACGCTGATGGAGCAGAGCCCGCCCACGCTGCACCGCGTGCTCTACCACTACAACCAGCGCTACCACGGCTTTGGGGAGTTCACCTGGCGCTGCGAGGACGAGCTCGGGCCCAGGTACTAACCCCACACCTAACCCTAACCCTAACCCACACCTAACCCCGCACCTTACCCTCACCCCTCACCTAACCTTATACCTAACCTGCACCTAACCCACACCTGACCCCGTACCTAACCCTAACCCTATACCTAACCCACACCTAACCCGCACCTTACCCTAACCCCTCACCTAACCTTATACCTAACCTGCACCTAACCCACACCTAACCCACACCTAACCCTGCACCTTACCCTAACCCCTTACCTAACCCTAACCCTATACCTAACCCACACTTAACCCCGTACCTAACCCCGCACCAAACCCCGTACCTAACCCTAACTCTATACCTAGCCCCCTACTAAGCCCACACCTTAGCCCTGACCCGCGGCTCTGTCCTCAGGAAGGCCGGTCTGATCCTGTCCCAGCTGGAGCAGCTGTCAGGGTGGTGCCGGGGCCTCCTCCAGGAGCCCCGCATCGGCCTGCGCCGGATGTCCCTCCGCTTCCTGTCCTGCCGCTACAGCGACACCAAGGCCTTCGGCCTCAACTGGGTGGACCTCGGCCAGGACCTCCGCAAGGCCTGCGAGGACCAGACCCTCGCCGTCATGTACAACGACTATGGCGAGGCCAGGGACCTCTGAGAGACCGGAGACCCCCAGGGACCCCAGAGACCTCTGAGAGACCGGAGGCCCCCAGGGACCTCTGAGAGACCGGAGGCCCCCAGGGACCTCTGAGAGACCGGAGGCCCCCAGGGACCTCTGAGAGACCTGGGCCCCCAGGGACCTCTGAGAGACCGGAGGCCCCCAGGGACCTCTGAGAGACCGGAGGCCCCCAGGGACCCCAGAGACCTCTGAGAGACTGGAGGCTCTATGATTATGAGTCTATCTCTATGATTATGAGTCTATCTCTATGATTATGACTCTATCTCTATAATAATGACTATCTCTATGATTATGACTCTATCTCCATGATTATGACTCTATCTCTATGATTATGACTCTATCTCTATGATTATGACTCTATCTCTATAATTATGACTATCTCTATGATTATGACTCTATCTCTATGATTATGACTCTATCTCTATGATTATGACTATCTCTATGATTATTACTCTATCTCTATGATTATGACTATCTCAATGATTATGACTATCTTTATGATTATGATTATCTCTATGATTATGATTCTCAGACCTAGTGTACAACGTCATTGTTTTCATAACAGAAACACCATCCAGAGTGACCTTCTGTCTGTCAGGTGTCTGATTGACGGATGAACTGTAAAGTATCTTGAACGAAAATGAGAGAACAAAGAGGAGGAACGGCTGTAAATAAAACCTTTATGTCTAAAGCATTTAAATGGAAAGATAATAAGGACTGAACCATTTAAATAGGAAGGGAATCAGGACTGAACTGTTTAAATAGGAAGGGAATCAGGACTGAACCATTTTAAATACGAAGATAATCAGGATCTTGTTCTGGTCTCTAGTGACTGATTCTGGTCTCTGAGTGACTGGTTCTGATTATCTCTGAGTGACTGGTTTTGCTCTCTGAGTGACTGTTTCTGATGGTCTCTGAGTGACTGGTTCTGGTCTCTGAGTGACTGGTTCTGGTTGGCTGGTTCTGGTCTCTGAGTGACTGGTTATGATTATCTCTGAGTGACTGGTTCTGATGGTCTCTGAGTTACTGGTTCTGGTCTCTGGGTGGCTGGTTCTGATCTCTGGTGAATGTATCCTCATGTATTCATGTCTATAGTCCAATAGTCCCATGTCAATATGAAATAGTGAATTTAGAACAATAACCTGTGGTTACATGCACCTAAAGTCTTCTGAGCTCACCTGCAACGCGCTAACCCAACCAATCAATCACTCGGCTGTAATTAATTAACAGTGACTCCAATAAGTTTATCATTACTGCTATCAATTATTTAACAACATGGCATCAGATGAGACCATTCCCTTGACGTTGTTTTGAATAACTTCACCTCCAGCTCTTCACTTCAGCTGAGGTCCAACTACAAAAACTGTTCCCAGTCCAGTTCAGTCGATGCAGAAATATAATATACATAAATAGATTTCCTTGAAGTCTTCTGTGAATACTAAAGCAGCCTTGTAGATATTTGTAAAGGTTCATTAAGGCATCCATCCAGTGGTGACTTCTGTAATTAGTCGTACAGCAGTGTTTAGTGAATGTTAGTGGAAGTCTGCACTGTATAATCACAGCTTTGATGATTGTTTCACTGGAAATCTCTTTATTATTCAGATATGTTATTTCATACAAAACCAACCTCCTGCTTATACATCTAACCCCTACCTGCTCCTTAAAAGTATCTAACCCTACCAGCTCCTCAAAGATATCTAACCCCACCTGCTCCATCATGACCTGTCTCTAGTGTCTAACCCCTACCTGATCCTTAATGACCTGTCTCTGTACTGTCTAACCCCTACCTGCTCCTTAATGATCCGTCTATGTACTATCTAACCCCTACCTGCTCCTTAATGACCTGGCTCTGTACTTTCTAACCCCTACCTGCTCCTAAGTGACCTGTCTCTATACTGTCTAACCCCTACCTGCTCCGTAATGACCTGTCTCTGGAGTTGATCATTCCAGTAGTTTTGTTAAAGGAAATCAGATGTTTTAGAATATGACCCAGTGGACATGTTTTTACTGTTGCATGCTATATTTTGGCTCTTATATCTGTGAGTATTAACATTTTACACTTGGCTCTTTCAAAGAATAATAAAAAGCTATAAAACGTGTCTTGTGTTTATGAAGAAGATATCATATGTTGTACCATTATTGAATTCGTCAACATATCGAATCAAGGGTCAACATATGGCAGAGAAGTGATCAGCACATCAATAAATAATGACCAATCAATTTTATCTACAGTTTGATACCTGAACGGTAAGAGGTATGATTCTTTCATGAGATTTCTGAATATTTTGTCATCATGTTTCCATGCTTCAGAAGGAGAGTGTGGACTCATGGATTCATCTTGATCTTAACATTCTCAACTACAAATTCTGTATAAAATACTTCAACATTCAACACTGCTTTCAGAATGAAAGATTGGATTAGGGTTAGTGAGGAAAGAAAGAAGAGACTATCCTAACTGAACATGCTCTAATATTAATATTATTAAAGTATTTAAACTCACAGCCTTTCATACACATGGTGGTGCTATCGATAGAGGTAGGCTTCAACACCTTGAAGAGATACTGTCTTATTGACTTTGATCCGTGTTTGATTTCGTTCAATGTCTCCTCTGGCCCCGAAACACAGAAAATATTAATATAAAGATTGTCCACAGACCTCCTTCTCCTCCTCCTCCTCCTCCTCGTTTCTCCTCCTCCTTCTTACCCTACCCGCTAGAGGCCTCTGATCCCCGGCTCAGGGCGGAGTAGCACCGGCCTTCTGGCCGCTAGAGGCCGCTGGTTCCCGGCTCAGGGCGGAGGAGCACCGGCCTCCTGGCCGCTAGAGGCCGCTGATCCCCGGCTCAGGGCGGAGGAGCACCGACCTCCTTGCCGCTAGAGGCCGCTGGTTCCCGGCAGCAGAGCAAAGTAGCACCGGGGACTCGGAGCTTCAGTAGCTAGCCGCTAATCCCTTGAAACGCAGCAGGAATATTTGTTCTGTTCACTCGTTTCACACTTCGTTTCGTTTAGCATTGAATAATTAACGTGTTGTCGACAGCAGCTGCGGTACCAACCCCCCAACCGGTCTGTGTCCCGGGACCCGGACTGCGAGGACCAGGACTTTCAGGACCAGGACTACCAGGACCAGGCTACTAACCCACCCCCCCCGGTCCGGATGGTCTGAGCTCCGTCCCGGTGGATGTGTTCTGTCCGTGGTGAGTCATGTCAAACAGCCGGGCCCAGCAGCTGGCTGGCGGGGCCAGCTCCTCCGGGACCCCAAACACCAATGGGAGCTCGGCAGGGAATGTGGTGCCTTCCCGGGCGCTGACAGCAGCCGGTGAGGGGTCCATGTCCGCCGTTGAGGGTCCCCTGTCCTCCGGCGAGGGGCCCCTGTCGGTGCCCGTCCTGGCCGCCGTGCAGCAGGCTTCCCGGAGTGGCCTGGCTTCCCTGAGCCGGCCGACCTCCTCGTCCTCCGGCTCGGGTAAGAAGAGGTCTCTGCAGCCGGCGCCGCTCTACCCCGGCCTGCTCCACTCGTACGAGGACAAAAGCAACGACTTTGTTTGGTGAGATTTCTCCTTTTCCTCATCAAACTTGTGTTTATATATCAGAGGAGAAGTCAACCAAACCAGTTCATCCCGTAATATAATGCTTCTTATCTCTGGTTTCCAGCCCCATCTGCTTCGAGATGATCGAGGAGGCACATATGACCAAATGTGGTCACAGCTTTTGGTGAGTTGAGCTAATGCCTGACTAATGGAGACCCCTGACTGTTGGTATTCATGGTTAAATTATAGCAGCTATGTGTTGCAGTGTTTGTCATAATGCTGGCAGCTCTTTGTGATTAAGATGCGAGTGACAAGTAATGACATGCCCTGTAACCTGATTGCTCGAAATCTACAGGAAGCTTCAGAAAGACACCTCCCATTTCCTCTGAATCTTCAGATGGGATTGACTTTGCTGTCAATAACTGTAGTTGTTGTGTGTGCATGCATACACACACATGCCCAAACACATGTGCACACCCACACACACATGTGCACACACGCATGTATGCACACATATGCACGCCCACATATACACACCCACATGCACGCAGATACACAAGTGTGCTCATACGCATATTCACCCGCATATAGATGATAGACCCCTACCGCCTCACAGGCCGCTAAATAAAGTAGAAAGTAAAAGAATAAGTAATCCCTCTAATGTGCAGTGCAGGAGTACTTCCTGCTGGTGTGTAGTTCTTGAATCAGTACTTTCTGCTGGTGTGTAGTTCTTGAATCAGTACTTTCTGCTGGTCTGTAATTCTTGAATCAGTACTTTCTGCTGGTCTGTAGTTCTTGAATCAGTACTCTCTGCTGGTCTGTAGTTCTTGAATCAGTACTTTTTGCTGGACTGTAGTTCTTGAATCAGTACTTCCTGCTGGACTGTAGTTCTTGAATCAGTACTTCCTGCTGGTGTGTAGTTCTTGAAACAGTACTTCCTGCTGACCATGTTCCTCTGCAGCTTCAAGTGCATCCGACAGAGTCTAGAGGACAGCAACCGCTGCCCCAAGTGTAACTACATCGTGGACAACGTGGACCAGCTCTACCCCAACTTCCTCGGTACGTCACTGAACTACATCTCCCATGATGCTTTGCGTGTCCTGTTCTCCTGATGGTGGTTGATGCTGGGTCTGACGCCTTGTTCGTGTTCCAGTGAATGAACTCATCCTGAAGCAGAAGCAGCGGTCAGAGGAGAAGAGGCTGAAGTTGGACCATCCTGTGAGTATTGGTTTTCCCTCTCATGTTGTCCCCCTGGGGGGCTGGTCGTCTGTCTCTGGGAGGCCGGGCGTCTGTCTCTGGTCCTGCTGGGGGGTCTCTAACGGGGTCTCCTGTCCCAGAACGGGTCCCGGTGGCAGGTGTTCCAGGACGTCCTGAGCCCCGAGCAGGAGAACATGGACCTGGCCAACATCAACCTGATGCTGGAGCTGCTAGTGCAGAAGAAGAAGCAGCTGGAGGCGGTGAGACTGGAACCGCTTACCAGTGACTAAACCATTGAGCTCAGCCTGTATCGGTACTACAGCCGTGTGTATGTGTGTTCTCCAGGAGTCCCAGGCCGCCCAGAGACAGATCCTGATGGAGTTCCTTAAGGAAGCGAGACGCAACAAGAGAGAGGTGAGACATCAGGCCTGCTCCATCAACAACCCCCAGAACATCTCCCCCTGACCATTATGGCGCGTTTCCACCGGTTTCGGTTCGGTTCTGTTCGCAAAGGTGCGGCACGGATCTCTTTTCCACCGCAAAAAGTGGGCGTGACCAGGACTGAGCCGTACTCGTCTCGCAGTACTCCTCCGTTGGGGTACTGAGACGCCTGAAAGGGTGCCGGCAAGTTCGAGCTACACGCCCTCCGTTGATCGGTCGACAGAATCCTCACTTCCGGGCGACATGGAGATAAAAACCAACAAACAGTACCCACGATGTATTATTCTGTCGCGCAAAACTTTAACTTGGGCGAACAAGGAGGTGGAGACGTTCCTCTGCATTCTTGGGGAGGAAGACGTGCAGAGGGAGCTTGATGAAGCAGTTTTTATTGTTTTTATTTTATTGTTGATATTGAGCAGGCTACACTGGGTCGCGCTGCTATGATGTCACAATGTTTACATAGCTGCCGCGGTGTTCGACATCCAGCCTACCATAAGCGTACTGTTGGCGGTGGAAACCCGACCTCAACTGACGTTGGCTATACCGCCCCCTCACTACCGGACTGAGGCGAACCGAATCGAACTGCACCCTCCGGTGGAAATGCGCCATTAGGGCGACCAGCCAATGGAACGGGACTATTAGGGCGACCGGCCAATGGAACGGGATCGTTATAAAGCTACTTCAGGGGCCCCTAAACCAACACCAGCGTTCCAAGGAGCCCCCTCCATCAGGGCTTCTAAACCTGTATGAGTGCCCTGCTGCATCATGGGAGGCTGTGACCTCATGTCTGCTCCCTCCTCAGCAACTGGAGCAGCTGCAGAAGGAACTCAACTTCCTGGAGGACGACATCAAGCGCGTCGAGGTACTTCCTGTTTGTATCATGATAATATTCATGAGGTATGGTACCGTGTGACTCGTCTCCTCATCTCCTCACCTCCTCACCTCCTCCAGGACATGAGCGGACACCACTCCCCACTGATGGAGGCCGAGTGCACCGTGCCCAACGTGGAGGCTCCGTCCCCGGCCCTCAGGTACACCTCCACCTGTAGACCACTAGCTCCGTCAGCGGCCCTCAGGTACACCTCCACCTGTAGACACTAGCTCCGTCCCCGGCCCTCAGGTACACCTCCACCTGTAGACACTAGCTCCGTCCCCGGCCCTCAGGTACACCTCTACCTGTAGACACTAGCTCCGTCAGCGGCCCTCAGGTACACCTCCACCTGTAGACACTAGCTCCGTCAGCGGCCCTCAGGTACACCTCCACCTGTAGACACTAGCTCCGTCAGCGGCCCTCAGGTACACCTCCACCTGTAGACACTAGCTCCGTCAGTGGCCCTCAGGTACACCTCCACCTGTAGACACTAGCTCCGTCAGTGGCCCTCAGGTACACCTCCACCTGTAGACACTAGCTCCGTCAGTGGCCCTCAGGTACACCTCCACCTTTAGACACTAACTCCGTCCCCGGCTCTCAGGTACACCTCCACCTGTAGACACTAGCTCCGTCAGCGGCCCTCAGGTACACCTCCACCTTTAGACACTAGCTCCGTCCCCGGCTCTCAGGTACACCTCCACCTGTAGACACTAGCTCCGTCCCCGGCTCTCAGGTATAATGGGCGATCATTTAAATTTCTATCATGCTGGTTTTACTGGGAAAAAGGGGAAAGAATGAATGGCAAAAATGTATTTATTTTCCTAACATTTATTTATGATGCTAGGTTCTAACTCATTAAAAGGTATTCATGTCCCAGCAGCAGTCAGGTGTATTAACGTGTGTATTAACGTGTATTTAGGTGTGTAATATCACGTTTGTTTTCCAGCAGCAGCAGCAGTCTGGTGGAGCCCCCAGACTACAGCCAGACCCCCGGCTTCATCGGAGCAGCTCCAGGCAGTCAGGTGACCATGCTGTATAATAATATATAAACCGGAATCAGAAGCCATCAAGATGGTTAACGAGCTGTAGTTATACAGGGATATGTAATATGTGTGGAAAGGTTCTTTATTGTCCAGTTATGATCTATTAAGATCTATTGATGTTGATCTAAGAATACTGTTTATAGATGAGCGATCTAGTTATGATATTTGAGTGATCTAGTTATGATGTATGTACGATCTAGTTATGGTATATTAATGATCCAGTCATGTTGTTTGTACGATCGAGTAATGATATATTAGTGATCTAGTTATGATTTTAGTTACAATCTATTGAGGATAAAATCCTGATTTCCTGATGTGTGTTGCAGGGTAAAAGACAGCCATGGTACAACAGCACTCTGGCCTCCAGAAGAAAGAGACTCACGGCTCATTTTGAGGATCTGGAACAGTGCTACTTCTCAAACAAGATGTCTCGCATCTCAGGTAGAATCACAGCCAGCCTAATGCCGGCTTCACTCCAGATCTATAGCCTAATGCCTGCTTATTCTGTATCTATAGTATACATCTCATCTCTCTTATTATGGGGCTTGTTTTAAGTCGAGAGGAGGAGGAGGAGCTCTGGCTAGTGTGTGTGTGTGTGTGTGGCTCTCTCTGGGTCTTGGTCAGGATCACCTCGTATCACAACGGTGCTCAATTCATAGACACTTTGGCTCATCCTAACGCTCACACAAAACAATGGTTTGGTGTGTAGACGAGGGGCGGAGCCTGGGCCAGCTGGACGACTTCATGGAGTGCCTTTCTAAGTTCACCCGCTACAACTCGGTCCGCCCCCTCGCCACCCTGTCCTACGCAAGCGACCTCTACAACGGCTCCAGCATCGTCTCCAGGTAGCCGCCTCAATGACCGCTCATCTCTTTGTATTAGTTTTGGGTTTGACCTCTGACCTCTCTGTTCATATTGAGTTTGACCTCTGACCTCTCTTTTAGTATTGAGTTTGACAGAGACTGCGACTACTTTGCGATTGCCGGTGTCACTAAGAAGATCAAGGTGTTTGAGTACGGCATGGTGATCCAGGACGCGGTGGACATCCACTACCCGGTCAACGAGATGACCTGCAACTCCAAGATCAGGTAACCACCTCTTCCACTACAGCGCTACTACAGCTCTACTACAGCTCCACCATAGCTCCACTACAGCGCTACTACAGCTCTACTACAGCTCCACTATAGCTCCACTATAGCGCTACGACAGCTCTAGTATAATTCTACTACAGCTCCACTATAGCTCCACTATAGCTCCACTAGAGCGCCACTATAGCTCCACTACAGCTCTACTTTAGCTCTATCATAGCTCTACTACTATTCGTCTGTAGCTCCACTAGAGCTCCACTAGAGCTCCGCTAGAGCTCTACTACTGCTCGTCTGTAGCTCTACTACATCTCTACTACAGCTCCACTATAACTACTATAGCTCTACTACAGCTCGACTAGCTCCAGTTAGTTTAATTATGTGTTTGCAATGTTTAACATATAGTTTAATATTGTGTTTAATGTCTAATATATAGTTTAATAATACCGTTTATAATGTTTAATATATAGTGGGGAAAAAAATATTGATAGTGTCTAATGTAAAGTTGAATAATGTGTTTGTAATGTGTAGCTGTATCAGCTGGAGTAGCTACCACAAGAACCTGCTAGCTAGCAGTGACTACGAGGGAACCGTCATTCTGTGGGACGGGTTCACCGGCCAGCGGTCCAAAGTCTACCAGGTACCGGCCTATACTAGAACATCTAGTCTAGACTAGTCTACTAGGTACCGGACTATACTAGAACATCTGTCTAGAGTTAGTCTACCAGGTACCGGACTATGATAGGAAATCTGTCTAGAGTTAGTCTACCAGGTACCGGACTACACTAGAACATCTGTCTAGAGTTAGTCTACCAGGTACCGGACTATGATAGGAAATCTGTCTAGAGTTAGTCTACCAGGTACCGGACTATACTAGAACATGTAATCTAGAGTTAGTCTACCAGGTACCAGACTACACTAGAACATATAGTCTAGATTAGTCTACCATTTACCCGACCATACTAACATGTAATCTAGTCTACCAGGTAGCAGACTACACTAGAACATATAGTCTAGAGTTGGTCTACCAGGTACCGCACTATACTAGGACATCTAGTCTAGAGTTACCTGTAGTCTAGGATTATCAGATTATATCTAATGTATCTATACTGCTGAGAGGCATGTGTTGACATGTTGTGTTTCCAGGAACATGAAAAACGATGCTGGAGTGTTGACTTCAACCTGATGGATCCTAAACTGCTGGCATCCGGCTCTGATGACGCCAAAGGTTAGTATGACTTCATGTTCTGTTCCATGGTTTACGTTGTGCAACAGTGAAGTTGTGTTATGTTGTGTTAGTGAAGTCTTGTTTTGTTGTGTTACAGTGAAGTCTAGATGTGTTACAGTGAAGTCTCGTTGTGTTACAGTGAAGCTGTGTTGTTGTTACAGTGACGTTTTGTTACAGTGAAGCTTTGATTGTATAAAGCAAAGTTGTGTTACAGGGAAGCTGTGTTACAATATTAGAGTGAAGTTGTGTTAGAGAAGTTGTGTAACATTGAAGCTGGGTTGTTATGTTGTGTTAGAGTGAAGCTGTGTTTTGTAAAGGCCCATTCACACCCTACGGTAAATACGGATACGGGCCGTTTCGTCCGGTCCCGGAGGTGTTTCGTCCGTCAATGTGTCCGTCGTCTCTGAGCTTACAAATCCGGAGTGCTCCGGGAGAACCGGAGCAATTCCACCAGAAATCGAGGCAGCAGTATAGTCAAAAGTCAGACCATTCGCGGAAATAGATAGTGTAGTATAATAACTGATATGTATCTATATTGTATTTAAGGTTTTATACTTGTATTATACTATATACCTGACCTTGTTATTTTATTGTTCCCCTGCTTTGGCAATGAGTTGTAACTGGTCATTTAACAACATTTTGAGGAGATAATCTGCGGGTTGGTGAGGGGTGTCACATGCCACCGCCGCCTAGGCCTACACATTTTGCACTTTTTTTGGCCGATTTCGGATGACACAAAGCAAAATCATCTCTACAGATGTCATGTTTGCGATTGTCTATGCCGTTAATTTGTGAAACGACAGTCACTGCCCTCTAGAGGATGTATTGTGTAACATCCATAACAACGCTGAAACCGGACGGAGGTATACTGGAGGGTAGTCCCGGAGGCAATGCTTGGTACGGACGGACGAATTTCGTCCGGATCCGGAAGTATGAATCGGCCTTTAGAGTGGAGCTGTGTTGTGTTACAGTGCAGCTGTGTTTTTGTGTTACAGTGAAGATGTGTTATGTTGTCCTACAGTGACGGTGTGTTGTTGTGTTGTGTTACATTGAAGCTGTGTTGTGTTACATGGAAGTTGTGTTGTACACGGGTCATCTTGCCTCGCAACAAGCAGGAAGAAGCGGGAAGAACCCGGCGAACCGATTTGATTGGCTGACGGATGCATCTGCAAAGACTACTCCCCCATCAGTCAGCAACGCCTTCCCACGTCCGTTGACTGACGGAGGTAGTGGGCATGTAGGGTTACAGTGAAGCTGTGTTGTGTTATATTGTGTTACAGTGAAGTTGTGTTGTGTTATATTGTGTTACAGTGAAGCTGTGGTCCACTAACCTCGACAACTCGGTGGCGTGCATCGAGGCGAAGGCCAACGTCTGCTGCGTAAAGTTCAGTCCGACCTCCCGATACCATCTTGCCTTCGGCTGCGCAGGTAACTAGTAATGTTAATACCTCCTCACCTTTGGCTGCGTAGTTAACTAGTACTGGTTAACTTTATACCAGTTACCTATACTATACCAGCTTGCCTTCGGCTGCGCAGGTAACTAGTAATGTTAATACCTCCTCACCTTTGGCTGCGTAGTTAACTAGTACTGGTTAACTTTATACCAGTTACCTATACTATACCAGCTCGCCTTCGGCTGCGCAGGTAACTAGTAGTTAACTAGATACCAGCTAATTAGTGATTAACTATATACCAGCTAGTAACAATGTACCACCTCACCTGAGGCTTTGCACGCATAACGAGTGGTTCATTATATACCAGCTAACTAGTGGTTATCTATATACCAGCTAACTAGTGGTTAACTATATACCAGCTAACAAGTGGTTAACTATATTACTATAGACCAGCTAACTAGTAGTTAACTATTACTATACATCTATATACCACCTGGTTTTCGGTTACATTATTGTTGTCTAGACACAAAGCATGTTTTTGATAGTATTGAATGTTTGTTTTGTTCTGATAATTTTACTTGTAACATTGAATCTAGTTGAAAGACTAACGTGCATTGAGTTTGTTTTACTGATGAGAGGAAATAAAAACAACAACATGTTAACTCTGGCTAAATGCATTTATTTGGAGTATTTAATGTGTTTATTATGCTTTCAATAACAAGTGCATAAAACAAAGTTGTGATTTATCTCTTCAAAATGGCTGGTTTAAGTTCATATATAAGGCGACGCGGAATTGGCAGTAAAAACGTTCACTAAACTGACACGCACTCTACCAGTCGCTCTCCTCGCTCGTCCACTCAATCGCTGACGTTCCACACTCACACTCACACTCACACACACTCACACACTCACACACAAGTTCTGATAAATAAAATGTATAAAAATGCAACTTAAGCTATGAAACTCAAAGTCCTTTGAACAAAAACACAATAAACCTCCCCCCAAAAAAATATCTGCCAATGCCTAACGTCCGCCGATAATATCGGCCTGCCGATAAATCGGTCGGGATCTAGTGTGTGTGTGTTCCAGACCCTTGTCTCCATGACTGTGTGTGTGTGTGTTTGTGTGTGTGTGTGTTCCAGACCACTGCGTCCACTACTACGACCTGAGGAACACCAAACAGCCCATCATGGTGTTTAAGGGCCACAGGAAGGCCGTTTCCTACGCCAAGTTCGTCAACGGGGAGGAGATCGTCTCCGCGTGAGTAGCTGACCTCCTCCTCCCGGACACTAGGTGTTCACTCCCCTCCTCCTCACTAGGTGTTCACTCTCCTCCTCCTCCTCCTCCTCCTCCTCCTCCTCCTCCTCCTCCTCCTCCTCCTCCTCCTCCTCCTCACTAGGTGTTCCCTCCTCCTCCTCACTAGGTGTTCCCTCCTCCTCCTCCTCCTCCTCCTCCTCACTAGGTGTTCCCTCCTCCTCCTCACTAGGTGTTCCCTCCTCCTCCTCACTAGGTGTTCCCTCCTCCTCCTCACTAGGTGTTCCCTCCTCCTCCTCCTCCTCCTCCTCCTCCTCCTCCTCACTAGGTGTTCCCTCCTCCTCCTCCTCCTCCTCACTAGGTGTTCCCTCCTCCTCCTCCTCCTCCTCACTAGGTGTTCCCTCCTCCTCCTCCTCCTCCTCACTAGGTGTTCCCTCCTCCTCCTCCTCCTCACTAGGTGTTCCCTCCTCCTCCTCACTAGGTGTTCCCTCCTCCTCCTCCTCCTCCTCCTCCTCCTCCTCCTCCTCCTCCTCCTCCTCCTCCTCCTCCTCCTCCTCCTCCTCCTCCTCCTCACAAGGTGTTCACTCCCCTCCTCCTCCTCCTCCTCCTCATTAGGTGTTCACTGGTCTGGTGCAGTGACACTCAGACTTCCTCAAAACTGTGGAACGTCAACAAGCCTCACTGTATGAACTAGTAGTGGTTAACTAGCAGTGGTTAACTAGCAGTGGTTATGTCTGCAGGTCTACAGACAGCCAGCTGAAGCTGTGGAACGTCAACAAGCCTCACTGCCTCCGCTCCTTCAAAGGTCACATCAACGAGAAGAACTTTGTGGGCCTCGCCTCCAATGGAGACTACGTAGCCTGTGGTAGGACTACTACACCTTAATAACTACACCTTTACTACTACTATACTTTAATAACTACACCATTACTGCTCCAACTTTAGTAATACGTAGACTGTGGTAGTACTACTACACCTTTACTACTACACCTTTATTAATACGTAGTTTGTGGTAGGACTACTACACCTTTACTACTACTACACCTTTATTACTACACCTGTACTACTGCTACACATTTATTACAACGTAGCCTTTGTTAGGACTGCTCCCTTTTTTACTACACCTTTTCTACTAATACTGCATCCTTAGTGCTACTACAACTTCACTACTACAACACCTTTATTACTACATAGCCTGTTGAAGTACTACTCCACCTTTACTACTACGTATGCTGCAGTAGGACTATAGCACCTTTACTACTGCACCTTTACTACTGCACCTTTACTACTACACCTTTACTACACCTTTTACTACTACACTACACAAAAAGTACACAAAAGTAGAGCCCGACCGATATAGGATTTTTAAGGCCGATACCGATACGAATATTTTGTGATTTAAAAATCTGATAGGCCGATATGTATGTATGTATGTATATTAGAGCTTTCAGTTAAACACGTTATTAACGGCGTTAACGCAAACCAATTTTAACGGCGTTAAAAAAATTAACGAGCGATTAACGCAATTCTTTTATTTAAGAAAAAAATAAAAAAAATTCTTTGGCTCAAAACAAAGAAGCAGTAGCCTGACTGCTATGTTCAAATGACATTTGTTCAAAGCAGTCGTTTAATTGCACTATGGGCTCTTTTTTTGTATCGTCCTGTTTTGATCAGTATATGCCAATGTTGTTATCAATAAAAAATCATTTGCACAAGGCAAGCCGATGCAATTCACCATGTTGATAAGATAATTAAATGAGAAGAATTATGGGACAAAAAAATCAAGGGATATTTAGCATAGAAAAATAATTTGCGATTAATCGTGAGTTAACTATATATATATATATATATATATATATATATATATATATATATATATATATATATATATATATATATATATATATTAGAGCTGTCAAGCGATTAAAATATTTAATCGCATTAATGTCATAGTTAACTAATATATATATAATAAATTTGTATTATTATTATTCTTTAACGTTCTCCAGGGAGCGAGAACAAGCCTGTCTGCTGTAAGGTTCTCTGTTCTGTTCCCCAGGGAGCGAGAACAACTCTCTGTACCTGTACTATAAGGGTCTGTCCAAGACGCTGCTGACCTTCAAGTTCGACACGGTGAAGAGCGTTCTGGACAAGGAGCGCAAAGACGACGACACCAACGAGTTTGTCAGCGCGGTCTGCTGGAGGGCCCTGCCGGACGGGGTAACTACACCCAAACCACACCTACTCCCCAACTACACCCAAACTACTCCTACACCCAAATTACACCTACTCCTTGGCTACACCCAAAATACACCTACTCGCTAACTACACGTAAACCACCTACTCCCTGGCTTCACCCAAACTACTCCTACACCCAAACTACACCTACTCCCCAACTACACCCAAACTACTCCTACACCCTAACTGCACCCAAGCTACACCTACTCCCTAACTAAATCCTACCTACACCCTGACCACACCCTACAGCCACCCTAACCACACCTGAGGATGGCTGAGTCTGTTATGTTTTTTCATTCTATTTGAAAGCTCAAATATCAAATATAATAATCTTATTCCTTCAGGAATCAAACGTGCTGATTGCTGCCAACAGTCAAGGAACCATCAAGGTGAGTTACTGTGTGTACTGTGTTGGTTTGTAGTGTGTTACTGTGGTGTGTAGTGTGTTGGTGTTTACTGTTTGATGTGTAGTGTGTACTGTGTTGGTGTTCAGTGTGTTGGGGCTGATTTTGTTTGTGTTTGACGTGTTGTGTTGTTGTGTTTTAGCGTGTTTGTATTTATTGTTTGTTGTGTTGATGTGTGGTTGTGGTCCTCCTCTCTTCAGGTACTGGAGCTGGTCTGAGGGGTTCCATCACAGCGGACAGTAGACCTCCACCCACTAGGAGGTGGAGGTGGTGTTCTTCTCCGAAGAGGTGGTGGTGTTCCTCCACCACTAGGAGGAGGAGGTGGTGTTCCTCCATCCACTAGGAGGAGCTGGTGGTGGCCTTTCTCCTGCTAACGGTTGAGGAGCAGGTGGAGGTGATCGGGACGTGAAGCACAAAGACCTCCAGCCCTTTAACGACGACCACACCTGGACGAACGCCCTCATCCACCTGCAGCCAATGAACCACCACCACCCCTTTACTGCGACCACGCAGTCCTCCACCTGCAGCCCCGAACCACCACCACCCCTTTACTGAGACCACGCCCTCCTCCAGCTGCAGGCCCTGACTCAAACTACAGTGAACTACAGTAAAGCAGTACCACTCCACAGTTCTCTAGTACTCTCACTATTCCAACATACAATCACAAAGAAACTCTGAAATGAAAGAGGAATCCTTAGAAAGCTTCTGTTGGTGTTTGTAATAAATGTCAGTGATCACATGACCTCCTGATGGTCAGAGCGGTGCTCCTCCTCTCGCTCTGCGTTGTGAAGCACAGGTTGGTAGAAGAGGCCGTCTAGGACACAGTCTGTATCTACGGTGTACACAAGACCTCTTTCAGGTCCTTTGACACATCACAGGTTCACCCATCAAAAATGAAGCTGTTCAGACGATGGAGCCCAGAATACCATCACCCTCTGCTGGTCCACCAGGCTGCTGTGTTCAGACCCCCCCCCCCCCCCCCCCCCCCCCCCCATGGACAGTATGTAGTATGGCAAACAGCCGTATTTTATCTGAAATGCCAATGAGGCGTTTGCTTTTGTATACCAAAATAAATTATTAAGAAAGTACTGTGTGTTTTCCTTATCAGATATACAATAAATTTATTTTACATGCATTTAGGAATATTTCTGTATTGATAATGACTGGAAATGATATTTCCTGTCAAATGTATTATACGGGTGGAACAAAAGTCCGCCTCCGTCTGATTCTCGGGGACGGTTTAGGCTGTTGCAGCCATAGCCAGTTCCCTTGAAGCGAAACCGGATGCCTTGACTCCACTGACCAGCTTGCCGTGACCAGAGCTGAACTCGTTTACCTTCTGACGGAACCAGCTCTAGAGGAGAGGAACGTTCCGCGGTGACAATGGGAGTACCAAAGTTCTACCGCTGGATCTCCGAGAGATACCCGTGTCTGTCCGAGGTGGTGAAGGAGCACCAGGTAACATGATGCTAACCTGTTAGCTCTACTGCTAAACAACACAGTGCTATCCTGTTAGCTCTGCTGCTACACAACACAGTGCTAAACAAAACAGTGCTATCCTGTTAGCCTTGCTGCTATACAACACAGTTCTAACCTTTTAGCTCTGCTGCTACAGAATACTGGCTAGCCCTTTAGCTCTACGAGCTACTGATCAAACATAGATGCTAACCTGGTAGCTCCACTGGCGGCTGTGGCAAAGGGAGAGCTGGTTCTATTCCTGGAGGGCAGGAGGGAGCACGGAGGTGACCCTTGTTCTGGTTCTATTGAGCAGAACCTTCTAGGGTCAGATGGTACGGGGTCGGTGTTGAAGGTCTCAGGGACCTCCCGGATTCGGTTCTCCCGGTCTCACCAGCCATCCAGTAGATGACGCCTGGTGTCAATCAACCAGTGTCTTCTAAACACTATCCCCAACTCCTCACTGTTAACCCCAACTCCTCACTCTATCCCCAACTCCTCACTACTAACCCTGTCTGCTCTCTACTAACCCCATCTCCTCACTGCTAACCCCATCTCCTTGTTGGTACTAACATTATCTACCTGACCTGTCTGTTCAGATCACAGAGTTCGATAACCGCTACCTGTCCGTGTGTGTTCAGATCCCAGAATTTGATAACCTCTACCTGTCTGTGTATCATACTATGTGTGTGTTCAGATCGCCGAGTTTGATAAACTCTACCTGTATGTGTATCATACTATGTGTGTGTTCAGATCCCAGAGTTTGATAACCTCTACCTGTATGTGTATCATACTATGTGTGTGTTCAGATCCCAGAGTTTGATAACCTCTACCTGGACATGAACGGGATCATCCACCAGTGCTCCCACCCCAACGATGAGGACGTCCACTTCCGCATCTCTGAGGAAAAGATCTTTGCAGATATCTTCCACTACCTGGAGGTCCTGTTCCGCACCATCAAACCCCAGAAGGTGTTCTTCATGGCGGTGGATGGCGTGGCTCCCAGGGCCAAGATGAACCAGCAGAGAGGACGCCGTTTCAGGTAGACTCTGTTCTGATAGACTACTGGGTCCTACTGAGTTACTACTACTGATGATCCAGGACCTCTAGGGTCAGAGGGTCAGGACCTCTAGGGTCAGAGAGGTTCTGATCCTAACCCTGCCAGGGTTTGCTCTGCCTGGCTACTGTTCTTGATATCTATATTAATAACTTGTGACCATGTTGATAATGATGATATCGACCCTCCTCCTGCAGGTCTGCCAAGGAAGCAGAAGATAAGATCAAGAAAGCTCTGGAGAAAGGAGAGATCCTCCCCACAGAGGCTCGCTTTGACTCCAACTGTATCACCCCAGGTACACACTAGGGATTTGACTTTTGCCCAAAAATCATATTCGAAGTTTGTTTGTTTATTAATATTAATATTCAAATATATTCAAATATTTATTCATAATATTTTGACCATTAAATGCCTTCAGTAAGACTTGGATTGGGCTTCGCGAGGTTTGTTTACCGGCATTGCTATGGTTACCGGTCTTGCGTGTTCCAACGGTTTATTAGGTTTCTAATAAATCGCTGGCTACTGGCTAATCAATACTTCATTCACTGCCTCTTCCGTGGTCATTACAATATTATGAATAGACTGCGTCGGGTTCTCCGACGTCTCTCCCTCTTGGCCTGCCCATAACAGGTTCGAATATTAAGGGCTGCCTAATATTCGTTCGAATTTTGATTTATTTTTTGATATTCGAATTATATTCGAATATCACAGCCCTAGTACACACTAACACACACACAACCTAACCCAGGTACAAGCACGCACACACACACGCCCGCGTATACGCACGCTGTAATGGGAAAATTATATTTTGAAATTCTGTTTCTGTAACTGCCATATGGTGATTAAGCCTTTTCGCTGACACCATTGGGGTGGTCAAGGGTCAAAGGGTCCAACTGAGAAGTCACCACTATGAGACCCCACACTATAATTGTCAATCAGCAAGTCAAATAATGTTTACTTAAAGGACAGTTTCCTGTATTCTCATTAAGGACAAGAATGCATAAGGGGATCTCTG
Source organism: Gadus chalcogrammus (assembly GCF_026213295.1). NCBI lineage: Eukaryota > Metazoa > Chordata > Actinopteri > Gadiformes > Gadidae > Gadus > Gadus chalcogrammus. The sequence goes on along the minus strand of NC_079419.1, from coordinate 11,501,104 downwards.
CTCCATCATGCTCGGTATACCCTGGCACAAAGGTTAACGTTAGATAACGCTAGGGACACTAGAGTGGCTAGACAATGCAAGGAAAAGGAGATGGCTTACATGATGAAGGGGAAACAATATGATTGATTTTTCCATCACACACCATGTGTGGAGTAGAGCCGATCTCAGCATTTCTAAGAAGTCCTCGCATTAGACAATGTGTCGGACCAACCTAGTACACGCACACTAACTCACAGGTACACACACCAACCCAGGGACACTCACACTAACACACAGGTACACTCACACTAACTCACAGGTACACACACACTAACCCAGGGACACTCACACTAACACACAGGTACACACACCAACCCAGGGACACTCACACTAACACACAGGTACACACATACTAAATCACAGGTACACACACCAACCCACACTAACACACGTACACACACCAACCCAGGTACACACAGCAACCCAAGTACACACACACTCACACAGGTACACACACACTTGCACACACTAACACAGATACACACACATTAATACAGGTACACACACTGGGGATGCCACGGTATGCAGTATTACCGGTGTTGAGGACAACACCGATTATTCTGCAAGTTTTTCTCTTGTTTATTTTCAGTAATAAAAAAAAAATCAGTAGAAATTAATAATCTATAATTATAATTTAGAAAAAAATAAATAAATAATAATAATAGATGGATATAATAAAAGATAGGCTACCTAATAAACCGTTGGAACACACAAGACCGGTAAACATAGCAACGCCGGTAAACGAACCCCGCGAAGCCCAATCCCTACGAGAGCTCCCCGCGCTACGGCAATCCGGAGGCGCACAGCTTTTGGCTGCGATATTATATATACTATTATATATAGAATGTTATAAGACGCTGTCACCGAGAATTGGTGCGCTGCCAGACGCTGTCACCGAGTGTGAGAGGAGAGTTGATGGAGAAGATGGCGGTTGACCTAGTTTCAAAGTTTATACCGTTTATACTCGGTAATACCGGTGTTGACACGAGTGTATTACTCTGTGTGAAAATGTCCACACCGCGGCAACCCTAACACACACACCCGTACCCAGGTAGGTACACACACTAACGTACCCTAACCCAGGTACACACACAACAGAGTTAGGGTGCTGTTGAAACCTGTGTGTCCCTAGAGCAAGGGTGGTGCTGAACCCTGTGTGTCCCTAGGGTCAGGGTTAGGCTGGTGTTAAACCATGTGTGTCCCTAGGGCAAGGGGGCACTCTGGGAAGGAGCAATATACTTGTATCAATCACATCGCTGTATCAATATAGGCGGGCCAAAAGTGTTGGTGTTTTACCGACCGGATACGGCAAGAGTCTTATCTATTGGTTAGCTCCACTGGTCTGGATACGTCAGCCCTTGTATTCTTCTGATTTTTTCAAATGCATGCTTGGTGCCGCCCCTCGAGTTGGGCCATTGTCATTACTCGTTGCCAGACCCTACTGCTTTCTAGATGTGGGTCTGGATTTCCAGGCTAAGCCTCCCTCAATTTACATCATAAAAATTACCCAATGATGATAACAAATGTAACAATGTCTCACTTTAAATAAATGAACACTTATTGAACTGTCTGTAAATCATGCCAGGAAAAAAAAATACGGCCGATACGATGCACGTAAAAACGTAAATATCAGCCGATTATATCGGCCGGCCGATATATCGGTCGATCACTAGTCTCTAGGGTCAGGGTGGTGTTGAACCCTGTGTGTCCCTAGGGTCAGGGTTAGGGGGGTGTTAAACCCTGTGTGTCTCTAGGGTCAGGGTCAGGGGGGTGTTAAACCCTGTGTGTCCCTAGGTACGGACTTCATGGCGCGGCTCCAGGACCAGCTCCAGTACTTCGTGAACAGCAAGCAGACGTCAGACCGCAGCTGGCAGGGTGTCCAGGTGTACCTGTCCGGGCACGAGGTGAGACACCCCTACTGGAGGTACCCTGACCCCTACTGGAGGTACCCTGACCCCCTCTGGAGGTACCCTGACCCCCTACTGGAGGTAACCTGACCCCCTACTGGAGGTACCCTGACCCCCTCTGGAGGTACCCTGACCCCCTACTGGAGGTACCCTGACCCCCTCTGGAGGTACCCTGACCCCCTCTGGAGGTACCCTGACCCCCTACTGGAGGTACCCTGACCCCTACTGGAGGTACCCTGACCCCCTCTGGAGGTACCCTGACCCCTACTGGAGGTACCCTTACCCCCTACTGGAGGTACCCTGACCCCTACTTTTCTGGGGGTACATGTTATTGATCTGGAGGTACATGTTATAGATCTGGAGGTACCATGTTATTAGTCTAGAGGTACATGTTGTTAATCTGTTATTGATCTAGAGGTACCAGGTTATTGGTACCTATAACCTGGTACCTCCCCGATCAATAACATCATAGGTGGTACTGATCTGTCAGGGTGATGCAATGTCTGATTATTGATGTCTTAATGATTCAAGACTCCGGGGGAAGGGCTGATTATTGATTAATGATGTCTAAATGATTCCGGGGAGGGGCTGATTATTGATTAATGATGTCTTAATGATTCCAGACTTCTGGGGAAAGAGCTGATTATTGATCAATGATGTCTTAATGTTTCCAGACTCCGGGGGAGGGGGAACATAAGATCATGGAGTTCATCCGCTCAGAGAACGCCCGGCCAGGTCACGACCCCAACACCCGCCACTGCCTATACGGCCTGGACGCAGATCTGGTGGGTGGGGGGGGGTCTGTATTTGATTCAGATCAGGGTGTGTGTGTGTGTCATGTTAGGTCTGTTAGCCCGCTAATGAGTTAGTTGATTGTGTTTGTAGATAACGCTAAGTCTGTTAGGCTGCTTATGTGTCAGTCGATGTGTGTGTGTGTGTAGATCATGCTAGGTCTTATAAGCTTGTGTGTGTGTGTGTGTGTGTGTGTGTGTGTGTGTGTGTGTGTGTGTGTGTGTGTGTGTGTGTGTGTGTGTGTGTGTGTGTGTGTGTGTGTGTGTGTGTGTGTGTGTGTGTGTGTGTGTGTGTGTGTGTGTGTGTGTGTGTGAATCTAGGTATCTAGGTCTGTAAGCCCGATAATAAGATGGTGGATCTGTGTGTGTGTGTGTGTAGATCATGTTAGGTCTGACCAGCCATGAGCCTCACTTCTCCTTACTGAGGGAGGAAGTTCGCTTTGGAGGGAAGAAATCCCAGAAGAGGTAAATACTTTTTATATCATCCATAGTAAATATGTTTTTATCATCTCTGGTAAATATGTTTTATGTTCTCCCTGGTAAATACTTTTTATATCATCTCTGGTAAATATGTTTTTATCATCTCTGGTAAATATGTTTTATATTATCTCGATGTAAGTTGTATCTATTTGGATATTGTATACTCTATACAGTGAGAATATGTTCTTTATCTCGAGGATAGGGTAGGTTCCATGAAAAAGGTGTTGTATATCCGTAGGATAAGGTAGGTTCTATGTGTAATGTGCTGTATATCTGTAGGATAAGGTAGGTTCTGTGTGTAATGTGCTGTATATCTGTAGGATAAGGTAGGTTCTATGTGTAATGTGCTGTATATCTGTAGGATAAGGTAGGTTCTAATGTGCTGTATATCTGTAGGATAAGGTAGGTTCTGTGTGTAATGTGCTGTATATCTGTAGGATAAGGTAGGTTCTAATGTGCTGTATATCTGTAGGATAACTGCCCCAGAGGAGACCACCTTTCACCTGCTGCACTTGTCCCTGATGAGAGAATACATCGACTACGAGTTCTCTGCTCTCCGGGTGAGACGCACACACAATCAGTCAGCTATCGATGAACGTCCGAAGGATGCTATAAAAGGGACTGTGGCGAAGCAGTTGGACCCTTGGCTGCTCAACCCTCCCCAGGGGGTCAAGAGAACAGGCCTCAGTTACCGCCTTTAAACACACCGACAAAGTGGGGTCGCCGAGAGGCTCACGCCAACAAATGGCAATGAGAGAAACAAGATCACCCCATGTTATAGCTCACTCAGTGTTATAAATCACTGCATGTTATAGATCACTCCATGTTATAGCCCAATGACTGAGCCCTTGCTGCAGACCCAGATCGGGTTCCCGTACGACCTGGAGCGGATCATCGATGACTGGGTCCTCATGGGCTTCCTGGTGGGGAACGACTTCATCCCTCATCTCCCTAACCTCCACATCAACCACGACGCACTGCCCCTGCTGTACCGGACCTACATCAGCGTGCTGCCCCAGCTGGGAGGTGAGGCCCTCAATGCACTTCCTGACCCTGACCCTAACCCTGACGCTTAACCTGACCCTAGCCGTAACGCTGACCCTTAACCTAACCCTAACCCTGACCCTGCTTACCTTGACCCTAGCCCTGACCCTGACCCTTATGCGGACCCTGACCCTGACCCTAGTCTCTTGCTCTTAAATATGAAGTTATATACTGAACTGCAAACAAACCTGAAGGGGATTGCCCCCAATCTTTTCCCCACAATGTCTCAGACCTTAAGTAGGTGAAACCTTAGCCTTTAGACTTTGTGTTCCTTGAGAAAGAAGACGCTGTATCCAAACAACCAGACCAAAGGAATGAGTTTGTTACATGCTGTGATTTATTCCAGGTTACCTGAACGAGAACGGACATCTGAACCTCGGGAACTTTGAGAAGTACCTTGAGAAGCTCTCAGAGGTAGGGCCCTGCATTACTACCTGCTTTCATTATCCATTAGGATGAGGAATGCATTACCTCCTTCTTTAATTATCCGTGAGGTAGGACCCTGCATTACCTGCTGCTTCCATTATCATAAGGTGTTAGTTAGCTTCACCCCTGCTCACTCCGGATCTGCTCCCCCAAACATAGAGCCTTGCAGTATTTAGAATATTGACCTGGGATGTGGATGTATCGGTGCAACATGTCTGTGATGTATCAGCTGAATCCAAGTGTCCGGTAACCACCGTGCGTCTGTCACCCGGTGCCTCTAGTTCGACAGAGAACACTTCAACGAGGTGTTTGTGGACCTCAAGTGGTTCGAGAGCAAAGTGGGCAACAAGTACCTGAACGAGGCGGCCGGACGGGCGGCCGAGAAGGAGGCCGGCAGCAAGAAGGCCAAGAAGAGAGAGGTGAGGCCTGGGCCTGGGGGAGAGAGAGAGGGGCTGGTCTAGAGCGGGACTGGTCTAGAGCCCTGGGGCTGTGGGGGTAGAGGGTCTGGGGGGGTAGAGGGGTATTCAGGTATGTGAACTCCTGTGTTTAAAGGGGAACTCCTGTGTTTGTTTGTAGGAGGCGGCTCTCTGTCTGGCAGGGCTGGCCTCAGCCAATAAGGAGCCCCCAGAGGAAGAAGAGGAGGAAGATGATATATTTGAGTCTGAGCTTCGGCAGTACAAACGCACCTACTACATGACCAAGATGGGCGTGGACGTAGTGTCAGAGTGAGCGCGAACACACACACGCACACGCACACTCACTGTGAGCATGTTGTGGAAATGATGTAATGTATTCATAAGTGTTTCAATGCGAGTTCAGTGTGTGATGTGTCTCTGTGCAGTGACTTCAGTGTGTGATGTGTCTCTGTGCAGTGAGTTCCTGTCCGGCCAGGCCCTGTGTTACGTGGAGGGGATCCAGTGGATCCTTCACTACTATTACCATGGAGTCCAGTCCTGGAGCTGGTGAGACTCCACTGTCTGTGTCCAGGGCCTCATCCACGGGACAACACAGGACCTTTAAGATCAGGGGCTAGTACCAGTTGTAGTACTAGAAGCTGTATGCTAAATAGTACGAGGAGCTAGTTTAACATCTGGCACTAGGAGCTAGTATACTAACTAGCACTAGGTGCTAGTATACTATCTAGCACTAGGAGCTGGTATACTAACTAGCACTAGGTGCTAGTATACTATCTAGCACTAGGAGCTGGTATACTAATTAACAATAGGAGCTGGTATATTAACCAGCACTAGGAGCAAGTCTCAATATTAGTACTACTAGGAGCTAGTATACTAACCATAACTAGGAGCTAGTATACTAACTAGAACTAGGAGCTGGTATACTAATTAACAATAGGAGCTGGTATATTAACTAGCACTAGGAGCTAGTATACTAACTAGTACTAGGAGCTAGTGTACTAACTAGCACTCTGTGCTAGTGTACTAACTAGCACTCGGTGCTAGTGTACTACCTAGCAGTGTATTAACTAGTACTACCTTGTGTTCCAGGTACTACCCCCACCACTACGCCCCCTTCCTGTCCGACATCAGGAACATCGCTGACCTGAGGTTGACCTTTGACCTAGGCCGACCCTTCATGCCCTTCCAGCAGCTGCTGGCCGTGCTACCAGCAGCGAGCAAAGACCTGCTACCCCAGAGCTACAGGGTAACACACGCACACACACTCCCTCAGAGCTACAGGGTAACACTCACACACTACCCATGAGCTACAGGGTAACACACACACACTACCCCAGAGCTACAGGGTAACACAGTACTAACAGAGTTTCTCCTAGCCCCTGATGACCAGTGAAAGCTCGTCCATCATCCAGTACTACCCGCTGGACTTCAAGACTGACCTGAACGGGAAGCAGCAGGAGTGGGAGGCTGTGGTGCTCATCCCCTTCATCGACGAGGTACCGACACTTACTACCTTCTCTGTAGGTCTGTTCGCAGTCTGTTTAGTTACGTCTGTTTACAGTCCTTTAACACTCTGTTTATAGTCTGTTTAGTTACTTCTGTTTATAGTCTTTTTTAGTCTCTTTACAGGGTGTTTAGCCTCCTTAGAGTCTGAGCCTCTTAACAGGGTGTTCACTCTCTTTACAGTCTGAGCCTCTTTACAGGGTGTTCACTCTCTTTACACTCTGAGCCTCTTTACAGGGTGTTCACTCTCTTTACAGTCTGAGCCTCTTTACAGGGTGTTCACTCTCTTTACAGTCTGAGCCTCTTTACAGGGTGTTAAGCCTCTTTACAGGGTGTTCACTCTCTTTACAGTCTGAGCCTCTTTACAGGGTGTTAAGCCTCTTTACAGTCTGAGCCTCTTTACAGGGTGTTCACTCTCTTTACAGTCTGAGCCTCTTTACAGGGTGTTCACTCTCTTTACAGTCTGAGCCTCTTTACAGGGTGTTATGCCTCTTTACAGGATGTTGTGCTCTGTGTGTTCAGAGGTGTTTGTTGGCAGCGATGGAGCCGTGCAACGAGCATCTGACTAAATGGGAGAAGACGAGGAACCGACACACCGAGTGCATCGTCTACACCTACGACACCGACGTAGACTTAACCTACCCCTCCCCACTGCCCCTGCAGTTCCCCAACATCACGCACTGCCATGTCAGGTGTGTGTCTGTCTGTGTGTCTGTCGATTGGGTCAGAAGGCTGTGTCTGTCGGCTGTGTCTGTCTGTGTCTGACGGCTGTGTCTATGGGTTGCCAGGGCGACGGCCGTGCCGATGGACGCCTGGCACGTATCCATGGCCCACGTGGGACGACCCATTGACCGCTCGGCGCTCTACTTCTGTGGCTTCCCCACGCTGCAGCACATCAAACACAAGGTACCACTGGGACCTTACTGGGATACTACTGGTTATTACTGGGACCTTAATGTATACGACTGGTGCCTTACTGGGATACTACTAGTTTATTGCTGGTACCTTAATCTATACGACTGGTATGATACTGCTACATTACTGGGATGCCACTGGTACATTACTGGGATGCCACTGGTACATTACTGGGATGCCACTGGTACATTACTGGGATACCACTGGTACATTACTGGGATACTACTGGTGCCTTACTAGGATACTACTGGGATCTACTTCGGAATCCCCCAGGAAGGAGACCTCGCTGTAACCTGTGTGTTACCTCTCTGTGACCTGTCTCTCTTTAACCTGTCTATAGTTCTATAAGAAGAAGGGTGGAGTGATGGTGTTCCAGCAGCCCAGCAGAGGAGAGAACACCATCCTGGAGATCATCCAGCAGGAGGAGCCAGTGAGAGAGACGCACGCACGCACGCACGCACACACACACACACATTAGGCTTATTGGCAGAGACAGCGTGGACAGGGTTAAATAAGGTCCCAATTCTCTGATTTGATGACTTTTTTCAGTAACGCTGATAAAATAGATGACTATGTAGACGATCATATGACAAAGGACCATGTTTAAAGTGGTTTGGGGCTGGCTCTTAAAGGGGTACACACGTCCTCTGTGTGTCTCCTGAGGCGTGCTGGAGGTCTCACGGCCTCGTCTGTTCCCCAGCTGTGTGAGGAGGTGGCCGCCCGGGTCCTGGGGAGGCCGGTCTTCGTCAGCTGGCCCCACCTGGAGGAGGCCCGCGTGGTGGCGGTGTCAGACGGGGAGACCAGGTGAGACCAGCAGGGAGACCAGCAGACCGGCTGGTCAGGGGGAGGGGGGAGACCAGCAGTGTGGTGCCACGCCCCCCGGTCGGTGTGTGCTCAGTGTCTGAGGGGGTCTGACGGGTGTTCCATCTGTGTTCCAGGTTCGTCCTGGAGGAACCCCCCGGGGTCCAGAAGGTCTACGAGCGGCCCTCCAGCCCCCCTCCAACCAGGACCTCACACCTCTCTGACAAGGACCACAAGGACTGGGTGAAGGACGTCCAGGGGAACACGGAGCAGTAAGTCTGGCTGCACCGTGACTTCTAGAGCTACTATTGGAACCACTGAGGAGGGCTGAGTGGGGAACCCTCTCCCTAGCCTCCTGAAGAGGAAGGATTAATGGTGAACTCTCTCCCTAGCTTCATGAAGAGGAAGGGCATCGTGGTGAAGGAGACGGCGGTGGTGGTGTACGTCCAGCAGCTGACAGGGAGGAAGTACGTCCCCCTCCCCGACGGGTCGGTGGTCCTGGAGAAACAGTGGTCCAGACAGGTCCTAAACTTCCCCTACCAGACCGTGGTCAAGGTACTATACTGAAGTATACTACACTATACCACACACTATACCACACACTATACCACACACTATAACTCACACCATACTACACACTATACTGCACACTATACTACACACTGTAACACACACTATACCATACTAAACACTATACTACACACTATACTACACACTGTAACACACTTTACCACACATAATACTACACACTATACACTATACTACACACATTGTACCACACTATAATACACCATACTTTATTAAACTATACCACACTATACTACACTACACACTATAGTACACTATAATACTAGACCTTATAACATCTACAAACACAATTACATATATTCATCAGCATTAATGTGTGTGTGTGTGTGTGTGTGTGTGTGTGTGTGTGTGTGTGTGTGTGTGTGTGTGTGTGTGTGTGTGTGTGTGTGTGTGTGTGTGTGTGTGTGTGTGTGTGTGTGTGTGTGTGTGTGTGTGTGTGTGTGTGTGTGTTAGGACATCGAGGCGTTTGATTCGTGCCACGCCCGCTTCAGGACGCTGGAGGAGCTCTTCCCCCCGACCAGCAACGTGTTCATGGTGGGACACCCCTACTACGGGGCCCTCGGAGAGGTAAACACACAGAGACACACCCCTACTACGGGGCCCTCGGAGAGGTAAACACACAGAGACACACCCCTACTACGGGGCCCTCGGAGAGGTAAACACACAGAGACACACCCCTACTACGGGGCCCTCGGAGAGGTAAACGCACAGAGACACACCCCTACTACGGGGCCCTCGGAGAGGTAAACACACAGAGACACACCCCTACTACGGGGCCCTCGGAGAGGTAAACACAGAGACACACCCCTACCACGGGGCCCTCTGAGAGGTACACACACAGAGACACACCCCTACTACGGGGCCCTCGGAGAGGTAAACACACGGAGACACACCCCTACTACGGGGCCCTCGGAGAGGTAAACACACAGAGACACACCCCTACCACGGGGCCCTCGGAGTGGTAAACACAGAGACACACCCCTACCACGGGGCCCTCGGAGAGGTAAACACAGAGACACACCCCTACCACGGGGCCCTCGGAGTGGTAAACACAGAGACACACCCCTACTACGGGGCCCTCGGAGAGGTACAGACACCCCTACTACGGGGCCCTCAGAGAGATCAGACACTGCTGGCCCAGGCTCACAGGCCCGTTCTGATGTCCACAGGTGCTTGATTCCAGTGATGTCATCAAAGAGGGCCGGGTCCGAGTCGTCTTCAACGTCCCGCAAGAACCACAGCTAGAGTCTCTGATCCACAACCAGCATGTAAACAAACACGCACGCGCATACACGCACACTTGACTTATGTTAACCTGTGTGTGTTATGTTAACCTGTGTGTGTGTGTGTGTGTGTGTGTGTGTGTGTGTGTGTGTGTGTAGAAGTTCTCTGTGCGCTACAGCCCCGGCTACATCCTGGCGTCCCGTCTGGGCGTCACCAGCTACCTGGTGTCACGCTTCTCAGGGAGCATCTTCATTGGCCGAGGATCCAAGAGGAAGTAAGCCCCGCCCCCTAACTCCTACAACACCACCCCAGCAGGACACAACCCCAACCAACACAACTTAACACCACCCCACCCAAGCAACACAACCCCACCCAACATAACACCACTCAATCAATCAACAAATCACCACACAACCCAACAGTACCCAACAACATCATGTAGATGTACGACAGAAACCTGTCTGTCGGCCCGTGTGGTGAGCAGAAGGTCGAGGTGTATAGTATCCTGTCTGTCTGTCTACCTGTCTATCTGTCAGCCCGTGTGGTGAGCAGAAGGTTGAGGTGTATGGCAACCTGTCTGTCTGTCTACCTCTCTGTCTGTCTGTCAGCCCGTGTGGTGAGCAGAAGGTCGAGGTGTATAGTAACCTGTCTGTCTACCTGTCTGTCTGTCTGTCAGCCCGTGTGGTGAGCAGAAGGTCGAGGTGTATGGTAACCTGTCTGTCTGCCTGTCTGTCTGTCAGCCCGTGTGGTGAGCAGAAGGCCAACGTGGGGTTGAACCTGAAGTTCAACAAGAAGAACGAAGAGGTGCCGGGCTACACCCGGCGGACGGAGAAGGAGTGGCTCTACTCCTCCGCCGTGGAGGAGCTGCTGGGGGAGTACCTGGACAGGTGCCCGTCTCACCTTCCTCTCTCACCCCCCCGTCTCACCCTCCTGCCTCCACTTCCTGTCTCAACACCCCGTCTCACCTCCTGCTCTGGTCGGACCGCTATTGCTCCGGAGGTTGTTGACTGTGTGTGTGTGTGTGTGTGTGTGTGTGCAGGTTCTCGGAGGTGTTCGACCTGGTCTCCAGGAACAGTCATGACGATGTGTTCTATGAAGATGACATCTGGCCTGCAGCGGAACACAATGGGTAACACACACACACACACACACACACACACACACACACACACACACACACACACACACACACACACACACACACACACACACACACACACACACACACACACACACACACACACACACACACACACACACACACACACACACACACACACACACACACACACACACACACACACCCTGAGGTCGTCCAAAAGCTGAGCCCTAACTCAGAGGGCCCGTGGCTCCTCCCCCAGGGCCCAGAAGGTCTCTGAAATCACTTCCTGGCTGCGGGAGCATCCTGTCAGCCTGGTCGGACGCACGTCATGTGACCTCCAGGTGCTGGACGGCAACATCGTGGAGAAGATCGAGGAGCAGGTGGAGAGGGCCAAGGTACCTCATTCTCTGCCTCACTCTCTCACTACCTCAGTATTTACCTACCTCCCGCTTTCACCGTCTCACTCACAGAACATTCAGTATGTAGAATTACTTTTTCCCTTGAATCATTAATCTGTCCCTCTCTCTCTCCCTCTCTGTCTCTGTCTCTCTGTGTCTCTCTCTCTCTCTTCCTCTCTCCCCTAGATTAAGAAGAGCAGTAAGAAGGTCCGTGTGACTGTGAGGCCTCATCTCCTTTTCAAGGTGAGACTTACCCCTGGACCCTCTAGACCCCCCAGTCCCTCTCGACCCCCCGGTCCCTCTAGACCCCCCAGTCCCTCCAGATCCCCGGTCCCTCCAGACCCCCCGGCCCCTCTGGACAAGGGATGGGTAACTCTCATGATGAAGTGGGCCACAATGGTTCATCATCACATTAGAGGGCATGGACATGATTGCGCACTTCAACTAATCGGTTATGAGAGAAGCTACAAAATCATATTAATAAAAAAAAGAAAAGGCTTATCCATATATGTCTGGATCAGCGGCGGCTGGTGATCAATTTGTGTGGGGGGGATAGTCGTGGACCGGGGGTCTGGGGTTCCTCCCCCAGGAAAGGTTGAATTTGTTAGATGTGATTTCCTGTATTCTGGTACATTTTGGGGATGGCCACTAACTACAAATTCATTCAGATTCATGGCCAACATACATTAATTTCATATTTTCCATTCTGAAATGCATTTTCTACATGTCTATACTCTTAATACTCTCGCCACAAATACAACAAGTTTGTTTTAAAAGAAACAACAGCCACATGAGTGATTAGTGTTTTTCGGTGCAAAGGGCTCACATACATCATCATTCAATGATGGCACAAAACTGAAAAACAGTGGCCCAACATTAAGTGCATCAACATTACATTGTGTGTTTCAGCCCATGGAGCAGCACCAGGGCGTGGTCCCCGACCCGGACGCGGAGTTCCAGCTGTTTGACCGCGTGGTCAACATCAGGGACAGCTTCACCGTCCCGCTGGGCCTCAGGGGCACCGTGGTGGGCATCCAGGGAGGTGGGTCCACTCACCCTTACGGGCCTCACACTGACCCCCTCTAGTCCCCACACTAACCCCCTATAGACCCTACACTGACCCCCTCTAGTCCCCACACTAACCCCCTCTAGTCCCCACACTGACCCCCTCTAGTCCCCACACCAACCCCCTCTAGTCCCCACACTAACCCCCTCTAGTCCCCACACTAACCCGCTATAGACCCTACACTGACCCCCTCTAGTCCCCACACTAACCCCCTCTAGTCCCCACACTGACCCCCTCTAGTCCCCACACTAACCCCCTCTAGTCCCCACACTGACCCCCTCTAGTCCCCACACTGACCCCCTCTAGTCCCCACACTGACCCCCTCTAGTCCCCACACTGACCCCCTCTAGTCCCCACACTGACCCCCTCTAGTCCCCACACTAACCCCCTATAGTCCCCACACTGACCCCCTCTAGTCCCCACACTGACCCCCTCTAGTCCTCACACTAAGCCCCTACGGTCCCCCGATCCAACATACATTAATTTCATATTTTCCATGCTGAAATGCATTTGTCATTATGTCTATACTCTTATCAAACGACAAATACAACAAGTTTGTTTTAACAGAAACAACAGGCACATGAGTGATTAGTGTTTTTTGGTGCAAAGGGCTCACATACATCATCATTCAATGATGGCACAAAACTGAAAAACAGAGGCCCAATATTAAGTGCAACAACATTATATTCAGTGCAGTTGTAGTAGTTGTAGTGGTTACACTACAAACTGCAGTAGTTGGAGTGGTTACACTACAACTACTAGTCCTCACACTAACCCTCTACGGTCCCAACAATAACCCCCTGCGGTCCTCAAACTAACCCCTACGGTCTTATAGTCAACTCAATCAATATGCATTCATTCATGTTTATGTGTGTGTGTGTGTGTGTGTGTGTGTGTGTGTGTGTGTGTGTAGCTGCCAGGGAACCAGAAGTCCTTTATGAGGTTGTGTTTGATGAAGAGTTTGTTGGAGGACTCACCATCAGGTAATCTCTCTCTCTCTCTCGCTCTCGCTCTCGCTCTCTCTTCCTCTCTCTCTCGCTCTCTTCCTCTCTCTCGCTCTCTTCCTCTCTCTCTCTCTTCCTCTCTTCCTCTCTCTCGCTCTCTCTCTCTCGCGCTCTCGCTCTCTCTCGCGCTCTCTCTCTCTCGCACTCTCTCTCGCTCTCTCTTCCTCTCTCTCTCGCTCTCTTCCTCTCTCTCGCTCTCTTCCTCTCTCTCTCTCTTCCTCTCTCTCGCTCTCGCTCTCTCTCTCTCGCGCTCTCGCTCTCTCTCGCGCTCTCTCGCGCTCTCGCTCTCTCTCGCGCTCTCGCTCTCTCTCGCGCTCTCTCTCTCTCGCACTCTCTCTCGCGCTCTCTTCCTCTCTCACTCGCTCTCTTCCTCTCTCACTCGCTCTCTTCCTCTCTCTCTCGCTCTCTTCCTCTCTCTCTCGCTCTCTTCCTCTCTCACTCGCTCTCTTCCTCTCTCGCTCTCACTCGCTCTCTCTTCCTCTCTCGCTCTCTCTCTCTGACCTGTGTGTGTGTGTGTGTGTGTGTGTGTGTGTGTGTGTGTGTGCGCGCGCCCAGGTGCACTATGGGCCGTGGGTACCGCCTCCCCTCCTGCGCTCTGATCAACCTGTCCCATGGAGTCCGGGCGGAGAGCGGAGCGCACAAACTGACCGCCATCGTGAAGCCCCAGCGCCAGGCCGGCCCCCCCCCCCAGGTATCACACCCCTCTGTCCCCCTCTGTCCCCCTCTGTCCCCCTCTGTCCCCCTCTGTCCCCCTCTGTACCCCTCTGTACCCCCTATTTACACCCTGATCCGTCTCCAGAACAACCACAAGCAGCCCGGAGGGGGGAGGACAGACCCCCAGGGAGGCAGGAAGCCAAACAGCAAGGTAACCCTAACCTCTGACCCCTGACCTCTAACCCCTGACCTCTAACCCCTGACCCTAACCAGAATGTCAAGGTAACCCTGACCCCTAACTCGGACCCAAACCCTGACCTCTAACCCCTGACCCTAACCAGAATGTCAAGTTAACCCTGACCTCTAACCCTGACCTCTATCCTGACCCCTGACCCTAAGAAGCAGCTAACCATTGGTTTGTAGTCAATTAGCGTTTGATTCTTGTTGCTCATTCATTTAGATTCTCCTCTTTCTCCTCCTCAGGTAAAAGAGGAGTTCACCAATGCCTGGCAGACGGCAAAGAACGCTGGACCCCCTCAGAAACCCCCAGGACACTGGCAGAGCTCTGTGAGGACCCTACACTACCATACACTACACTGTACACACTGCCCACACCCCAGGACACTGGCAGAGCTCTGTGAGGACCCTACACTACCATACACTACACTGTACACACTGCCCACACCCCAGGACACTGGCAGAGCTCTGTGAGGCCCCTACACTACCATACACTACACTGTACACACTGCCCACACCCCAGGACACTGGCAGAGCTCTGTGAGGTCCAGACTACACCACCATACACACTATATGCACTGTACATTACCATCATCACTCGATACACAAAGCCTACGCTGTATACGCTACCATCTACACACGGTATACACTAGACACACCCTACATGCACACTTTTTACACTACCATCTACACAAGTCTGGGTGTTCAGGTGTCTCACTGGGTGTCCCCCAGGGGTCAGTCTTGGGTCCACTCCTCTTCACCACTTACCTCCTCCCGCTGGGCACACTCCTCCGTCACCATGGGGTTCATTTTCACTGCTACGCTGACGACACACAGGTCTACATCTCCACCAAACCCACCGCTGCCATCCCCCCCACTTCCCTCATCACGTGCCTGGAAGAGATCCGGAGCTGGTTGAGCAGGAACTTCCTGAAACTCAATGGAAACAAGACCGAGGCCCTGCTCATCGGATCCAAATCCACCCTCACTAAATCACAACACACCCCAGCTCCACTCATAATTATCGATGGATTCCCAGTACCCTTCTCCTCCAAAGTCAAGAGCCTCGGCGTCATCCTGGACAACACCCTCTCATTCGCACCCCATATTCACAACATCACCCGGACTGCATTCTTCCACCTCCGCAACATCGCCAGACTCCGCCCATCACTGACCCAATCCAGCACTGAAATCCTAGTTCACTCATTTGTCACATCACGCATAGACTACTGCAACGCCCTCCTCACCGGACTCCCCACCAAACTCATCAACAGACTGCAGATCATTCAGAACTCAGCCGCCCGGATCATCACCCGCACCAAATCATCTGACCACATCACCCCTGTCCTCATTCAACTTCACTGGCTCCCAGTACACTACCGCATCCAATACAAAACCCTACTCCTCACCTACAAAGCTCTCCACAACCTAGCCCCCAGTTATCTCTGCGACCTCCTCCAAGAATACACTCCCTCCCGCTCCCTCCGCTCAACCTCTGCTGGACTACTATGTATCCCCACATCACGACTCACTTCAATGGGTGCCCGGTCATTCAGCTGTTCAGCACCCAGGCTCTGGAACTCCCTCCCCCCACACATAAAACAGTCAGACACCATTACAACCTTCAAGTCACAACTCAAAACTCACCTGTTCAAACTCGCACACAACGTCTAACTGATCACTGTTTTGTTTGTTTTTTTTTGTTTTGTTTTGTCTTATTTTTGTTTTATTTATTTCTTATTGCTTATGTTTATTTATTTATTTATTTATTTATTTTTTCCACAATGTCTTGTTTTTTAAAAAAATGTATGATGACTATATGCTCTGTAAGGTGACCTTGGGTGTTTTGAAAGGCGCCTCTAAATTAAATGTATTATTATTATTATTACACACTATATACACTGTACACTATACACACCCTACATTGTATACACTACCATCTACACACTATACACTGTCCACTACATCTTCACACTGTATACATTAGACACACCCTATATACACACTATGCACTGTACACTGCCATCTACACACTGCATACACTAGACACAAACTATATGCACACTATATAAACTATCATATACACACTATATACACTACCATCTACACACTATATACATCCTATATACACTCTGTACACACTAGACACACCCTAGACTACCATACACACTATACATACCCTATATACACTGTACACTACCATATACACACTATGTATACTACACACTATATACACTAAACACACCCTATATGCACACTATACACACTATATACCACCATCTACACACTGTATATACTATCCTGTTCTATACGGTGTATCTACCTGTTATGTATGTTTAATTAACATTTTCCTATTTTCCTCTCTAGGAAGGAAATATTCAACAGAATAAACCCCAGCAACACACTACTCCTAACAACAAGACAGTAAGACGCACTCACACTCCTCACAAGACAGTAGTACGCACACACACTCCTCACAACAAGACATTAAGACAAACTCCTAACAATAAGACAGTAAGACAAACTCCTAAAAACAAGACAGTAAGGCGCACACGCACTCCTCACAGCAAGACGTTAAGAAAAAATCCTAACAACAAGACAGTAAGACAAACTCCTAACAACAAGACAGTAAGAACCACACACAATCCTCACAACAAGACAGGAAGACACACTCCTCTCAACGAGACAGTAAGACACACACACACAAACGGTTATACAATACCCCATGGGGACGGTCCCCATGGTGACGAACCTTAGAGGTGCCTCCATAGAGGTGGACCTCAGACTCTATCTTGTGCTGTTTTGCTCCAGGCTCCTGGTGGATTCAGACTGTTGAAGAGAAACGAAGATGCCAACCCTCATCTCCCTCCAAACATCTCTGCTAC
Source organism: Gadus chalcogrammus (assembly GCF_026213295.1). Taxonomy (NCBI): domain Eukaryota; kingdom Metazoa; phylum Chordata; class Actinopteri; order Gadiformes; family Gadidae; genus Gadus; species Gadus chalcogrammus. The sequence goes on along the minus strand of NC_079419.1, from coordinate 11,483,624 downwards.
CAAGGTACAAAGCCATGCTAACCATAGGCTGGCCATAGGCTAACTATGTGCTAACCATAGGCTGGCCGTAGGCTAACTGTGTGCTACCCATAGGATGGCCATAGGCTAACAGTGCTAACCATAGGCTTGCCATGTGCTTACTATGTGCTAAGCTATGTTATGCTATCATCTCTCCTCTCAGGCTTCCACTGAATTTGAGGAGCTCATCGCCAACCTCAAGATCTCCCACAGCAACCAGCAGATCTCCCATGGCAACCAGCAGATCTCCTATGGCAACCAGCAGATCTCCCATAGCAACCTGCACGGCCCCGTCCCCCTCCCTCCTCCACAGCAAGACAGCAACCAATCAGACGGACCGCTGTCTCCACAGTCCTTCGCTATGGTGAGAATATACAATACACAATAATACACTACACGTGGAGTGGTAGTGGGAATATATAATTCACTACATAGTAGTACTAGTAGTAATATATAATACACTATAGATGCACTACTCATGTAGTAGTAGTGGTAGTGGTGGTTACTTAAGCAATATCACACTCAAGGTCGCAATGTCGTCGCTCTATATCAGCGCTGCTGTGATTCGGCCGTAGGTACGAGGCCGGAGGTAATCACAGCAGCGCTGATATAGAGCCACAACATTGCGACCTTGAGTGTGATATTGCTTTTATACAACAGTTATACTAGTAAAATGTACTGTGATGTTGGACGCTCATATCAGAGCTCATGGAACGTCTCTTGTCCAATCAAATTACTCGCTCAGAACCACTGTTGTATAAAATACACTAGTAGTAGTAGTAGTAGTAGTAGGGGTGCAACGGATCACAAAGCTCACGGTTCGGATCCTGTCACTGTTTTTGAGTCACGGGTCACAAATGCGTAAAATTTTCAAATGTGTAAAAACAAAATAAAGTGAAAAATTAGGTAATTATCCTGCTTCCTTTAAGCATAGTCAATATTTAAAAAAAATTGCAATCTGAGGCATTAGTCCTTCTTCTTTTTAACATGGATAGGATAGTAAATAATCCCTAACCCTGGATTTACAATTCAGGATGTCGGCATTGCCTGGGGAGAGTTTAGAGTCTACACTCTCAAGGCAATGCAGACATCCTCATCTTCTTTTGTTTCATCAAGTATGGTATAGCGAAATACAGTTTCTGTCGTGTTTCATTTGGCATTTTGTAAATCCATTGATTTCGATTGGAAGACTCATTGCAAGGGGGGTTGGTTGTAGTCTTTTTGCTCGGTTCAAGCCCTACTGTTGATACGGAGAACCGAGCGAAAAGACTACAACCAAACATAAACATGTCCAGTTTCAGTTTCAATGGGATTTACGGAACGCCAAATAAAACACAACAGAAACTGTATTTCGCTACGATACGTGATGATGTCGTTAATACCGGAATTGAACCGTGAGGGTTGATCCGTACGGATCACGGGTAACCCGTGAACCGTTGCACCACTAAGTAGTAGTGAGAATTTATACAACGGGGGACATAAATCCAGCGATCTGATTGGTTCCCAACTGTTGTACAATGAGCGTATACATAACTGCTATGACGCCCGATCATCTTGTGAAAGTTTGCATATCACTCCGCGCCTGGAAGTAGAAACAGTTACAAAGTAAAACATATGTTGGATGATGGAGAGCGTGTAAATGTTGTTACTCCGGGAGTGAGCAAGGCGATGGAGAGACTAACGAAAGCGTAGGCACACGGCGAGTGAACTGCTCCATGGGCTAAATTGCCGGCGAACCGCTATAACGGAGCCTTCTCTCGGAGGGACGCTAAAGTGTGTTGCATAGAGACCGTCGATGCATAGCGGCAGCCAGGAGGGACTACTTTTTTGTATTCTTTAATTAAACGGCTATTTTGACTTTCTTGGTTTCTTTTTAAATGTAGTGTGTCTATGACTTTCGTTTCGCCATAATAGTAACCGTTGTATAAAAGCAATAGATCACTTCAGTCAGTGGCATGTGCTCATTATACCACTATGAAGGGGGTCGCCGGCCCAATACACTATAGATATATTGTTAGTACTAGTAGTATATAATACACTATGGATATAGCTGTAGTGGTAAGAATATATAATACACTATAGATATATCTGTAGTGGTGAGAATATATAATACACTATAGATATGTTAGTAGTATATACTATACTATAGATATATTTTTAGTACTAGTAGTATATAATGCACTATAGATATGTTAGTAGTATATAATACACTATAGATATATTGTTAGTACTAGTAGTATATAATACACTATAGATATATATAGTTGTATTATATACTACTTGTTAGTACTAGTAGTATATAATACACTATAGATATGTTAGTAGTATATAATACACTATAGATATATCTGTAGTGGTGAGAATATATAATGCACTATAGATATGTTAGTAGTATATAATACACTATAGATATATCTTTAGTATTTCTGGTGAGCATCTCCTCCTCTGATTGTCTGTAGAAGGGGACCATGGTGCTCAAGGAGATGTTGAAGATTGACAGCCCTAGCCCCGCCCCCTCAGGAAGCCAGCAACCAACCAGGAGACGGTCCTCTAAGAAGCTTGGTAAACTCATGCACTCACTCATTACCTCACTCACTCACTACCTCACTCACTCACTACCTCACTCACTCAATACCTCACACACTTACTACCTCACTCACTCACTACCTAACTCACTACCTCACTCACTCACTACCTCACTCAATACCTCATTTTTTACCTCACTCACTACCTCACACACCTACTACATTACTCACTACCTCACTTACCAACTCACTTACTCCCTCACTCACTACCTCCCTCACTCACTACCTCCCTCACTCACTTACTCCCTCACTCACTTAATCACTTACTCACTCCCTCCCTCCCTCCCTCCCTCCCTCCCTCCCTCCCTCCCTCCCTCCCTCCCTCACTCACTACCTCCCTCACGCCTCGTGCCCACTGCATCCGTCCGTTGACTGATCCCCATTGACTTCGAATGGGGACGGACGAGCAATGCATTGTGGATCCGTGCGCTCCCTTGGAACCTTTGTATCCGTCAAAAAGTTGAAAAATGTTCAACTTTTTCGGCAGCGACGGATCCGTCATCCAATCAGATCGCGTATGCAAATTTAAGCACTGACACTACTCAGGCTCTGACGACCCTGGAAACCTCCCCCATCCGTCAGCCACGCCTTCTGAGTCCTTTGACTGACGGTGCAGTGGGCAAGAGGCGTCACTCACTACCTCCCTCACTCACTACCTCACTCACTTCCTCACTCTCTTCCTCCCTCACTACCTCACTCTCTTCCTCCCTCACTACCTCACTCACTTCCTCACTCACTTCCTCCCTCACTACCTCACTCACTTCCACACTCACTTCCACACTCACATCCACACTCACTTCCACACTCACTTCCACACTCACTTCCCCTCACTACCTCACTCACTTCCACACTCACTTCCACACTCACTTCCACACTCACTACCTCACTCACTTCCTCACTCACTTCCACACTCACTTCCACACTCACTTCCCCTCACTACCTCACTCACTTCCACACTCACTTCCACACTCACTTCCACACTCACTACCTCACTCACTTCCACACTCACTTCCACACTCACTACCTCCCTCACTTCCTCACTCACCCCCTTCTGCTGTCTCCTTTCAGCGGCTCAGATGAACGCCCCTCAGACTGAGTCACATGTTGTGGGTCACCAGGCCACGCCCTTCCAGGCCACACCCTTCCAGGCCACGACCTTCCCGGCCACGCCCCTCCAGGATAAGCCCCTCCCCCTGGGTCTTGGGGCGGCGGGTCCTGGGGTGGCGGCGGAGCTCTCTAGGGTCTGCGTGGGTCTCGGCATCGGAGCTCCAGACATCAGCAGCATGCGCACCAGACAGGTACTACTGTAATGTGATGGCACCATACACATCATATATATATAACATTACTGTAACATTACAATGCTATACTACTATAACATTACTATGCAATTACTATTCTATACTATAACATTACTATGCATAACAACACATTAACATACATTCATAACATTTCTATAACATTCTATAACATAGTGCTATAACATTGCTCATACTATAACATTACTATACTATAAAATGACTGTACTGCTATCGCCTTACTATAACATCACAATACTATAACATTGTTACACTATAACATTACTATACTACTTTCCCAGCACAATACTATCACACTATACAATAACATGACAATACTATCATTACTATGAAATTCCTACACTATCACATTACTATAACATCACAATACTATCATTACTATAACATTGCTATACTATAACATTAATGTATCTTAACATTACTATACTAGCATATCACAATACTATCAAATTAGAATACTAACTACACTATCACAATCATATACTATAACATTACTATACTATCTTATTACTATAACATTGATACACTATACTATAACATTACAATACTATCACATTACTATAGCTTTTCAATACTATACTATCCCATAAAAATATATGATCACATTACTATACTATAACCTTACAATATTACTATAACTTTACTATAACAATACAACACTATACCATCACAGTTCCATACTATTCCATACTATAATAATATAAATGTGTATACAGGTATATCAGCCTCACTGTGGTTTGTCTGAAATGTATCTACAGGCTAGTGGGGGTCTCTGGCTTTACTCGGGTCAGGAGGGGAGTCATGAATGGGCTGGTGGTCTCAGGGCTGGTGGCCTCAGGGCTGGTGGCCTGTCTAACAGACTGGTGATCATGTTGTCCTCAGGGCCTGGTGGCCTGCCAGGTGAAGCTGTCTAACGGACTGGTCCTCCAGGGACCACAGTGTCCCTCAGAACACGAGGCCAAGGAGAAGGCTGCCCTGCTCACCCTGCAGAGACTGGTGAGAAAACCACTGACACGCCTAGGAAACCTCAATAATACACCTAGGAAACCTCAATAATACACCTAGGACCTCAATAATACACCTAGGAAACCTCAATAATACACCTAGGAAACCTCAATAATACACCTAGGACCTCAATAATACACATAGGAAACCTCAATAATACACCTTCGGAAACCTCAATAATACACCTAGGAAACCTCAATAATACACCTAGGAAACCTCAATAATACACCTAGGAAACCTCGATAATACACCTAGGAAACCTCGATAATACACCTAGGAAACCTCAATAATACACCTAGGAAACCTCAATAATACACCTAGGAAACCTCAATAATACACCTAGGAAACCTCACTAACAGGAACTAGGAAACCTCACTGATACAGGACCTAGGAAACCTCACTGATACAGGAACTAGGAAACCTCACTGATACAGGACCTAGGAAACCTCACTGATACAGGACCTAGGAAACCTCACTGATACAGGACCTAGGAAACCTCACTGATACAGGACCTAGGAAACCTCACTGATACAGGACCTAGGAAACCTCACTGATACAGGACCTAGGAAACCTCACTGATACAGGAACTAGGAAACCTCACTGATACAGGAACTAGGAAACCTCACTAACACACCCAGGAAACCTCACTAATACACCTAGGAAACTAACATAGGACCTAGGACACCTCACTAACACAGGACCTAGGTTAGTCTAGCAAGGACCTTTTTGTTATGATCCTAGTTTGTAGTTCAGTTTATTATGAATTAGTTCATATATGTGTGTGTGTGTATATGTTTAATGTGTGTGTTTCTGTTTCTATGCAGACGTCGATGGGGCTGGGCTTCCCCCTCCCCCCCTCCATGTTCTCGGGGATCGGAACAATGAGGAGTCCTCACATGGGAGCCACTCCCCCTCTGTTCAACCAATCAGGTCAGTATACTGTACCTGCTTTTATTTTTGTTTTGTTCCTCTGTTGTTGTTGACGTTCCTCTCTGTTGTTGTTGTCCAGCAGGGGGTGTTCTGATGCCCCCCCAGGCCTATGGTCCCCTGTGGGGTCTGACCCCCCCCCACCCCAACCAGCCCTTCTTCATGGGGCCGGGGACCTTCCCCGGGGCCGCCCGAGGTCCTGCCCCTGCCCGGGGCCCCGCCCCCTCCCCCACCCTGCCCATCGGATCACATAACCAGTTCGTTCCTCTACAGGTAACCATGACAACCACCGAGTCATCAAACACACACTGAGACATCAAACACAAACTGAGACACCAAATACACACTGAGACTTCTTTGTAACCAGTTGTCATACTAACTGGTCTCCTCCTCTTCCTCAGGTGACGAAGAAGAGGGTGTCCTCAAACAGGAAGGGCCAGGATGGCAGAGAGTTCTACAGGAAGCAGAACCTGCCAACCGGCCAATCACAGGCCACTAGCCAACACGCCGGCCAACCACAAGGCCAGGGTAAAGTGGACCCACCCCCTGGCAATAGAAGCCCCGCCCCCTCCGGCCAGCCTGAAGGCATGGCCGCGACGACCACCCAATACACGCCCCCCCGCCAAGCCCCGCCCCACACACCTGGCTCCGCCTCCAAGAGGAGAAACAGGAAGCTGGCGGTCAACTTCCTGCCGGCTAAAGTCTCTGAGTGACGCGTGTGGAGTGGAGGGAGATGAGTTGACTCCTCCTCCTTTTCCTGATCATGTGTTACCCATCTCGTTACTCGACCGCCAGCGACGCCCACTGACAGGACGCTAACATTAGGAAAGCATTGTTTAATTCTAATCTAATTCTGAAACATTTAATCCACATTCAGAGAGACACATGTTACTTACTGCCAGACATTATTCATAATCAGCCTTGGATCTCATCTCGTTTTAAGCCAATTAAACGTCTTGATAAAACAAAAAATACTTTTTAAATCCATTTGTTCGTTTTAACTGTTGAGCAGCAAGGTTTCCACCCAAGTCTCGAGTATCTGGTTGTGTTACCTTAACTGAGCTCAATGTTGGGTTGTGTTACTGTAACTACATTTGCATTGTTGTGTTACCATAACTAAACTCTGTAGCGTTGTATTACCGCTACTCTCCAAAATGTTGTTGTACAATAACTAAACTCCATAACATTGGGTTGTGTTACCGTAACTACACTCTGTGATGTTGTGTTACTGCTACACTCCCTAGCATTCGGTTGTGTCACCCTAGCATTGGGTTGTGTCAACCTAGCGTTGGGTTGCGTCACTCTAGCGTTGTGTTACACACCTCAGTTCTAAATGAATTTATGACTATCTCAAAGGAGGTGGATTTTAATTTTCATGATTTGTTTTAATTCTTTAAGTCTGGATATTTTAAAGGCAGCGTGTTTCTTTGTAGGAAAGCTGTTGAACTGTTTGTACACTGATTGTTTGAAGGCTGTTTCCAGCTGCATGTTGTCTTACTGCCAAGGAATGTGCAGCAAATAAAGTTTCTTTCCTATCGCACAACACAGTGCTTCTGTTCTGGTGAGCAGCCCATTGCTGGACAACCGTTTACCCTGGGCAACTAGACATGTTGACTCTTCACACTCGACATGTTGACATGTTCACACTCAACATGACACTAGTCATGTGGACACTAGACATGTTGACAATAGACATGTTGACATGCTGATGCGAGACATGTGGACATGCTGACACTAGACATGTGGACACTAGACATGTGGACACTAGACAGGTTGACACTAGTCATGTTGACGCTAGTCATGCTGACACTAGTCATGTTGACAATAGGCATGTTGACATTTGGACAGGTTGACACTAGACATGTTGACATGGTTCTGAAGTAAATGCATGTGGTTGCGTTATCCCACTTGTCGTCATTTTCCGTGAGCATGCTAACTAGCTACTGGTAGCTAACAAGCGAGCCTTCTGTTTGAAGTCCCGGGCCGTTGGGAGTGGATCACGGATTTAATTAATGATGTTGGATCATTTGCAGAAATTGGGCGAACACAGGCATTTTCCACTAAATCAGAAATCTACAATATCTTAATGTCGGGGGTACAACCAACCTGTGTTATTTTGAGTTCATTTTTTGATGTGTTCCAAACTGTCCCCAGATGGCCTTCTGGCCATCGATCGCTTCGTCTTAAAGCACACCTCACACATTTCTGCAAATTGGGACAGGGTTCAGTAAATCCTCCCAATTGACCGCCGATGGTCCCCCCCAGGGCTTGTTGTGCTTCCCCGGTTCGTTGCTTTGATTGGTTGTAAGCCTATCCAATAGCGTCCAGAGGCATTGAGGTCTGCGCCTGTTGGGGACACCCTCGGAAATGGACAATGAAGTGCTGAGTCCGGTGTGGACTGGTGCCCTCTCCCCACCCCACCCCCTCCACTGCAGACGCAGACCTCCTCCTGAGAAAGCCCCCCCCCCCACTGCAGGGCTATGCAGAGTCCAGGTGAACTCTGAACAAGTGAGTCTTGAGGTGTATCTCAAAGCTCAGCACTTTGTACTCCGATGTGGGACCCGACACAAGAACACACAACTTAACACATCCACATCACACAGCAGTAAACAATACAACACAATGTGTGAGAGTTTTACTGGTCTGCTGACTCAGAGCACTTCCCATGATGCATCCTGGGAAAGGAAAGGGTGGTGTCTCAAGAGTGAGTGGGAGGAAGTGGGAGGAGACAGGGATCAGAGGGGGAGGAAGACATGAAGACAATAGCTCAGGAGTCCCAGAGTGTTTGTCCGCTCAGCAGAGCTCCGCCGTCACCCCGGGCCGAGAGGAGTCTGAGGAATGCTGCTCTCTGTATGGTAATGAGCAGGTCACATGGTGCATGCTAGGGGGAGGGGAGGTCTTAAACAGGAAGGATCGACGCGTCCCAGTTGGACTTTAACCCAAGGAACCACAGGAACACGGTTTATGCAGCGCCGAGGCTCTGAAGAGCAGAACCCAGAGAGAGAAAGAACACCAACTCTGGAGAGGAGCCACCACCCAACTGGAGACAAGAACAAACCTGTACCTGTAGTACAAAACACAGACTAGACTGACCTGGAGTGAAACACACGGACTAGACTCACCTGGAGAGGAGGAGACACCTGGAGGGAAACACACAGACTAGACTCACCTGGAGAGGAGGAGACACCTGGAGGGAAACAGACAGACTAGACTCACCTGGAGAGGAGGAGTCACCTGGAGGGAAACACACGGACTAGACTCACCTGGAGAGGAGGAGTCACCTGGAGGGAAACACACGGACTAGACTCACCTGGAGAGGAGGAGTCACCTGGAGGGAAACACATGGACTAGACTCACCTGGAGAGGTGGAGTCAGCTGAAGTGAAACACACAGACTAGACTCACCTGGAGAGGAGGAGTCACCTGGAGTGAAACACATGGAAATAAGACGACGACTGGGAAATAAACTCACTCAACGTTAACTTTACCTGTCAAGGTTAAACTGGCCTGGACATGAAACACCTCAACTGACGTTGATCTGACCTAGGAATAACAACTTGCCTGGTCCTAAGACTCACCTGGTGCTAAGACTCACCTGGTGGTTAGACTCACCTGGTGTTTCGACTCACCTGGTGGTTAGACTCACCTGGTGGAGAGACTCACCTGGTGGTTAGACTCACCTGGTGGAGAGACTCACCTGGTGCTGAGACTCACCTGGTGCTAGGACTCACCTGGTGGTTACTCACCTGGTGGTTAGACTCACCTGGTGCTAAGACTCACCTGGTGGTAAAACACACCTGGTGCTAAGACTCACCTGGTGCTAAGACACACCTGGTGGTTAGACACACCTGGTGGTTAGACTCACCTAGTAGTTAGACTCACCTTTTGGATAGATTCACCTGGTTCAGCCAGGATCCGTGGTGTGAAACCGAGTGAGAGACAGTGAGTCCTGTTTAGCCTCTAAGTGGCCCCTCTAGTTGGCCCCCCTAAGTGGTCGCTCTAAGTGCCCTCTCTAAGTGGCCCCTCTGAACCAGCTCTCCCAGGATGCCCACCAACTTCACGGTGGTGCCGGTGAACGACGGGCCCCCAGGACTCCCGGGGGCCCCTGGGAGAGACGGAGGGTCCCCCCCAGGGGCCGCCGTGCCGGAGACCCTGGACAGCGTGTTCAGAGAGGAGGAGGATTCAGGGAACACACCAGGAACCCCCCCCGGTAGGACCCAATTAACCAATCAAGTAAAAGACCTATATAGTTCACTATATAGTTAATTATACAGTGAACGATATGGTGAACTATATAGTTTATTATATAGTTCACTATCGTTCACTTTAGAGTTCATTATATAGTTATTATATAATTATATAGTATACGATAAAGTGAACTATATAGTTCACTATATAGTGATCTAGTTCACTATATAGTTCATTATACATTATATAGTGAACAATATAGTGAACTATACATTTATAGAGTTAACTATATAGTTTATTATATGGTTCACTTTATCGTTCACTTTATAGTTCACTATAGTTCACTATATATTTCACTAAATCACTATATAGTGATCTAGTCCACTATATAGTTCACTATATAGTGAATTATATAGTAAACTATATAGTTCACTATATAATTCACTATATCACTATATAGTTCACTATATAATGATCTAGTTCACTATATAGTTAACTATATTGTGAATTATATAGTAAACTATATAGTTCACTATATCGGTCCCATGACTCTGTTCCCTCCAGGAGACAACCGAAGAGAGACCCGCCCCTTCCTCCCAGACCAGGAAACGGGAGGCTACTATGATGGAAAGAACATGGCATTGTTCGAGGTATCATCATCTATCATCATCTATCATCGTCTATCATCTTTCCCCATCTGTTGGTCCTCCTCGCTGAACTCCTCTCCTCTCTCCCATCTCTCCTCCAGGAGGAGATTGACAGCCACCCCATGGTCTCCTCCCTCCTCAACAAGCTGGCCAACTACACCAACCTAACCCAGGGGGTCCGGGAGCATGAGGAAGCCGAGTACGAGGACGGGGCGCCCAGGGTCACAGTCACGGTAGGAGGGGTCCGGGGGGACCAGGGGCTCCAGAAAAACGTGATTATGCGATCGCATAATTCAACGCATAATCAGCCGAAGCCCGCCTATTCACACGGGGGCAATTTTTGCAAACCCCTCAATGTCATCTCATAAAATTGCATAAATATGCCGCATATTTCATCGCATTTTTTAAGAAAACGTGCCGCATATTCAAGGATTTTTGGCCGCAACAATCACAAAAAAATAATAATCTGGAGGGACTATATATATAGCACTCTCGTAATCTCAGAGCGCCAGAATACTGGACTCAACTCTCTGAGTAACAGGAAGAATCCATCCTGTCAACAGGAAGTCATGATTCACAGCGGAGCAAGGGGGCGGGGACACAGGTTAACCCCTACCAACTCCTTAATGACCTGTCTCTGTACTGTCTAACCCCTACCAACTCCTTAATGACCTGTCTCTGTACTGTCTAACCCCTACCAACTCCTTAATGACCTGTCTCTGTACTGTCTAACCCCTACCAACTCCTTAATGACCTGTCTCTGTACTGTCTAATCCCTACCTGCTCCTGAATGACCTGTCTCTGTACTATCTAACCCCTACCTGCTCCTTAATGACCTGTCTCTGTAATGTTTAACCCCTACCTGCTCCTTAATGACCTGTCTCTGTACTGTCTAACCCCTACCTGCTCCTTAATGACCTGTCTCTGTAATGTTTAACCCCTACCTGCTCCTTAATGACCTGTCTCTGTACTGTCTAACCCCTACCTGCTCCTTAATGACCTGTCTCTGTACTGTCTAACCCCTACCTGCTCCTTAATGACCTGTCTCTGTAATGTTTAACCCCTACCTGCTCCTTAATGACCTGTCTCTGTACTGTCTAACCCCTACCTGCTCCTTAATGACCTGTCTCTGTACTGTCTAACCCCTACCTGCTCCTTAATGACCTGTCTTTGTACTGTCTAACCCCTACCTGCTCCTTAGTGACCTGTCTCTGTACTGTCTAACCCCTACCTGCTCCTTAATGACCTGTCTTTGTACTGTCTAACCCCTACCTGCTCCTTAATGACCTGTCTCTGTACTGTCTAACCCCTACCTGCTCCTTAATGACCTGTCTTTGTACTGTCTAACCCCTACCTGCTCCTTAATGACCTGTCTCTGTACTGTCTAACCCACCTGACAACCTCTGTATGTGTGTGGCCCCAGGGCCCTCAGATGGGGACCTTCATCGGGGTGTACCTGCCCTGCATGCAGAACATCCTGGGAGTCATCCTCTTCCTGCGCCTCACCTGGATCGTCGGGACCGCCGGCGTCCTGGGAACCTTCGCCATCGTCTTCATGTGCTGCGCCTGCGTGAGTATAGAGTTCACACTCACTAGTTAGGGGCAGAGCTGACACTCACTAGTGAGTATAGAGCTCAGTTCACTAGTGAGGACCAGAGCTCACACTTACTAGTGAGGACCGGAGCTCACACTCACTAGTGAGGACCAGAGCTCACACTAAATAGTGAGGACTAGAGCTCACAGTCACTAGTGAGTATTGAGCTCATTATCACTAGTGAGTGCTAAGCTCACACTCACAAGTGAGGGCTAGAGCTCACATTCACAAGTGAGGGCTAGAGCTCACATTCACAAGTGAGGGCTAGAGCTCACATTCACAAGTGAGGGCTAGAGCTCACAATCACTAGTGAGTATAGAGCTCAATCTCACTAGTGAGTATAGAGCTCAAACTCACTAGTGAGGACCAGGGCTCAAACGCATTAGCAAGAGCTAGAGCTCAAGCTCATTAGTGAGTCCCAGGAGACAGTAGAGGAGCGTATGGCCAGTGGTGTGTCCTTGTCAGATGTTGATTTTCTGCTCTGCAGACCATGTTGACGGCCATCTCAATGAGCGCCATAGCAACCAACGGTGTGGTGCCAGGTAAAGTAGCTCTTTGATATTGTTATTGATATAATTACCCCCATTCTCATTATGTTGCTACCTGGTCTGATCTTCTGGTTCTTGCTCCTGGACCAGCTGGGGGGGCCTACTACATGATCTCCAGATCTCTGGGGCCCGAGGTCGGGGGGGCTGTCGGACTCTGCTTCTACCTGGGAACCACCTTCGCAGGGTCCCTGTACATACTGGGAACCATCGAGATACTGCTGGTACGTACTGGGACTGGGACTGGGACATACTGGTTGTACTGGTCCAGACTGTGTCTGTCCCTCAGACCTCCATCGTTCCCTCTACTTGGTGTACTGGTCCAGACTGTACTGGGTGTACTGGTCCAGACTGTGTTCTCCTCTACTGGGTGTACTGGTCCAGACTGTGTCCTCCTTTACTGGGTGTACTGGGTGTACTGGTCAAGACTGTGTTCTCTTCTACTGGGTGTATGGGTTGTACTAGTCCAAACTGGGTTCTTCTCTACTGGGTGTACTGGTCAAGACTGTTCTCCTCTACTGGGTGTACTGGGTGTACTGGTCCAGACTGTACTGGGTGTACTGGTCCAGACTGTGTTCTCCTCTACTGGGTGTACTGGTCCAGACTGTGTCCTCCTTTACTGGGTGTACTGGGTGTACTGGTCAAGACTGTGTTCTCTTCTACTGGGTGTACGGGTTGTACTAGTCCAAACTGGGTTCTTCTCTACTGGGTGTACTGGTCCAGACTGTTTTCCTCTACTGGGTGTACTGGGTGTACTGGTCCAGACTGTGTTCTCCTCTACTGGGTGAACTGGTCCAGACTGTACTTGGTGGACTGGTCCAGACTGTGTTCTCCTCTACTGGGTGTACTGGGTGTACTGGTCCAGACTGTACTGGGTGTACTGGTCCAGACTGTACTTGGTGTACTGTTCCAGACTGTGTTCTCCTCTACTGGGTGTACTGGGTGTACTGGTCCAGACTGTACTGGGTGTACTGGTCCAGACTGTGTGTGTCCCCAGACCTACATCGTGCCGTCCAGCGGGGTGTTTGTGGCGGCGCGGCCGGAGGACGAGGCCTGGGCCACCAGCAACAACCTGCGGGTGTACGGCAGCGCCTGCCTGGCCCTCATGGCGCTGGTCGTGTTCGTGGGCGTCAAGTAAGACTCATGACAGATAGATATGTTTCATATAATGTACACATTCAGCTGTGTGTGTGGGTATAGAGACACACACACAACTGTATTAGTATATATAACGGCTGTATACAACCGCTGTATTGGTATATAACAGCTGTATTGGTATATAACACCTGTATATAACACCTGTATTGGTATATATACCTGTAATAGTTTATAACAGCTGTATTGGTATATAACAGTTGTATTGGTATATAACAACTGTATATAACGGCTGTATAAAACAGCTGTATTGGTATATAACAGTTGTATTGGTATATAACAGCTGTATATAACGGCTGTATAAAACAGCTGTATTGGTATATAACAGCAGTATATAACACCTGTTGTATATCACCTGTGGTCTCAGGTATGTGAACAAGCTGGCGCTGGTGTTCCTGGCCTGTGTGGCGTTGTCCCTCATGGCCATCTACGCTGGGGTCATCCGCACCGTCATCGAAACGCCCGACTTCCCGTACGTCCGTTACGCATGCTACAGTACTAGTACTACAGTTACTACACCTCTAGTAGTATGCTACCATCTGCTTTTATACCACAATATTTGCCTCCAGTGAATAGTCCTCAATTATGGTAAGAGTCTAATACTGTGTAGCTGCACGCGATGACTAGCTAAAATGCTATACTCACCATTATAATTGGCCCGGTACTGACTCCAAAGTAGCTAACATGGTGTACATCATCTTCTCAACTCTAACTCTGTTCTCTTTGCTGTAGGATCTGCCTGCTCGGAAACCGTTCTATGAAGAACGATAAGTTTGATAAGTGTGCTAAGACGGAGCTGGTGAACAACGAGACCCAGACCACACTCCTCTGGGCTTTGTTCTGCAATGGCTCGCACCTCAACGCCACCTGTGATGAGTACTTCACTCTCAACAACGTCACGGAGATGCCTGGAATACCTGGCCTACTTAGTGGAGTCATCAAAGGTGAGCCAATACCTGTAGATACCTGGTCCTGTACAGGTGAGGGTTACCTGGTCCTGTACAGGTGAGGGTTACCTGTTCCTGTACAGGTGAGGGTTACCTGGTCCTGTACAGGTGAGGGTTACCTGGTCCTATAAAGGGTGAGGGTTACCTGGTCCTATACAGGTGAGGGTTACCTGTAGACACCTGGTCCTATACAGGTGAGGGTTACCTGGTCCTATAAAGGGTGAGGGTTACCTGATCCTGTACAGGTGAGGGTTACCTGATCCTGTACAGGTGAGGGTTACCTGGTCCTATAAAGGGTGAGGGTTACCTGGTCCTATACAGGTGAGGGTTACCTGTAGACACCTGGTCCTATACAGGTGAGGGTTACCTGGTCCTATAAAGGGTGAGGGTTACCTGATCCTGTACAGGTGAGGGTTACCTGATCCTGTACAGGTGAGGGTTACCTGGTCCTATACAGGTGAGGATTACCTGTAGACACCTGGTCCTATACAGGTGAGGGTTACCTGGTCCTGTACAGGTGAGGGTTACCTGGTCCTATACAGGTGAGGGCTATTCCAGAGGAAGGATGATATATGAAATGATACAATGTGTGTGTGTGTGTGTGTGTGTGTGTGTGTGTGTGTGTGTGTGTGTGTGTGTGTGTGTGTGTGTGTGTGTGTGTGTGTGTGTGTGTGTGTGTGTGTGTGTGTGTGTGTGTGTAGATAACCTGTGGGGGTCCTACGGGCCGGCGGGGGTCTTCGTGGAGAGGCGTGGCAGCGTGTCAGAGGAGGTCCAGGAGAACCTGGTCATGGATAAACCCTACGTCCTCAACGACATCTCCACCTTCTTCACCCTGCTGGTCGGCATCTACTTCCCCTCCGTCACAGGTAGCACTTTACTCTACACTCTACTAACCTCTATTGTAGCACTCTGCTCTACACTCTACTAAACGCTATTGTAGCACTCTGCTCTACACTCTACTAAACTCTATTGAAGCACTCTACTCTACACTCTACCAAGCTCTCTTGTAGCACTCTAATCAAAACTTCTAAACTCGATTGTAGCACTCTACTCCAAACCACTAAACTCTATTGTAGTACTCTACTCTACACTCTACTATACTCTATTGAAGCACTCTACTCTAAACTACTAAACTCTATTGTACCACTCAACTCTACATCTACCAAACTATATTGTAGAACTCTACTCTAAACTCTACTTAACTCTATTGTAGCACTCTACTCTAAGACTCCACTAAGCCTTGTTGTAGTACTGTATTCTAAATACTACTCAACTATATTGTAGTACTTTACTCTACATTCTACTATACTCTTTTGTAGTACTCTACATTCTACTATACTCTATTGAGGTACTGTACTCTACTCTGAATTATGCTCTACTCTTTGACCCTATTGTCTGAGTGTTGGATTCTACTGTGTGACCCTCTTCTCTATTGTCCTGGCTGCTGTTTCTACTGTGATTCTACTCAGGCATCATGGCGGGCTCCAACAGGTCAGGTGACCTCCGTGACGCCCAGAGGTCCATCCCCGTGGGAACCATCCTGGCCATCGCCACTACCTCCCTCATCTGTATCCTCCCCCCGTTACCATGGTTAAATGTTCACCCCGTCACCATGGTTACATGTACTGTACACCCCGTCACCATGGTTACATTTACACCCCGTCACCAATATGCTCACCCCGTTACCATGGTTACATGTTTGTGTGTGAGTAGCCCTGGTTTCATGATGGCACAGTGCTACAGAGTGGCCCTACCAACTAACACAAAGTGTGAGTCTGCATATATACACTGCCTGCCTGTGGCCATGGTTACCTCCTCTTAGGGGGCCTGTTGTCCCTCTTAACGACCCATAAGACATGTCCTGCGTGGTTTTGTTCGGGGCCTGCATTGAAGGCGTTCTCCTCAGAGACAAGTGGGTACAGAAAGGTCAAGGATCAACCCTTTATCACATGAGACGAGTGGGTACAGAAAGGTCAAGGGTCAATCCTTTATCACATGAGACGAGTGGGCACAGAAAGGTCAAGGGTCAACCCTTTATCACATGAGACGAGTGGGTACAGAAAGGTCAAGGATCAATCCTTTATCACATGAGACGAGTGGGCACAGAAAGGTCAAGGGTCAACCCTTTATCAAATGAGACAAGTGGGTACAGAAAGGTCAAGGGTCAACCCTTTATCACAAGAGACAAGTGGGCACAGAAAGGTCAAGAGTCAACGCTTTATCACATCCTTCACACATGTATTAACAGAGGCTGATTATGAAGAGGCTAATGTCCTCTTCATGCTACATGGTTCCTGCTTCAGGTTAGATCAGGGAGGAGGTATCTAAGGTGCCTTCGGACCAGGGAGGAGGTATCTAAGGTGTCTTCAGACCAGGGAGGAGGAATCTAAGGTGCCTTCAGACCAGGGAGGAGGTATCTAAGGTGTCTTCAGACCAGGGAGGAGGTATCTAAGGTGCCTTCAGACCAGGGAGGAGGTATCTAAGGTGTCTTCATGGTCTTCAGGTTCGGAGCCTCGGTGGGGAAGAACCTTGTGATTGGGACACTGGCCTGGCCGTCACCCTGGGTCATCGTGATTGGCTCCTTCTTCTCCTGCTGTGGGGCGGGGCTTCAGAGCCTCACCGGCGCCCCCCGGTTGCTGCAGGCGATAGCGAGAGACGGCATCATCCCCGCCCTGCAGGTCCTTACACACAAACACACGCACAAAAACACGCACACACACGTGCACCCACACATACCCACACACACAGACACACAAACACGCACACACACGCACAGACACACACACACACAGACACACAGAGACACACACTCACACACTCATGCACACAGGCATGTCTCTGTTTACTGACTGTGTGTGTGTAGGTGTTCGGCCATGGGAAGGCTAATGGCGAGCCCACCTGGGCGCTCCTGATGACCGTGGGGATCTGTGAGATCGGGATCCTGATCGCCTCGCTGGACGCCGTCGCCCCCATCCTCTCCATGTGTGGAACCACACACTGGTGTTACACACACACTGGTGTCACACACACACACACACACACACAAACACACACACACACACACGCTGGTGTTACACCCGTCCTCACTAGCTGCTGTGTGTGTTCAGGTTCTTCCTGATGTGTTACCTCTTCGTGAACCTGGCCTGTGCCGTCCAGACCCTCCTCAGGACCCCTGCCTGGAGACCCCGCTTCAAGTTCTACCACTGGTGTGTTTGTGTGTCTCAAAGTGTGTGTGTGTGTGTGTCTTAATGTGTGTGTGTGTGTGTGTGTACGGTAACATGTGTGTGTGTGTTTGTGTGTGTGTGTGTGTGTGTCTGTATGTGTGTGTGTCCAGGACGCTGTCCTTCCTGGGGATGAGTCTGTGTCTGTCCCTCATGTTCATCTCCTCCTGGTACTACGCCCTGGTTGCCATGGTGATCGCTGGCTGCATGTACAAGTACATCGAGTACCGAGGGTGAGGCACACCACATCACCTGTCTACCTACCCACCCGTCTGCCTGCTTCCCTCTCTCCCTCTCTACCTGTCTCCCTTTCTACCTCTGTACCTCTCTCCCTCTCTACCTGTCTCCCTCTCTACCTGTCTCCCTCTCTCCCTCTACCTTTCTACATGTCTCCCTCTCTACCTGTCTCCCTCTCTCCCTGTCTCCCTGTCTACCTGACTACCTGTCTGTGTGCAGGGCGGTGAAGGAGTGGGGAGACGGGATCCGAGGGTTATCTCTCAACGCGGCACGCTACGCCCTGATCCGCCTGGAGGAGGCACCGCCGCACACCAAGAACTGGCGGTATGTATCTGTCTGTCTGTCTGTCTGTCTGTCTGTGTGTGTATCTGTCTGTCTGTCTGTCTGTGTGTGTATCTGTCTGTCTGTCTGTCTGTCTGTCTGTCTGTCTGTCTGTCTGTCTGTCTGTCTGTCTGTGTGTGTATCTGTCTGTCTGTCTGTCTGTCTGTCTGTCTGTCTGTCTGTCTGTCTGTCTGTCTGTCTGTCTGCCTTTGTGGTTCTTAGTTATTAACTATTTCTGAACCTCGTTCGAGGAATTCTCCTCTCTCTGGAACAGGATACTCCAAATGTGCATAACCCTAGTTAACCCTAGCTAACCGTAGTTAAACCTAGTTTACCCGAGTGAACCATAGCTAAACCTAGCTAACTCTAGTTAACCCTAGCTAATCATGGCTAAACCTAGCCAACCCTAGTTAACCATAGCTAACCATAGCTAAACCTATCTAACCCTAGTTAACCGAAGCTTACCATAGCTAAACCTAGCTAATCCTAGTTAACCCTAGCTAACCATAGCTAACCCAACCTTACCCTGCCTATCCCTAGCCTAGCCAAGCTGAGCTAAACCCAGCAAACCCAAGCTAACCGTTGTTAACCTAGCTAAACCGAGCATACCCTAGCTAACCAAACCTAACACTGGCTAACCCACGCTAACCGTAGTCAATCATAGCTAAACCTAGTTAACCTGAGCTAACCATAGTTAACTCTAGTTATCACGAGTTAACCCTTGTTAATTCTAGCTTGTAGGAAGTTTGGGACTGGTCCCCAGTCCACTGACCCAGTGCTCTGAGATTGGTCCCCAGTCCTCACCCAGTGTTCTGGGACTGGTCCCCAGTCCACTGACTCAGTGCTTTGGGACTGGTCCTGAGTCCTCATGTAGCGTTCTGGGACTGGTCCCCAGTCCACTGACCCAGTGCTCTAGGTGGGACTGGTCCCCGCTCACCCAGTGCTCTGGGACTGGTCCCCAGTACACTGACCCAGTGTTGTCCCCCAGCCCCCAGCTGCTGGTCCTGTGTAAGCTGGACTCTGAGCTGGAGGTGAAGCACCCCAGACTGCTGTCCCTCACCACCCAGATGAAGGCTGGGAAGGGGCTGACCATCGTCAGCTCGGTCCTGGAGGGCACCTACATGGGCCGGGGGGCCGAGGCCAAGACTGGAGAGCAGGTGAGGGGGGGATCGAGGGGGGGGGGAGTGGGGTGTTGAGGGGGGGAGGGGGGAGGGAGGGAGGATCATTTTGTGGACAGATCAACGTGTAATCAAAGTGTAGGATGTGATGTCACTGTTCCCGTCTCCAGAGGCTGAAGGCGGCCATGCAGGAGGAGAAGACCAAGGGCTTCAGCCACGTGGTGGTGACCTCCAGCCTGAGGGACGGCTTCAGCCTGCTGGTCCAGGCCGCCGGGCTGGGGGGCATGAAGCACAACACAGTGCTGCTGGCCTGGCCCGCCGGCTGGAGGGGGGCGCCGGACTACTGCTGGAAGAACTTCATAGGTACTAATACTACTAAAACTTCTAGTACTAATTCTAATACTACTACTGGAGGGGGGCCTGGACTACTGCTGGAAGAACTTCATAGGTACTAATACTACTAAAACTTCTAGTACTAATTCTAATACTACTACTGGAGGGGGGGCTAGACTACTGCTGGAAGAACTTCATAGGTACTAATACTGCTAGTGCTACTAGTACTTATGCTACTCGTACTAATACTAGTACTACTACTGGAGGGGGGCCCCAGACTACTGCTGGAAGAACTTCTAGATAATGTATTACTGCTAATACTAGTACTACTACAATATTAATACTACTAGTACAAGTAATACTATGATAATAATACTTCTACTTGAGGGAGGCGAAGAACTTAATAGGTACTAATACTACTAGTACTTTTTCTCATACTACTAGTACTAATACTACGAGTGACACTAATACGATACTAATGCTACTACTGGAGGGGAGTGAAGGACTACTGCTCAAAGAACTTCATAGGTACTAATACTACTCGTACTAATACTACTAGAACTAGTACTAATACTACTACTGGAGGGGGCACAATAATACTGCTGGAAGGTAATAATATTACTAGTACTACTTCTAATACTACTACTAGTACTAATACTACTACTAGCATTAATACTACTGAAGGCAGGCACAGGACGCGTACTGCTGGAAGAACTTCAGAGGTACAGTACTAGTACTAGTAGTAGTAGAAGAAGTACTACTACTAGTCTTGCTATTACTATTCCTGCTACTACTAGTCCTACTACTAGTCCTATTAGTACTACTATTACTAGTAAAACACATGACCTCCTCCAGAGACGGTGAGGGAGACCACCTCGGCCCACCAGGCCCTGCTGGTGGCTAAGAACATCGACCGTTTCCCCGGTAACCAGCAGCGTCTGGAGGGCACGGTGGACGTGTGGTGGATCGTCCACGACGGAGGCCTCCTCATGCTGCTGCCCTTCCTGCTGAAACAACACAAGGTAACGCACCACCCAATGCACCACCCAATGTAACCCTGTCTGCACCACCCAATACACCACCCAATACACCTGTCCGCACCACCCAATACACCTGTCTGCACCACCCAATACACCACCCAATACACCTGTCCGCACCACCCAATACGCCTGTCTGCACCACCCGATACACCACCCAATACACCTGTCTGCACCACCCAATACACCTGTCTGCACCACCCAATACACCACCCAATACACCTGTCCCCACCACCCAATACACCTGTCTGCACCACCAGATACACCACCCAATACACCTGTCTGCACCACCCAATACACCTGTCTGCAACACCCGATACACCACCCAATACACCTGTCTGCACCACCCAATACACCTGTCTGCACCACCTAATACACCACCCAATACACCAACCAATGTAAGCCTGTCTGCCCCCCGAATACACCTGTCTGCACCCCCCAATACACCACCCCATGTTACTCCTGCTGAAACAACACAAGGTAAACCTGTCTGCACCAACCATCAGTCTCTCTACCTTTCTGTCTCTCTACTTGTCTGTCTCTAAGCTGTCTGTCTCTCTGCCTTTCGGTCTCTAACCTGCCTCTCTCTAACCTGTCGTCTCTCTACCTGTCTGTCTCCAGGTGTGGAAGCAGTGCAGGATGCGTATCTTCACTGTTGCCCAGATGAATGATAACTCCATCCAGATGAAGAAGGACCTCCAGATGTTCCTGTACCAACTTCGCCTGGACGCCCAGGTGGAGGTAGTGGAGATGGTGAGTCCCTCCACCTCCGCCTGGACGCCCAGGTGGAGGTGGTGGAGATGGTGGTGGAGGTGGTGGGGGTGGAGGTCGAGGTGTTGAGTCTCTGGCCTGCTATGTTTCTAGACCCCACTGCCCAGACCCCACCCTGGGCAGTGAGGATCAGGACCAGGTGGGGGTGAGGACCAGGTGGGGGTGGGGACCAGGTGGGGGTGAGGACCAGGTGGGGGTGGGGACCAGGTGGGGGTGAGGACCAGGTGGGGGTGGGGACCAGGTGGGGGTGAGGACCAGGTGGGGGTGGGGACCAGGTGGGGGTGGGGACCAGGTGTCTGCTCTGTTGATGGCAAAAAAAAGATTGGTTTTACCTCTGTGAAATGTATTGTAAAAGGTCATCCCCCTCTCTCTCTCTCTCTCTCTCTCTCTCTCTCTCTCTCTCTCTCTCTCTCTCTCTCTCTCTCTCTCCCTCTCTCAGCATGAGAGTGATATCTCAGCCTTCACCTATGAGAAGACTCTGGTGATGGAGCAGAGATCTCAGATGCTCAAACAGATGCAGCTGTCTCGCAACGAGCGGCAGAGAGAGGTAAGGTTCCTAAGAGAGAGAGAGAGAGAGAGCGCTCCTCTGCCCTAGCTTCCTATCGCTAGCTGCTGTCCTGAGAACATGAGGAGGTAGAGGCAGCAGGGTGGTGGACTCTCAGAGGAGGACTATTGGGACGTGGCTCAGACTCCAGCTCACTCCCTGACCTCTGACCTCAGGCCCAGCTGATCCACGACCTCAACACGGCGTCTCATTGTTCGAGCAGCCAGCGGGCGGCGCCGGAGCAGGTCCAGATGACCTGGACCAAAGAGAAGCTGATCACCGAGAGGAACCGCCACAGGGAGGGCGTGGGGGTGAAGGACCTGTTCAGCATGAGGCCGTAGGTACACCTGTCTGTCTGCCCGTCTGTCTGTCTGTCTGTCTGTCTGTTCAGCATGAGGCCGTAGGTACACCTGTCTGTCTGCCTGTCTGTCTGTCTGTCTGTCTGTCTGTCTGTTCAGCATGAGGCCGTAGGTACACCTGTCTGTCTGCCCGTCTGTCTGTCTGTCTGTCTGTTCAGCATGAGGCCGTAGGTACACCTGTCTGTCTGCCCGTCTGTCTGTCTGTCTGTCTGTTCAGCATGAGGCCGTAGGTACACCTGTCTGTCTGCCTGTCTGTCTGTCTGTCTGTCTGTTCAGCATGAGGCCGTAGGTACACCTGTCTGTCTGCCTGTCTGTCTGTCTGTTCAGCTTGAGGCCGTAGGTACACCTGTCTGTCTGCCTGTCCGTCTGTCTGTCTGGCTGTTCAGCATGAGGCCGTAGGTACACCTGTCTGTCTGCCTGTCCGTCTGTCTGTCTGTCTGTTCAGCATGAGGCCATAGGTACACCTGTCTGTCTGCCTGTCTGTCTGTCTGTCCGTGTGTCTGCCTAGCTAACCTGTCGGTTCAAAATGAATCAGACAGGTGAGTCTATCCACCTGACCACCTGTGTGTCTGATGGTTTTGTGTTTTACATATTTTTATACATTATACTACTTGAAACATTATAAAAACGTATTTGTATAAACATGTTCATACATATGCATGTGAATGTTCTTGAAGTAATTATTAATGTTCTTCATTTTTGTCTCTTTTTCAGGGAATGGGAAAATCTGTGAGTCACTTTATTTTTACCATTTCATTCAATAATGCTTGTGCTAATCATCAACTAAACTATTCATCATTCACATTTGCATTACATTCAGGGTGTTCATCAGACGCTATTATCCAAAGAGACTTAAAACAAGTCCATTTGGCATAAGAAAGAGGGACAACAATATTGCTGTCAGATATTCAAAGAAGAAGTGCCAAATTAAAATATATCAATATAATTTCAAAGCATTATACAATATAATAAATATTTTATCTAAACAATATTAATATTATAAACAAAATGTAACAATATAATATATTATATCATTGAAAAAATAGTAGTAATCACTTAAACTTGAGTATGATGATGATGTTGTGGTTGCCCAGTAACCACTCCAACATGATGATCATGATGTTGTGGTTGCCTAGTAACCGATCCAACGTGCGGAGGATGCACACGGCCGTCAAACTGAACGCAGCCGTGCTCACCAAGTCCCAGAACGCCGAGCTGGTCCTGCTCAACATGCCAGGACCCCCGCGCAACGCAGAGGGGGACCAGAACTGTATCCTCTAACTACTGCTCATACTGCTGCTCATACTGATACTAATACTACTAGTACTGCTGTAATACTACTACTAATACTACTCTTACTAATACTATTACTACTACACTACCGCTCATACTGTTACTAATACTATTAGTACTGCTGTAATACTACTACTAATGCTACTCATATTGATACTAATACTACTACACTACTGCTCATACTGTTACTTATATTATTAGTACTGCTCTAATACTATTACTGATACTACTCATACTGATTCTAATACTACTAGTCTAGTATTACTGCTCTAATACTACTCATACTGATCCTAATATTACTAGTCCAGTAGTACTGTTCTAATACTACTCATACTGACACTAATACTACTACCCTACCAGTCATACTGATGCTTCTACTTCTAGTACTGCTCTAATACTATTACTACTACTACTCACACTGACACTAATACTACTAGTACTGCAGTAATACCACTACTGCTACCCTACTATCAGCGCTGAGCTCCTGAACCGGGCGTCAGACATGGAGTTCCTGGAGGTGCTGATGGAGGGTCTGGAGCGGGTGCTGCTGATCCGGGGGGGGGGGCGCGAAGTCATCACCATCTACTCCTAGAGGGGGGGGGGGGGCGAAGTCATCACTATCTACTCCTAGAGGGGGGGGGGGGCATCACCATCTACTCCTAGAGGGGGGGGGGGGGGGCATCACCATCTACACCTAGAGGGGGGGGGGGGGTCATCACCATCTACTCCTAGAGAGGGTGGGGGGGGGGTCATCACCATCTACTCCTAGAGGGGGGGGGGGGCATCACCATCTACTCCTAGAGGGGGGGTCTACTCCTGGGTGAGGGGGGGAATACAACTAGCCATCCCAATAGCAACTCGCCACATTGCCAGCAATGTGGCGATTTGCTATTGGGATGGCTAGTTGTATTCATCAGAGCCAACAACTGACTAGCAACGAACTAACTACTGAAGAGCAAAAGTGCTGCCAACTTTTTTTTTTTTTTACATTGTTCTCAAACTTTAGCACAATGCTAAAGTCATTCTGTGAATGGGAGGAATGTAATGTAACCTTTTGTATAAACTAATATTGTTCTTTAGTTGATAAACTTGAAAAGTATAGATTTGATTTGATCTGCATCCCACTTGTTTGCTGTGTGTGTGTGTGTGTGTGTGTGTGTGTCTAATGCGTAAGTGTGTTATATTTGTCCCATTGTAATAAAACGTCACTTCTTTATGTCTTCTGATATCAATCATCACCAATTTTGTCTATTGTGTCTATACACACACACACACACACACACACACACACACACACACACACACACACACACACACACACACACACACACACACACACACACACACACACACACACACACACACACACACACACACACACACACACACACAGCCCCATGCTGAGTCAGTGAACGTTAATTTGATTCATGGTGAGGCTGCTCATTAAAATGTTTTTCTCTCTCCTCCTCTTCTCTCCTCCTCTCCTCTCTCCTCCTCTTCCCTCCTCTCTTCTCCTCTCCACTCCTCCTCCTCTCCTCTCCCCCTCTCATTCCTTATCGCTATTGTATTTTAGTGTGTGTGTGTGTGTGTGTGTGTGTGTGTGTGTGTGTGTGTGTGTGTGTGTGTGTGTGTGTGTGTGTGTGTGTGTGTGTGTGTGTGTGTGTGTGTGTGTGTGTGCGTGCGTGTGTGCGTGTGTGCGTGGTGTTTGATGATCATGCTGTGTGTGTGTGTGTGTGTGTGTGTGTGTGTGTGTGTGTGTGTGTGTGTGTGTGTGTGTGTGTGTGTGTGTGTGTGTGTGTGTGTGTGCATGTAGAGGGATTGTCAGGCCACTGTTGCTACCTTATATAACCCCCCCCCCCAACATGTTATTAATTATTTTAATTATTTTAATGAGAGATTAAATGAGTTCTGTCATCTGTGGGAACCGACCGCCGAGATGCCTTTGTTTTAGTAAGAAGAAGAAACACACAAATACACAGACGCACACACACAACCATGCACCCACGCTGCTAGGTGTAGCAGCTAGGTATTGTGTAGCAGCTAGGTGTTGTGTTGGAGCTAGGTGTTGTGGAGCAGCTAGGTGTTTTGTAGCAGCTAGGTGAGGCAGCTAGGTGTTGTGTAGCAGCTAGGTGTAGAAGCTAGGTGTTGTGTAGCAGCTAGGTGTAGCAGCTAGGTGTTGTGTAGCAGCTAGGTGTAGCAGCTAGGTGTTGTGGAGCAGCTAGGTGTTTTGTAGCAGCTAGGTGTAGCAGCTAGGGGTTGTATAGCAGCTAGGTGCAGTAGCTTGGTGTAGCAGCTAGGTGTTGTCTAGCACCTAAGTGTAGCAGTTGGTGTTGTGTAACAGCTAGGTGTTGTGTAGAAGCTAGGTGCAGTAGATAGGTGTAGCAGCCCGGTGTTGTGTAGCACCTAGGTGTAGCAGTTGTTGTTGTGTAGCAGCTACGTGCAGCAGCTAGGTGTTGTGTTGGGGCTAGGTGTTGTGTTGGGGCTAGGTGTTGTGTTGGGGCTGGGTGTTGTGTTGGAGCTAGGTGTTGTGTTGGGGCTAGGTGTTGTGTAGCAGCTAGGCGTTGTGTTGGGGCTAGGTGTTGTGTTTGGGCTAGGTGTTGTGTAGCAGATAGGCGTTGTGTTGGGGCTAGGTGTTGTGTTTGGGCTAGGTGTTGTGTAGCAGCTAGGTGTTGTGTTGGAGCTAGGTGTTGTGTTGGGGCTAGGTGTTGTGTTGGGGCTAGGTGTTGTGTTGGGGCTAGGTGTTGTGTTGGGGCTGGGTGTTGTGTAGCAGCTAGGTGTTGTGTAGCAGCTAGGTGTTGTGTAGCACTGGTGTTGTGTTGTGTTAGTAGTGTTGGGCCGCTGGTGTTTTCAGGAGTCAACTTTCCGAGTCTGATTTTGAATCCAGAGAACTGAGAGGGTCTTTGTAGCGACGGGAGGGGGGAGAGTGAGTGTGCGTGTGTCTGAGAGAGTGGTTTCTGTGTGTGAGGGCGAGGTAGAGAGAGTGAGAGAGAGGGGAGGCAAAGTCCCAGAGATCTCCTTCTTGGTCGCTCCTCTCCCAGTCGACTCAACTCTTACTTGTAAACTTTGTGGATTTTAAAGCTTTCAGACGGATCGAAGCAGCGGACGAGACATGGCCGTCCTGCGGTGAGGAACCCAGCTCGCCGTTCAGGGGGGTTGGGGGCGGGGGGGGGAGGGGTTCTGTGGTCAGGGTTCCTGGGGGGCAGGGGGGTCCTGGGTGGTGGTGAGGGGTCCTGGGGGGTGGTGGGGGGTCATGGGGGGTGGTGAGGGGTCCTGGGGGGATGGTGAGGGGTCCTGGGGGGTTGTGGGGGGTCCTGGGGGGTGGTGGGGGTCCTGGGGGTTGGTGAGGGGGTCCTGGGGGTTGGTGAGGGGTCCTGGGGGGTGGTGAGGGGTCCTGGGGGGTGGTGAGAGGTCCTGGGGGGCAGGGGGGGTCCTGGGGAGGGTGAGGGGTCCTGGGGGATGGGGAGGGGTCCTGGGGCAGGGAGGGGTCCTGGGGGGGTGTTGAGGGGTCCTGGGGGGGTGTTGAGGGGTCCTGTGGGGTGGTGAGGGGTCCTGGGGCAGGGAGGGTTCCTGGGGCGCTGAGACTGATCCCGGTGGTCCTTCCTGCAGGCTCTCCAGGGGGTGTGTGTCCGTGAGTCTGATGCTGTGGAGCTGTCTGTCCACCGCTGCTGTCCAGACAGAAGGTAACTCTCTTTAATAACGGAGAATTTGAAGCAGAAATGCACTATTATTTAATTGCCGGGAGGGCAGGGGGGGTCCTGGGAGGCAGGGGGGGGTCCTGGGGACTACAGCTAGGGTGCCTATCCACAGGGTGTAGGGTGCGTGCTTGAGGGTCTACAGGTAGGGTGCCTCCCTACACCCTGTTGGTAGGCGCCCTACACCCTGTAGGGAGGTGCCCTATCTGTAGACCCTAGAGCACTTACCCTTAACCCAACCACTAGGCACCCTCAAGGGGCAACATATATTCCCATTACTGTGCTGCGACCCTAATGAATCACAATCAGAATTAATTGGTTTTATTACATTATATTAATTACTTTTTGTACAAGTACACAAGAGTCAAATTATTACAGTATGCTTGGCAACTCAACACACACATACAACATAGCAGCAACAATACAACATAAATTAAGTAGATACATTTAGTTAAAGATCCCATGGCATGAAAATTTCACTTTCTGAGGTTTTCTAACATTAATATGAGTTCCCCTAGCCTACCTATGCTCCCCCAGTAGCTAGAAATTCCGTTGGGTGTAAAACGAGCACGAGGCATTCTGCTCCGCCCTCGAAAAAACTAAGTTCAGAAGCGCCATTTTGGAATTGTCCCCGTATGTCGTCATACAGGGATATGCCACCTCCCCTTTCTCTGCCTTGCCAGCGCAGAGAATTTGGCCCGCCAATGAGATACGACCGTGCGAGCGCCACGTGTGTGTATGTGTGTGTGTGTGTGTGTGTGTGTGTGTGTGTGTGTGTGTGTGTGTGTGTGTGTGTGTGTGTGTGTCTGTGTCTGTGTCTGTGGGTGTGGGTGTGGGTGTGGGTGTGTGTGGGTGTGATTACACACACTGTAACGCAAGTGTGAAGGACATGAACCGCCACATGGAGGAGAAAGGGATTGTTGCCCGCGAATGTCTCCTGCTTGAGCCCCGCTTCCCGCAGCCGAGGGACCACCGCCTCGGCGCTGCCTGCCGCCGAGGCGGTGGTCCCTCGGCAGCCAGGCTCCGGCGGGAGACAACTGCAGTCAACAATCCCTTTCTCCTCCATGTCGTGGTTCAGTCTACTTCAGATCGATGTGTACGTGGAAAAACCAGAGACATCAGGGAACCCGACGCAGTCGTTTGAGATTCATAATATCGTCTGGAGGCTCACACAGCTTTTGGCGGTAATAATATATATTATTTGATATAGATATCTATGTATAATATGATATTATTTAGATATAGAGCTCCAGGACTCCTGCCGGAGCACCCAGAGCATTCTAGAATATTTACAGAACACAACCGAAGGCTGTGTGCGCCTCGCCATTGCGATACATCCGCTGTAAACACAGCGCATGGTACCGTGGCAGCAAGCTGCTCACTCTCACCCTCCACCTTGACCCGCCTCTCTCCTCCTCATTTGCAAGCTACAGACACCGAAACGGCGCGTTTGGGGAAAGCTCAATGTGCGACTGGCTCGTAGTTGCCGTACTTCAGCACCACGGCTGAATTTCGGGAACGTCTTTAAATACTGTGTTTTGGGCCCACTAATACCTATATTAAAGCATCCATAAAGTAGCATGCCATGGGACCTTTAAAAATACATAAAATAAGTAAAAATAAGTATGAAAAATAAGTAACAAATAATTGATAAGTGATCGAGTGGTATTGGTACCAGCCATGGTTGATTGTAGATGACCTGTGCCCCTAAGAAAGCACGATGATCATCACTATGGATTGGCTTATTAGTATTTCAGAATGTGTCAAAAATACATCAGTGTTACTCGTATTTGTCCCATAAACAACACATGGGAAGTCTTTAGTGAACATGGGAAGACTTTAGTGAGCATGGGAAGTCTTTAGTGAACATAGGAAGTCTATAGTGAGGTTTCGATGTCATTAGTGAGCATTCGAACATACAAAGGTGTGAAGGGAGGGTGTGTTAGGCTTAAGTCAGTGTTGGAAGTCGTGTTTCTTCAGACCTCAGTATTGCCTGGGTGCTGGACCAGCTGCTGTTTGAAAGAGCAGGACCCAACGGGCTGACGGTTCAAAGGGGTTTTCCCAAACCTTGTCAGAGCTGGAGCTAGGAGAGGTCCTGACATGAGAAGGTCATGGAAGAGGCCTTAATGAGATATCATAGTCTGGCTCCCTGTTGTCGAAGGTTATGGTATTGTTGTCATGGTTACCAACCACAGAGAATGTTAGAGTGAATCCTCAGCTTTGTTTTCACCACATGGGCCTCGGAAGACACAAAGGGCGTCTGTGGGGCTATGGACACGTGGTGCTTGATGAGGACATCAGGGACATGTTGTCACTGTACCAAGGGATCACTACTGTACACTGTATCCAGGGATCAGCACTGTACCCAGGGATCAGCACTGTACCCAGGGATCAGCACTGTATCCAGGGATCACTACTGTACACTGTATCCAGGGATCAGCACTGTACCCAGGGATCAGCACTGTACCCAGGGATCAGCACTGTACCCAGGGATCAGCACTGTATCCAGGGATCAGCACTGTACCCAGGGATCACTACTGTACACTGTATCCAGGGCTGTCAGCACTGTACACACCAGGGCTATAATCACTGTACACACCAGGGCTATCAGCACTGTACACACCAGGGCTATCAGCACTGTGCACTGTATCCAGGGCTGTCAGCACTGTACACACCAGGGCTATCAGCACTGTAAGAACAAGGTTTATTAGCACATGGACATCATCAGGGCTGTTGGTTTGTGGTCAAATATGTTGTCAAATTAGGTTATTATGGTCTATGAACTAACAGATATAGATATCTGTACATGTATGGGGTAAGGGGTTGGTTTATGAGGGAGGTAGGGGTTAGAAGGGGTTAAAAGGGCGGAGGGAGGGGGGGGGTAGGGGTTAGAAGGGGTGAGTTAGGGCTGAGTTAGGGGGGAGGTAGGGGTTAGAAGGGGGGAGTTAGGGGGTAGGTAGGGGTTAGAAGGGGGGAGTTAGGGGGGCGGTAGGGGTTAGAAGGGGTGAGTTAGGGCTGAGTTAGGGGGGAGGTAGGGGTTAGAAGGGGGGAGTTAGGGGGTAGGTAGGGGTTAGAAGGGGTGAGTTAGGGCTGAGGTAGGGGGGAGGTAGGGGTTAGAAGGGGGGAGTTAGGGGGTAGGTAGGGGTTAGAAGGGGTGAGGTAGGGCTGAGTTAGGGGGGAGTAGGGGGGAGCTTACGATGGGGGGAGGACAGACGAGAGATTAAATGTGTGGAAGCAGATGTTTCCTTCTGAGCAACAATAAAGCCCTTCATCTATTGGAGGGTGGTTGGTGTGTGTGTGTGTGTGTGTGTGTGTGTGTGTGTGTGTGTGTTTGTGTCTGTGTCTGTGTCTCTGTGTGTGTGTGTGTGTGTGTGTGTGTGTGTGTGTGTGTGTGTGTGTGTGTGTGTGTGTGTGTGTGTGTGTGTCTGTGTCTGTGTCTGTGTCTGTGTCTGCATGTCTGCATGTGTGTGTGTGTTTGTATGTGTGTGCGCGCAAGCGTCTTTTGTCTGACAGACAGACAGACAGACAGACAGACAGACAGACAGACAGACAGACACAGACAGACAGACAGACAGACAGACAGACAGACAGACAGACAGACAGACAGACAGACAGACAGACAGACAGAGAGAGAGAGAGACAGAGAGAGACAACTATCATCTCCAAAGTCTGACCTGTGTTGACATCACCAGGTTGGAGTTACAACGATAAATATCTCATTATGAAATCAATTACAAGACTACAGGTATACATCTCGCGGTCATCCCTCCCTCCCTCCCTCCCTCCCTCCCCATCTCTCCCCCTCGTTCATAACTGAGCGGTCCTCCAATCATGTAGCGTGTGGGTGCAGCTCAATGAACCGCCGCCAGGTGGCGCCAACGTGCCGCTGAACGAGCAGACAAGCTGACCTCATTAATTTGTGATGAATTCATATTAAAGTATTCATCATTATAACACTTGGGGTGTTGCTTTCTCATTATTCAGTTCACAAGGAACACTGAAAATGAAATTTGGTTTGGACAATAACGATCATAATCGAATGTTAGATAGTTCTAAAAGAACATATTTGTGTGGGCCCTGTTAGATTTGACAGAAATCTGTTTCTGGTCAATTCTGTTCTACACAACGCAGAATGTTGTGGGAACGCCAGATTTCTTAAGTAAAATTACAACCTGTTCCCTTTTTTTAGTAAAGCCCTAAACATATACTGTTAAGTGACTTTCATGCTGTAAATTAGGATTTAACTGCATGTCTGTCCTACACACACACACACACACACACACACACACACACACACACACACACACAAACAGACACACACACACACACACACACACACACACACACACACACACACACACACACACACACACACACACACACACACACACACACAAACAGACACACACACACACACACACACACACACACACCTTTCTTTCTGGGAATAAATTCATAACCAAGCGTGTGATTGGCCGTGACAAAAAACCAATTAGAGTTTTTGTGTTGCTGGTTGCTAGGTAGAGCGGGAAGTGAGAGAAAGAGGTCAAAGGTGAAAGGGTAAATGCTCCTGGAATCCAGGGGCCCCTTGAGGGGCCGACCCATCTTAACGAAGCACAACATCCTGAGAATGTGGGAGTCTGCACCTCGATAACACAACTTATTATTATTACTGATTCAGGGACCTCTGTCCCAGTTCACCATGTCCTAGTATACCTTGTCCCAGTTCACCTGACTCAGTCCCAGTTCACCTTGTCCCAGTTCACACTGTTCCAGTTCAACTGACTCTGTCCTAGTTCACCTGACTCTGTCCCAGTTCACTCTGTCCTAGTTCACCTGACTCTGTCCCAGTTCACCTCACTCTGTCCCAGTCCACCTGGCTCTGTCCTCAGATGACATTAATGGTTAGGGTTTAGGTTAGGCTCATCTAAAGGCTAGGCTAAACTACCTTGGGTTATGCTAACCTAAGGGCTAGGCTAAGATAATTAAGGTAAGGCTAAGCTACCTTAGGTAAGGCTAACCTAAGGGCTAGGCTAAGATACCTTAGGTTAGGCTTATCTATGGGCTAGGCTAAACTACCTTAGGTTAAGCTAACCTGAAGGCTAGGCTAAGCTTCCTTAGGCTAACCTAAAGGTTAAGCTAACTTAGGTTAGGCTAACCTTAAGGCTAGGCTAAAATACCTTAGGTTAGGCTAACCTAAGGGCTAGGCTAAGATACCTTAGGTTATGCTTATCTTTGGGCTAGGCTTAACTACCTTAGGTTAAGCTAACCTAATGGCTAGGCTAAGATACCTTAGGCTAGGCCAAGCTACCTTAGGTTAGGCTTATCAAAGGGCTATTCTAAGCTACCGTATGCTAGGCCAAGCTACCTTAGGTTAGGCCAACCTAAAGGCTAGGCTTAGCTACTGTAGGCTAGGCCAAGTCACTGTAGGTTAGGCTGACCTAAAGGCTAGGCTAAGTTACCTAAGGTAAGGCTAACCTAAATGCTAAGCTAACTTAGGCAAGGCTAAGCTAACCCCTGGCTCAGCGTGTTGAGGACACTAGGAGACTCTGGAAGAGAAGGAGGATGAGGAGTCAGGGGTCCATAGAGACCTCCTGTGGGACACCTGGACAGACGCTCTGCAGAGAGCTGCTCTGCCCCCTGTGGTTCCTCCCCAGCGCTGCAGGCTGGGAACCCAGTTACCCTCAAGGAGACCCTTCAGGTTAACCACGCCCCCTCACCTCTGACCCCGCTCCCGCTACCCAGGGGGCTAATCCACCTAATCCCCTTATTAGCACCCATCATACACCTGACTACACACACACAAATAAACACACACATACACACACATGCATTTAGACACACACACACACACACACACACACACACACACACACACACACACACACACACACACACACACACACACACAGACACACATACATTAAGACACACACACACAAACGCACACACACACACACACACACACACACACACACACACACACACACAAATACATTATGATACAAACACACACACAAATGCAAACACACCTCACTTTAGACACAAACACAAAAACACTGCTCCTTATTGCGTTGTCGTTGTTTACAGAAAGAGACAAACGCAGAACAGTCTTCTCTTTGTAACAGTGACTAAATTCTCTCTCTCTCTCTCTCTCTCTCTCTCTCTCTCTCTCTCTCTCTCTCTCTCTCTCTCTGGTAAACAGCTCTCAAGCTGTTTACCAGAGCGGTCAGTAGATCTTTGATGCTTTGATGGAGTGGGAGATGTGTGTGTGTGTGTGTGTGTGTGTGTGTGTGTGTGTGTGTGTGTGTGTGTGTGTGTGTGTGTGTGTGTGTGTGTGTGTGTGTGTGTGTGTGTGTGTGTGTGTGAGTGTGTTTGTGTGTGTTTTCGTGTGCGTGTGTGTGTGTGTGTGTGT